>NC_040904.2:144615884-144926838 GCF_004126475.2 Phyllostomus discolor
ATATGGGTTAGGTAAGAAGGAGCCAAGTTTTCCCCTTTCCCCTACAGGAACATCAGCGAAGGAAATGGGCAATGGCATGCAATACCATCTGTTTCATTTACGGCAAAATAATTCTGGAGCACAAGGGAGCCATCTTCACCCATTTAGATGGCATCCTGGCCTTGGTCCTGCAACACTACCACAACTGCATTGTGGAGAAGGTACTTCCTGTTCACTCTGCTTCTCCAGCATCCCTTCTCTGCCATCTCTTCACCTTCCCTTTCAGAAAAACACCTGGCCTTGAATGGCAGTCAGGGTGTGGGGCTAGTACAGTTACTTCTCCTGTATTTCTATCCTTTCACTGAATGCCACTGGAGACTCTACCTGGCCAAGCAGGGACCACAGGAATTTTGAGTCTGTTAAAAAGTGTCTCCTTCCATGGTGGCAATCTACGTAATGTGCCTTTGGGCTCTGCACTGCCTTCCCTGATGAAGGGACGAATAAAGCTTAAATCTTCTGATAGTCATAGGAGGAAGGGTTTAGGGAAGGTGAAGGAGCCTCATACTATTCTCCTGCCTTCGCTGTTTGTCCACAGCTTGGATCCCCAGGGATGGAGATGAAGCCCTTTCCATTCCCAGCTACACATATTTAGGAAGAACTTATCCACGGGGAAGACACTATCTTGAGAGACAAGGAACCTAAATCTATCCTAATTTAGGAGATCTACGAGGGGGACTCAGGAAGGGGGTTGGTGAGCAGGCTGGCCCCATCTCCCATAGGGATGTCCCAGGCTCCCCTCACAGGGGAGACCCAGAGTTTCAGTCTGAGGAAGGCTACAGAAGGCTTAGCTCCTCATCCCCCAGACTTGCTGTAGGTAGTGTGCCCTGGTCCCAGGGTCATGCTCACCTTGGAGGTCTATGAGCTTCCTGGTTCATTCAGGACAAGAACCTGCAGCAGGATTACCTGGACGCCCTGACTATCCTGACAAACATCCTGAGCAGCCAGCAGCACTTGGCCTGTGGATTCAGTTTCCCTAAGAAACTGTCAGTAATAAACCTAATGGTGGTAAGTACCTCTGAGGAGGATGGAGGTGGGAAAGCAGAGAGGAGGGATGACAGGTCTTGTGGGAATCACTGGTAGCACTCCTCGGCTGGGGGAAGGTATGGCTGGAAGTCAGAGAGGCGCGCTGTCCTCAGAGTCTTTGGAGGTTCCTAGAAATTCTAGATCCCATCTTCTGATGGACACAGCCTAGAGCAGGGGGACACAGAGGCAGATGGGAAAAACATGTTTGCCACCCGTGTGTGTGTATGTGTGTGTGTGTGTGTGCGTGTTTGTGGGACAGGAGCTGATCAGCAAGGAGCCATTGGACTCCATCTCCAGCCCCATTATACAGAAGGCAATGAACATCATCGCTGACTTCAGGTAACAACATGCCATCCACTCTGTCTTCTCTGCCCTGGTTCTATTACTGCTCTTCATTCCCTAGTCGACCCCCACCGCTTATTTTCTGCCTCTGCCTCTAGCATAAGGGAGTAGTAGAAATTGACTGGACAATGTCTGCCACTTTTTTTGCAAGGATTTTTTGGATGGGATTTTCAGAGCACCTGGCAGAGATAACCTGGAGACAGGACTTGCTGTCACTCCTTCCCAGGCTTCCCTTTGCTTTCAGGGCTGCCCCAACTAGGCACCTCCATCTCCATCACTGATGCCCATTCTCTGAAAACCTCTGGGGAACTGAAGAGTAATATATCCTCCCTAATTAGCAGTACCCTTTCCAGTGAGAGTCATGCCTCACCTCTTCCCCTTAGTTCCCTTCTTTCCACCTTCTTGGCTCCTTTCACCTTTTCCTAGTTTCCTCCTTTTCTTCTTATTACTCTTTCTTCTGTTATCTTCCTCTTCCTTGCTCCCACCTACCCTTCTGTCTCTACTGTCCCCTTCTTTACCTTCCTCAGCAGTTATTACCAACCACCATGGTCTAGTTACACTTCTCCTCCCTGTTTCCTAGGATGCTGGGGCCCCTCTTAGAGGTGGAACAAGGAACAGAGCTGCTCCGATTGTGCTTCAGGAGTGTGTTCTGCCTGCCGCCTGCAGACGTGTTGCAAAAGAACGCATACAGGCCAGAGGAGGCCCGGGCCAATGTGGTAAGTAACTCTGATGTTTGTCTCTTTGGCTTTAGTTTTCTATTTTTTTAATTTTGTTTTATTGATTGTGCTATTATACTTACCCTGATTTTACCCCTTGCCCCCTCCACTGGCACCACCCACTCCCTCAGGCATTGTTCACGTCCATCGGTCATGTGCATGAGTTCTTTGGCTACTCCATTCCCTTTACTGTACTTTGCATCCCTTTGGCTATTCTGTAATGACCTATTTGTACTTCTTAATCCCCTCACCTCTTCTCCCATTCCCCCCCACACCTAACCCTTCCCACAACCATCAAAACTATCTCTGTATCTACGATTGTACCTCTGAGCTACTTGTTTGCGTAGTTTCTGATTTAGATTCAATTGTTGGTAGGTAGCAACTGAATTTGCTTGATTTTCTTCAAGATCAGTTGGTCTGTTCACCTTGGGCCTTCTTTTCATCTGATGTCTGGTGGTCCTTCCTTTTTACTTCATATTTATTTATGTTATGAAGGAAGGACTGGTACATACAGAAAGGGCTGAGATGGGAAGATTCCTCTGGTTGTGTCCCCTTGGGGCTCTCCTCAGTGTAAATCTGGTCAGGGTGGGGAGGGTATTTTGACAAGATTTCCCTGTGTGTATGTATGTCGGGGGGGGCAGACTTGGAATTCCCAGTGCCCGGTAAGAACAGCTCTACCCTGAGGTGGGTTTTTTTTCAGTCCCTTATTGCAGGGAAAGCTGCCTTTCTTACTCTTTCCCCCTGCTTTTCAATTTTAGTGGTCTGCATCTATCACAAGTGTTGCCTTGGTTCTCCCAGCAGGCTTACCATTAGAAGCACTCCTTGGCAGCTTATCTACTTTCTTTATAAGTTTTGGGCAAGGCCACTCAGTTCACTAAAGGGTGAGAGGGAGAAATCCACTCTCTTAGCTTTTGTGAATCAGTTACCAGCAGCCAACTGCCAGGTCGGTCCTCTTCCCCCTGGAACCAGCCACCTGTGAGTCAGGGCCTCTTACTGAAGCTGCCCACCCTGGGAGCAGAGTCCCAGATGAACTCAGGTGGGGAGTGGGGATGGGGCAGCCAGGGGTAGTAGCTATGTTGTCAGGGATCTCCCAGTCCACCAAGACAAACTGCCCAACAGGCAGACATCTGTGCTCTGGTGCACACAACAGGGGAATCTATTGAAGTGAGTGGTGGGTGAGTAGCGCTTGGAGTGTAGGGGGCAATTTTGGAGCAGGCTTCCTCAACAAAAGCTTCCTGGACAGCCAGAATTCTGAGCAGGGTGTCTGGAAGGAGGGCTGGGCCTGAGAGCTTGGCATTTGTTTGAGTCCCTTTATTTCCCTCAGGATCTGTTTAATGTGACCATGGGATCCCTCCTGAGGCTCACAGAGACAGTCATCACTGAGATGCCCACACGGATCGAGGACTGCTTGGAGGTCAGTGGGAAGAAGCCCCTGGAAGTCGACATACTAGTTTCCTAGGGCTGCCGTAATGAAGCTCCACAATTGAGGGGCTCCACACAACATGCTGTCACAGTCATGAAGGATGGAAGTCCAAAATCAAGGTGTCGGCAGGGTTGGTTCCTACTGGAGGCTCTGAAGGAGAGCCTGTTCCAGGTGTCTCTCCTAGCCTCCAGTGATTCCTAGCAACCTGTGGGGCATCTCTTGGTCTGGACACATAGCATTGCAATCTGTCTCCATTATTTCCACAGGGCATTCTCCCCTCTGCGTGTGTGTGTGTGCATGTGTGTGTGCGTGTGTGTTTTCTCTTCTTAAAAAGGACAGCATTGGGTTAGGACCCACCTGAACCCAGTAGGAACTCACCTTAACTTGAATCACCTACAAAGACCCTATTTCCAGACAAGGTCACATTCTGAGGTGCTGGGTGGACATAAATTTGGGGGTACACTACCAACTCAGTACAGTTGGAAGCAGATGAGGAGAACAGTCTAGGGACAAACTAAGAAGGAGAACTGCTGATGAAGGTGGGGTGCAGAGCTCTTAGGGAAAGGTTAAGAAGGGCTGGGATCCAAATAATGTAGGCCTTGCCTTCAGAGAAGAAAACCTCCTCCTTCCTTCTTCCCCATCAGCCATCGCCGTGACCACCTCCTCTCTCAGCGCCCTTCTGCTGCTGCTTCATAGCAGTTAAAGTTGAAAGCAGGGGCTCTTGACTTCCACACGCTGCAGTTCCAGATTCTGGCTCCGTGGTTTGCTGTGTGGTCTTGGGGAGTTACTTCATTTGTCTTTGCCTCAGTTTTCCCCTGGATAATGGAATGACAGTACCTAGTTATACCGTCACTTGATAATTGAATGAGATGTTTACAAAGTGCTTGGCTTAAAGAATTGAGGTGCAGGTTCAAATAATTTGTCCATTTAAAAATTATGTGCCTGTTTATCAACAACTTTCCCTCTGTTAATGTCATCACGATACTTTGGCTTTCTCCTGAAAATTCTATTCCCCAATTACTGCAGGAAGTTTAAGATTTCTGTGAAGATTCTCTTGCTGTTAGAATGTAGATCACTGAGGACTATAGTCAGAGAATTGCATCCAAAAGTTACATCTTGAAATAAATCTTTTCTATGTGATCATATTATCAAATTGATATAATTTACACTTATTTGTTTGTATTAAATGTTATGGTTGTCTTCCTCTTATTTAATTGAAGAGCTTGATGATGTAGAGATTTACATCATTAAAAATGTAAAATTATGTAACAGTTTGCTCAGCAAATTCTTGCTCCCATACTGATCTTCCTAACCTTGTTACCACTCACCCTCTGTAGATAAGCTTTTCATTCACTTCTGGTTTGTGCTTCCCATTTTACTAAGTAAAAATAGACAAATCTCTGTTTATGGTATGTTCTTATCTCCCTTTCTTTTTTATGCTGCAGGTGGCACATTCTACCTAGTACCCCAGGCCTTGCTTTTTCATTTGTCTGTATCGGTTCACAAATATATTCCTTTTTAAATTTTATTTTATGGTTTCACACATTGTGTGCATGTCTTATAGTTTCTTCATTGGTCTCCTATAAATGGACACTGGACTGTTTCCAATCATTTTGCTGCTAGTTTTCTCCTGAACTTTTAAATTTGAAAGGATTGGAGGCTCTCTGGGAGTTGCAAAAACACTGTAGTTCTTAGAGCACTTGAATAGCGCACTGTCAAAACCAGGGCACTGACGTGGGTGCACTAGCGTAAGACTACGCACTTTGTCCAGTTTCCACCAGTGTTTACATGCGCTCATTTGTGTGTGTCCTATGCAGTTTGATCTCTTTTGTAGAATTATGTACACACCCCTCCACCACCATTATGATTTGGATGTTCCCTCACCAAGAGAAATTCTCTCATGCTACTGCTTTATAGTCACATCTCCTCCCCACCTTGCCTCTGTTCTCTGGCAGCCACCAACCTGTTCTCTGTCTCTGGAATTGTGTCCTTTTGAGGATGTTGTATACGTGGAATCAGCTAGTGTGTTACCTTTTATCAGGCTGACTTCTTTCTCTAATCATAATGGTCACAAGTCCTTTTACAGATCTCTAATTTGTACATGTTTTCATCCAATCTGTCATTTTTCTGTTCAAACTATAAGAGAAAGTTTCTTTATAAAATGACAGGCATAGAAGTGAGCTGTAGAAATATTAATTTTATTGATCTTTTAAAAAGAACCAACTTTTTGTTTGTTTTCTCTATTTAATTTCTTCATATTTTTCTCTGTTTTTGTTTTCAACTTCTATCAATTTTTGCTATTATTTGTAGTATTCCTTCTGCTTTCTTTGGACTTCCTTTACTTTTTCTACTTTTTCTTAAGTGGAAACCTAGATTATTGACTTGAGACCTTTCTCCTTTTCTAATATAAATATTTAGTGCTATAAATTTCCCTTTAGGCATGACATGAGCTGATTCCATACGTATTGATATGCTGCATTTTCATTCTTTAGTTCAAAATATATTACAATTTCTCTTGCATTTTCTTTTTGGCCAATAAATTATTTAGAAGTGTATGGTTTGATTTCTAGAGGTTTGAAGAATTTTCTTTCAATCCTCTTTTAGTTTTTGGTTTCTATTCTAATTCTGTTATGGTCAGTTTTCCTTCACCTGAGAGTATGTTTATCTCACATTTTATTATTTCAATTTTTAAAATTTGTTAAGGTTTTATTTAACGAGGCAAGATATAGCCTGTTTGCTCCTGTGGGATGCATGGTGCTAAAATGCCACCTGATGGTGGCAGTTCTGTGGCCTCTTTGCTGATTTTCTATTTACTGATATCAATCTCTGAGAGAAGAATGTTGAGATCTCCAAGTTTACCAAAGACTTACCTGTTTTTCCTTTCAGTTCTGTCAGCTTTTCCTTCATATGTTTTGAAGCTTTGTTAAGTGCACACATGCTAGGATCTTCTTGGTAAACTGTTCTTTTTGTCCTTATGAAATGCCCTACTTATCTCTAGTAATTTTCTTTGCCATGAAGTCTTCATGTCTTCATTATAAATACTCACTGTAGCTTTTTTAAAATTTGTGTTTGCAAGACACTTCCTTGTTCATCTTTTTACTTTTGACATACCAGTATTTTCGTATTTGAAGTGATATTGTTGCAGATAGCAGACAGTTGGTCATTTAAGAGATCTGTTTGGTAGGCTCATTTTTAAAAATGCTTCCTGGTGATTTATCTTTTAATTGGTGTGTTCAGATCACTCACATTTTGTAAATGAACATTGATTTTATTTACAAAGTATTAGACCTTCAGCAAGAAGTACCCAAGGCTAAGTCTCCTCTCATACAGAAGTACAGGATGTTAAAACACAAAAGGGGGGATGATGAAAGGGAGGAACATGCTTATATTGTACAAAGTGAGAAAATCAAACTGAAATGGACAGAGGTTTAATGAGCTTAAAAAATTCCAAAAGCAGAAGTAGTTATTAGGAGCTGCTATCAGGAACCTTGGTATCACGCCATTTGCACATTATTGCAGAGTTACAGCACAGAGAGACATGGACTGGAAGTCATGTTTTGCTGTTCTTCTATATAAAAAGTAGACTGGATGGGTGTGTACAGTGGGTGTTTGAAATTCTCTGCAAATCCAGAGTAAATGGGGAGGGCTCACTAGCTGACTGAGGAGAGCTTTTAGCTGACCAGAAGTGCTTCACCTGTGTCATCACTTTCACGGTGTGTTCAAAGGAGAGTGTAAACACTGCTTATTGTGAAACCGCTCCCAGCGGGTGGGTGCTCCTGGAGACAGCTGACCAAATTGGTTATCTTTTGCAGTTTGGGATAGAAATCAAAGGAGAACCCATCAATGAGAGCCTCTTTCTCCTCGTCCATCTTTTAGAACCAGAACATTCAGCAGTTGAATCTTCCTGAGTCAGTTGCAACATGTCTATATTTTTAGATGCTTCTACTTTTCTTCTCAAATGCTTGTTTTGTGGATTTCACTTCATAGTTCATCTCACCCCAGTGACTGAGATAGTAGGGGGCTCACAGACATATTCTCATTAGGTCATTGACATTTAATGAAGTTACTGATATAATAAAGTAATAAAGGTTTACCACTTTATTATGTGTGTACTGCTTGTTCCCTCTCATTTCTGTTTCTCGCTTTCCTCTTTTTTTTTTATCTCCTCTGGTTGATTTCCACATTTTAATATTATGTTTTAGCTTATGTATTGTGGTTTGACAATATCTCTTTGCATAGTTTTTATAGCAGTAGCTTTAGGGATTACAATAGACATACTGTTCACAACCCATTATACTTAGAATCAATATTTTACCACTCTAGGTGGAAGGTAGACACTTTATCATCACACAGACTTCTTTATTCTCCACCCTCTTTATCTTCTAGCTGTCTTCACATTATGTTTACTTACATTAAAAACCCCATGAGACAATTTTCTATTTGGTTTGAGCCATCCAACATGTTTTTCAGATCTCATTAGAAGAATAGTCTGTTGCCCTGGCCAGTGTGGCTCGCATGGTTGGAGCATCATCCTGTAAACTGAAAGGATGTGCATTGGATTCTGGTCAGGGCACCTGCCTAGGTAGGGGCCCGGGCCCTGGTCAGGGTGTGAACCAGGGATCTCTGGTCTGGGGTGCATAGGAAAGGCAATTGACTGATGTTTCTCTCCCTCTCTCCCCCTCTCCTTTCTGTCTCAAAAATCAATGAGCATGTCCTGGGTTGATAATTAAAAAAAAGAAGAAGAAGAATGTCTTACCATTTGTATTCAATCCTTATGTTCCAACTTTACTTTTGTTATCATTTTTCTTCCCTTTGTTTTTTAGAGCAAATTTGTTGTCCAGGAATTCTCTTCATTTTCCTTCACCTGAGAGTGCCTTTATCTCACCATAATTTCTGAAGGCCTTTTTCCCTCTCTGGACACTAATCCTGGGTCATTTTAATTTCAGTATTTTAAAAATATCCTTCCACTTCTTTCTTTCTGATAAGAAATACACATCTATTCAAATCCTTTTTTTCCTATAGGTAACACTTCATTCTTTCTGGTTTCTTTCAAGATGTGGGTTCTCTGTTTTCAGTTTTCAGAAATTTCAGTGTGATGTGTCTGCATGTGGATTTCTTGAGACATAACTGGTTGGAATGCACGAAGCTTCTTGAATCTCTGAAGTTATGTCTTTTAGCCAATGCTGGAAAATTTCAACCATCACCTATTCAAATTTGTTCAGTATTGCACTTTCTGATTTCCCTCTGGGGTGCCAATGACATAAATATTGGACATTTTGGGACTGTCCCACAGGTCCCCGGGGTCCTGTTTATTGATTGATTTCTGTTGTATTTTTCCCATTACCATTTATCCCCCTTATACCGCCTCCCCCCAGCAATCACCACACGGTTGTCCATGAGTCCTTTTTCCTTTTTGCTCAACCCCTTCACCCCCTCACCTCCCCACCTTTGTTGTCGTCCTGCTCTCCATCTATGAGTCTGTCTCCATTTTGCTTGTTAGTTCAGCTCATTCATTAGATTCCACCTAAGAGTGAAATCGTATGGCATTTGTCTTTCTCTCTTATCTTATTTTACTTAGCACAATGTTCTCCAGGTCCATCTACCCACCTTTGAGACAAAGGGTAAAAGGGTCTCAAAGGGTAAAATTTTCTTGGGAAAACATCAACAACAGTAAAATACAACCCACAGAAAGGGAGAATATTTTGCCAATACATCTGATAAAGAGTTAATATCCAAAATTTATAAAGAACTTACAATACTCGACACCAAAAAATGCAAACAAGCCAATTACAAAATAGGCTAAGCACCTGAACAGATGCTTCTCCAAAGAGGACATACAGATGGCCAATAGACACATGAAAAGATGCTCAGGGTCACTAATCATTGGAGAAATGCAAATTAAAACCACAATGAGATATCATCTCCCACCTGTCAGAGTGGCCATCATCAATCAATCAACAAACAAGTGCTGGTGAAGATGTGGAGAAAGGGGAACCCTTTTGCACTCTTTGAGGGAATGCAGACTGGTGCAGCCACTGTGGAAAGCAGTATGGAGATACCTCAGAAAATTAAAACTGGATCTGCTGTTTGACCCAGTGACCCCACTTCTGGGAATATATCCAAAGGAACCCAAAACATGAATTCAATAGAATGTAAGCACCCCTATGTTCATCTCAGTTTTATTTACAATCACCAAGATATGGAAGCACCCCAAGCATTCATCACTAGACAAGGAGATAAAACAACCATGGGACATTCACACAATGGAATACTACTCAGGTGTAATAAAGAAGAAAATTTTGCCATTTGTGACAGTAAGGATGCATCTGGAGAACATTATGCTAAGTAAAATAAGCCAGTCAGAGGAAGACAAATACGATGTGATTTCTCTCATATGTGGAAACTAACGAACAAACTGAACTAACAAGCAAAATAGCAACAGGCTCATAGATAACAGGGCAAAATGACAGCTAAGCGAGGGGAGGGTTGGGGGGATTAAGCAAGAAGGAGAAAGGACTCATGGACATGGACAACAGTGTGGTGATAGCAGGGAGCAGGGAGGATGGTGTAAGGGGACTAAGTGGTAATGGAAAAAATATAATAAAAAAAGAAAAATGGTGATACTCTTTTTAAAAGAACTTATTACTGAAATTTCACTTGCTACATTAAAGTGTATAAATCATAAATGTACTTAGATACATTTTTACTTATGCATGCATCTGTGTAAAATACAACACAAAAGGTTCCACATGTGCCCACTCCCAGTGAATAACCCCTGCCAATGACCGCTCTTCTGACTGGTATCACCATAGATTAGTTTGGCTTGTTCTGGAAACGTCACATAAATGCCATCATACAATATGTGTTTTTCTGTGTGTCTGTATTACTTCACTTCAATGGTGTATCTTTGAGCGTCATCTATGTTGTTACATGCCGCACTGGATCATTCCTTCTTGCTGCTACATAGTATCCTATGGAATGAATGTACTTCTGTTTCTTTTTGCAAAACCATGACATTGTGATTCCAGCATTCTTTATTCATATTTAGCTGGAACTCTTCTCTAAAAAGAAGTTACCTTTACAGACTATTTGTTGCCATTGAGGTACAGCTCATATTGAAAAGGCAAGATAAATACTGCATCCTTTTTCTTTATCAGTTTTCACAGTAATGAATTATTTCCCAGTATTCTCCAAAAGCAACAAGGGACAGTTATTGTTCTAGTATCAGTTTTTACTTCATTTAATTTTTATTTCTAAGTATACTTTATTGATTATGCTATTACAGTAGTCCCAATTTTGTTCTCCCCTTTATCCCCACGTCACCCTGCACCATCCTGCCTCCAGCATTCCACCCCCCTAGTTCATGTCCATGGGTTGTACATAGAAGTTCATTGGCTTCTCTGTTTCATACATTATTCTTAACCTCTCCCCATCTATTTTATGCCTACCAATTATGCTTCTTCATCCCTGTACTTCTCCCCCCATTCTTCCCCTCCCTTTCCCCACTGAAAACCCTCCATGTGATCTCCATTTCCCTGGTTCTGTTCCTGTTCTAGTTGTTTGCTTAGTTTTGATTTCTCTTTTTTTAAGTTCAGTTGTGGATAGTTGCGAGTTTGTTGTTATTTCACTGTTCTAGAGTTTTATCTATTTCTTAAATAAGTCCCTTTATCATTTCATATAATACGGGCTTGGTGATGAGGAACTCCTTTAATTTGACCTTATCCAGAAAGCACTTTATCTGCCCTTTCATTCTAAATGAGAGCTTTGCTGGATCATCATCTTGGATGTAGGTCCTTGCTTTTCATGACTCACATACTTCTTTGCAGCCCCTTCTTGCCTGTAAGATTTCTTTTGAGAAATCAGCTGATAGTCTTAAGGGCACTCCTTTGTAGGTAACTGTCTCCTTTACTCTTACCCCTTTTAGGATTCTTTCCCAGTCTTTAATCTTGAGTAATATAATTATGATGTGCCTTACTTTGTTCCTCCTTGGGTGCAATTTCTTTGGGATTATCTGAGCTTCCTGGACTTCCTGGAAGTCTATATCTTTTTCCAGATTGGGGAAGTATTCCCTCATTATTTGTTCAAATAAACTCTCAATTTCTTCCTCTCGGTCTTCTCCTTCTGGCACCCCTATGATTCACATGTTAGAGAGCTTAAAGTTGCCCCAGATGTTCCTCAGCCTCTCCTCTAATATTTTTTCTTGAATTCCTGTTTCTTTATTCTGTTCTAGATGGATGTTTATTTCTTCTCTTTGTTCCAAATTGTTGATGTGAGCCCCAGTTTCCTACTTGTCACTGTTGATTCCCTATATGTTCTGTTTAATTTCACTTTGGGTAGCCTTCACTTCTTCCTTCATTTTGTGACTGAACTCAATCAGTTCTGTAAGCATCCTGATTACCAATGCTTTAAACTTTGTACCAGGTAGGGTGTCTATCTCCTCATCACTTAGCTCTTTTTTCTGGAATTTTGATCTGTTCTTGCATTTGGGCCATATTTCTTTGTCTTGGTGCACCTGATATGTTGTAAGGGGGAAGAGCCTTAGGTATTGCCAGTGCAGGGCAACCCATGTCCCTGCAATGTGGTGCTGTATGTGAGGAAGGGGTCTGAGAGGGAACAATGTCACTTTCTGAGCTCTCAGTCAGCCTTCAGTCATGTTCCCCACTACCCACAAGCAAATTGGGCTCCCTGGTACTACTTTCCAGGTGGGTGGGTGGGCTATGTGCATTCTAGGACCCTGTGGGTCTCTCCAACAAACTCTCCTGTGAGGCTGGGAGTTTCTTCTGCCACTGCAATCCCCATAAGTTTTCACAGCCAGAGATTTTGAGGCTTTATTCCCCATGCTGTATCCCTGGTTTGTGTGGTCTGTCTCACTCCCCAGTTGTTCCTCCTGGATTATCCTCATACTAATGTGGGACCACCAGGTTCACCAGCTGCTGCCTTGCCAGGAGTCCTCCCTGCCACAGCTGCCCATCTCTGCCCCTCCTACCCATCTGAGTGAATGTTCCTTTTTTAACTCCTTGGTTTTCAGACTGCCATACAGTTCTATTTTCTGGCAATTCTGGTTCATTTTTGTTTTTAAATTTCTTGTTGTCCTGCTTTTGGTTGTGTAAAAAGGCAAAGTATACCTACCTGTGCCTCCATGTTGGTAGGAAGTCTTCTAGTATCATTTGAATTTATAATGAATTTTTAAAAGTTTCATGTGTTTTAATCAAATACAACTCTTATTCTATTGATGTCTACATTGGCCTACCTTCAGTGAGTGGCAGGCTTCAAGTTGGCTCCTGAATCCCTTGAACATGGCTCCATTAGCCTTCAATAGCTTCCTTGCTCTCCAGTGTAGTATCTTGTATCCTTCCTATCTCAGTCCTGGAATCACTGTTCCTCCAAGGAGCTCTGATTCCTCTGCATGAAAAATGGTATTTACAGAACACAGTCTCAATGCTGGGGTTTTCATCATAGTCGGGCTGCAAGGAAGACTTGTGAAACTCCCACTAAAATACCTCATCTCTTCAGGAAGTGTTTTTTCTGTTCAGGGCAGCCTCAGTGTTCTCTTCAGTTTGTTGTGAAGTTTTACCTGCTGCTCTTCTTGTTCTTTTTCAATTATTAATTGTTGTCTGTTTAGATGCATCATGTTAGATCAATGATTGTAGATTAAATAGCACTGTGTGTTTGGATCAGTTTTATTTTGGGCCCATAATTGACTAAAGGTGAGGCATTTATGCATTGCATTTCCAGTGAAATTATTTATCGTTATATTTCTCAAGCAGACTTACACACACTTTGCCCTGGAATCCATGAGCACAGTGATTCTTCTTTGTTATCACCTAGTTCTCCTCTACTGAAGAGTGGGAAGAGGTGGGTAGGGGAACACCAGGGTATATGGACCCACTGAAGTGAACAGAGTGGGTATATTTTGAGAGTCACTGCTTTAACCTAAAGGAAGGGATAGGAATTGAGGAGATTTCTAGCACCTAGATGAGGGGAAATTTGAGGCTGGGAAATGAAGGCCTCTGGTGTCAGACCCACATAACCATCTTCTTGGCAGAAGAGGCCCTGCTGTCAGAAGTCTTACCCTGATACTTTGCTGAAGCCGGGTTCAAGAGTGCCCTCCTTGTCCTCCGGGATACAGCTGAATGGGCCTCTCCTTTTATTCTCTTCTCCCTCCAGCTTTTGGACCCATGGCTTAATTCCCAGAAGGACAGTGAGCGGGAACGGGCCATGCAGTGTGCTGCCCATGTTCTTGGATTTGCTGCAACGATGAAGAACTTCAAGGTGAGTGGGAGCCTGCCCTGGAGCCTGGGCCGCATACCCAGTCTGGTTGCCCTTATTCCTGCGTTTATCCAGAACTGCATCATGTGCATTATTGAGCCTCAGTCACTCATGCTCATCCCCCTTTGCCCTGACCCCATTGTGTTTTCTCTTGTGCATCCCATCTTGTTCTCTCCTTCGTCCCTGCTGATGTCTTCTGCTTGGTCTTTTTCTCCATCCACCAATTTTATTTCATTCCACTTGTTTCATTTTGGTACTATTCATCTGAACGAGCAGTCACTAAGCACTCACCTTGTGCCCGGCACTGTGCCAGGTGCTATAGCAAACGCACAGATGACGGAGACAGTTCCCTGACTGTATGGATCTTACTGTCCACTGTGGCGAGAGGCACACACAGCATGAATTTAAACAGAAGGTGATAATGAATGTGTAAACCAAATGTTGTGGGAATGAAACATCAAAACCAACATTACAAGTGATGGCTGTAGGGAAAGCTTCATAGAGGAAGAGGCATTTGAGTGAGGCTTGACAGGTGAGTGGGCTGCCAAGAGGCAAAGAAGGGAGACAGAGTAAGGTCATTCCAAAACTATGACCCCTTATGTCCTTTATGGAGAGAATTCACCTGTCTAATCCTATTTCTACCGACCTCATCTAGTCTCTCCCCTTCCATGACTCTGACACATGCATTCCCTTCTCCCAGTTTTTTTTCCTGCGAACTCAGCCCAAGGGAATGGCTCGGTAACCTCCAGCTTCTTTCCCTAGATGCAGATGGAGATCACCCAGCTGGAGCATTGGGTAAAGCTGCTGGCCGTGTGCTGCCAGGACCCTGTGGACAACTTCTGCTTTCTGTCATCCCAGGCTGCCTACAACCTCACCTGTATCCTCTCAAGAAAGAAGAGTAAGGGGAAGTTTCTCTTATCACCCACTCTACAGCCTCCCACTTGGACTGGCCATCCCCCCACACTCTGTCCTGGGAGAGTGAGACCCAAGAAGTCAATTGAATACCTCATTTCCTTTTATGAATCTGTCCCCAAACATCTACAGTCAATCTCTTGGGCCAAAATACCCACACAGGAAATAGTTCTTTTGAACTAGTTTCTCCTCCTCCTGCCGAGCCCCATACTTTTACCCAATTCTACCTCTGCTCTGAGACAGGCAGCTTGTGGGTCCTTTGAGCTCAACTCCCACCATTCCTGTTCATAAGGACCGTTCCTCCACTCCCAGCCCCACAGGACACACACAGCCCCTAGCTGACTGAGGGCAACAGGAGTTTGTCCTAGAAGGTTGGAAAGTGGGGAGCCTAAGATGCTTTCTCTTTGTCTAAGGACTGTGGCCGGGTGTTTTTGGTTCAGATATAGCAAAGAAAAAACTCACCTTCCAGGAAGACAAGGACAAGAATAAATGGAATTCGCCCCCTAGAAATGCCACCGATGTTGGCAAGGTGAGGGGGCAGGACCAGAGACAAAGTGGGGAGAGCCTGAGGCTCTCGTTGCCTGATATTAGAGACTCCTGGGTGAGACTATGTGATCCCATCTCATTTCCCATTCCATTACTACATGGGAACTTACCCTTTTGGAAAAATGTTCCTACCACATGCTATCATTTTTTCTCTTTGGGCATCATGGGTCCTAATCCTTGTTGACCTGTCTCCCCAGAAGCCTTTGCTTCATGCTAATGATGCTTTGTGAACAATGTGTAGACACCATGTATGCCTCAGAGAGATGTCACTGTGCCTCTGAGCCCCAGCCCTCCTCTCCCCATGCACTGCCTCTGCAGCCACTGACCTATGAGCCCCACACTGCATCTGAAGTCGGTGTTATCTCCTTTCCATCCCCAAAGACTCTGTCACTATTGAGAGTCTTCTGGATCTAGGCAGACAGCACAAGCCTAAGACAAAAGCACATCTTCCCAAGAGAAGCCCTCCCTATCCAGGGGCAATGGCACAGGCTGTCTCAGACAGGGGACCCCTGCATCCAACTTGATCCCACCCTGTTGCAGGCATTCGCACAGTTCTTCACCCAACCCCAGCTCACCAACCTGGCACTGACAGCTGTGGAGGAACTGAGCAGCAGCAGGGCCCAGTGGTCTCTGGCTTCAGCCCGGTTGTTGAGCGCTGTCATCCAAGAGCGAGGCACAGATTTACAGAAGGTAATGTGGTGCTGCAGCAAGAGCTCTGCCCTGAAAGTCAGGAGCCCTGGGCTCCTCCCCTGGCTCTGTCACCAAGCAGCTGGAAGGCCTTGGCCAAGTCCCTCTCCTCAGGTGGCTTTAATTCACTCACCCCTAAAATCTAGGCTTGAGCTCAATTTTCTCTGTGGTCACAGGGAGCCCGAACATTGTCATTCTGAGCTTGTAACTGCAGTGTCTCCCATGTGGGTGGCTGATTCCTCAGTTAATGACAACCATGTGGAGGAGTGTAGGCACTGTTGTGGGATTCACCCTGATTCCCTGGGGTGTACCTGGGCCTAGACCTCTGTGAAAGGAAAGGCTGTGGACTGCAAACAAGCAAGCTCATCAAATATCTGACCTTTGCATAAATGTTCTATTAGGCTAACATATATAAATGAGAAAGTTTAGCATTTAAAAATCTACATTTCCTACTTCATTCAAAACAAAAATCAAAAACAACCAAGTGAGAGCTCTGTGGTCCTTCCACATCCAGTGCCACTGTGCCTGCAGTTTCATGAGTGGACATTGATCTCAGCTGAAAGGGAGAGCCCTACGATGTCACCAGAGCTTTTGTCTTCCCTCTGGAGGGTCTTGTGTCTCCTGAGAAGTCTGGGAGCTCCTGTCTGGACTCCAGGGCTGTGGGCAGATATTGGCTACAGTGGGCCCTGGCATGAGATTCTAGAATTTTTTTTTGTGGCCCCTGCTGGTCTGGCCTCTGGTAACCCAGAATTCTGCCTTGAGAAGAGTCACTGACAGGATTGCAACTAGGCCCCCTTGAGCTTGAGGAATCGGTAGACAGGGAGGAGGAGGGAAGGAAGTAAAGAAGGAACAACTGAGGTTCTTCTGGCTCTACCCTATAGGTTGAGGAGATTGTGGAAGGCATCCTGGAACAGCTCAAATCCCAGCTGGAGCCCAGCACAAAGGAGGAGACCCTTCGGGCCATGTGCTTGCTGGCTGGCAACAACACCCACACTGTGGTGCCCCTGCTGCTCAACAAACCCCTCCCTTGGGATAGGTATCCTTCTCAAGGCCCTGGAGAACATCCTCCCTCCCCATGAGCCCTCCCCTGCTCCACCCCAAGTCCATGACAAATATCTGTGCACCAGCATGCTTTCTCCTGATGCCAGGCAAACTTCATGCTCCCGGGCCAAGTCCTCTTGTGTCCCCCTCCCTCTGGCACCTGAGAACTGGCCTTTCATAGGCCTGAGACCAGACTAGTCCTAGGACCATGGTCACCAGGGCCCATGACATAGCTGTCTCTGGGTCCTGCAGAATCATTCTGGACCTGTGGAAGATGTTTGGCACCCAGCAAGAGACCACCATCAACATCCTGCAGCTGCTCTCGGGCATTTTGGAACAGTGCCGCACAGGGGAAAGGAGAGAGATGGTGCCCCAGCATGTGTTGGTCAGCATGAGGGAGGACATGGGGCTGAGGAATCACTGGGACTTGGGAGCAGATCTGAAGATCAAAGGGCACCTGCAGGGTGGGAGCAGGTGTGAGGGAGGAGCAAAGAGGAGAGCTTTAACACTGGTCTCCCTGATACTGCACATGCGTGGATGTGGACGTCCAGAAAATGCACGATGTAGAAAGGGCGGAGATCAGCCCCATTTCATGGACAGGGAAACTGATGTTCAGAGTTCATCAGGTTTTTCTATCTCGTTGTGTGAGGGCAGACACTCATTTTCCTGGAGCCTGGCTGGAGGAATGGGGAGCAGAGGAGGAGGTTTAGTTTCCTAAAATTGGGTTAGACAAAGAAGGCCCCAAATCATTTTCTGTTGAAAATTCAGAGTTGTTTCCTTTTTGTTTGTATGTTGAGGAATGAAGAGAGAGCAGAGTACATGTGCATGGCTCCTCATTTTCCCAGGGATGAGCTGTGGGCTTTCCATCTTTGGGTGTCCTTTGGGCAGTAACAAGTGGGGCAGGGCTGGACACAGTGTGTGGGATTGTAGGACCATTTTGTCTGCATCAGGCCTAGTCAGTTCTGCTTCCCTTCTTCCCATGTGTCTTCCCCAGGCGGCCTGTGCCTTGTATGAGATGCTGTCTGGGTCCCTGTGCCAGGACTCCATTCATGAACTCTTCCCACGGCTCTTGCTGGCTGTGCTGTGTCATCTCCACTGCGTGACTGACAAATATCCTTCCCTGGAGGTTGTCTACATGGAGAAACAGAGCCCAGGGAAGGAGAGCAAGGTCTTTAACCCAGCTGGGTAAGCCTAACCCCATGTGATGGAGGAATGGGACTAGTCAGCTCCAGAGGGCCCTGGGCAACTGGATGCTGATCCACTAGGGAGGCTGAGAAGGAGATGCTGGGCTTCCACACTGATATTCTATCTATTTATGGGTGTGGGAGCTTTCTCTTCCCTCCTTTTCTCTCATGTGCTGTTCTCCTGATTCACTCAGTGGTTCACATCTATGTTCCTAACTCTGCATGTGAAAAGTTTCAATTAGATGGTGAATGACAGGGCAAGACTACCCCTGTGTCATTCTCTCCATGTGGTTGTGGCCATTCAAATCTGGGTGACCTGTGGCTGAGCTCTGTCACTAGCTGTGCCATCTTGTGCAAGTCACTACTGCAGTTTTCTGCAGTAAAGTGAGGGTTGAGCTCCTAAATAAATGGTTGTTGTACTTCTTTCTAAAGCCTCAGGGTATTCTATTCAAGTGCAACCTTACATAAGAAATAAAACGAGTCAGCAGAGACATTCAGATTGGGTGGCTGTGGATGTGAAGACATATCCTAACCTTTCTATGCCATGGAGAGCAGAATGCGAACACCATGGCTCTCCAACATCTCTGGAGCCTCTTCTGTAAGACTGTGTGGTTGCATGAATACTGAGGTTGAAGGGCTGAGTAGGTGAGTGACTGGAGATGAGTTTCAGAGAGCTGTGGATTTTCAGAGTTGGGAGGCAGAACCCACCTAGCTACCAGGTTAGGGAACTGTCTCCTAGTTTGCCAGCATAAGGATGCAAACTAGGACATAACACCTTATCCATCTGTCTGTCCCTCTCTTTTCCCAAACCCCATGATGACTGGCCTTCAGGTGTGCCTTAGAGGTGGTGAAGTTGCTGCTGACGGCTGTATGTGGTGGAGTGTTGGCCGACACAGAAGAGCAGAAGTGCTGGGAGCTTCTATGCAACCCCCAACTATACTACTTAGGGGTCATAGAACTGACAAGGTGGGAACCATTTTCCCAGCAAGCCTCATGCCACTCTTGCCCCCTACCTGAAGTTTTCCAGGTCCCAGCACTCAAATACAGCAGCCTTTACCCTTCCCTTCCTCATCCCCAGACCTCAGCACTCACGTTTCCCCTGTTCTGTACACACTGCCCCTTTTCCTCATCCCCACCCTCCAACCCCCATCCAGCAACTCCTGAGTTCCCTTCTCCCACCCCAGTTGCATTGTGAAGAACTGTGAGCCAGACATGCTGCAGCGTGTTCTGACGTATGTCAAGAACTTCTTCTGCAGCCTGGATAATAGTCAGAAGATCTTGTCCAGGAGCATCTATACAGAGGTGAAAGCCTTGGGAGAGAACCCCAGCCCCTGACATTCATTTCCCGCAGCTGAGGAATATTTAACAGAAATGTTAAATAACGTGCCCCACAAAGTAGAAAGAATAGAATTGGGCCATGTAAAGTGGGGTTTCCTTGCCTGTAACTCAAGGAGCCTGGTTAAAAGGGGCAGGGAGAGCCTGGGGAGGAGATCAGCAGCTCTAGTCCACCCAGAGTGATCCTTGGATCCCAGCATCTGGCCTGAAACACAGACTTTATGTGCATCATCTTCCATGGCCTTCGTTTCTACCCCATGTGTACAGATCTGAATGTGTTCACAACTCATTACAGCCCTACCTACATCTGGGGCCCGAGGGAGGGCTGAGAAAGATTGGGGTACCCATTTTTTCTCCATCCACATCTGTAGTGTCCTTGTTCCCACAGCTGCTCTGTCATGAATCAGTGGCTGAGACTGTGAGACAGAACTTTGTGGGCAGTCTGTCCAGTTGGATCAGGGAGCCCAACATCGTCATCAAGGAAATCGGGCTCCGTGGGATCCGTAACCTAGCACTGCACCCAGGAAAAGTAAGAATGAGGGGACCCAGTGGGAACCCAGTGTAAGTTTCCAAACCATTTAATGTACCTCCCCTGGGTCTCTTGGTTACTCAGGGCTTGGTTCATTCCCCACCCCTCATTCTAGGGCAGCCTACCATCCAGTCTGTAGACTTACACAGCCTGCCCATGAGGCCCACACACCCTGAGCACCAGCCCCTTCCACGTCCTCAGTGCATCCAGCTGCTCGATCCCCTGTGTCTGATTCTCTTAGGCACCATCTCTTTTCTGACATAAATCCTTGTCCCTGAAGTGTTGCATGATCCGCAGGTGGTAAGTGATCTGTGCCTTCTTCCAAATAGTCAGACACTTTGAAGACCCTGGTTCCCTCCTTGGAAGAACTCCTGAAGGATGACGAGTGGCGAGTAAGGGCAGAGGCGGTGAAGGCCCTACAGAACATCACCCACCACGGGAACAGAGAGGACATCAAGCTGGTCATTGGCAGCATCACTGAGCAACTGCTTTCACTCCTTAATGATGTACGGGCCTAAGTCCTTGGGAGTAGTTGGGATCAATAGGGGCTGGAGCTGCAGATGAACTGTTCAAGCTGAATTAAGGATTCTGGGGCTGGGCTATGGGACTGTGGTGGAAGGCTGAAATCACTGAGGGGCAGAAAAAAGGAGACGTGGCTACTTGAAGCAGTGCATTGGACAGGCCCCAAATTCATCCCCTATTACATACAGATGTGCCCAGCACACACTCATCCACTCCTCTCTTGTCACTAGTTCCCTGAGGGAGCTACTGAAGGAAAAAAAAAGGTGATACTGATAAGAAATTGGTTGTGACTCCCAGGATCTTCTCCTGCAGACTTGAAGAGTGTGGAGAGACCTCATGACTTCCAGCCTCCTTCCAAACAACACAGGGACCCTAGAATGCTAGGAGCCTGGTCTCAAACCCAAAGGCTCAGAAACCTGAACTTCCCAGACCAGTACCTATTCTCTCATCTATCCTCCTTACAGAACATAGAACTTTTGACATGATGGGATTTGACATGAGAGAAGCTTGCTCACAGTGCTGCTGTTCTGGCATCTATAACTTTTGAGGTTTTGAACCTTGGATTTAAATTATTTTTGTGTCACTCTCCTCATCTCTAAGAGCCTGGACACTCCCTCCATTGTGGCAGGGTCAACATCTGATTCATCTATATCTCAGATACTTATAAAGTCCAACAGGTATATTTCACTTTACAAAGCCTAAAGATAATCTTTTCCCTTCCTGCAAGCAATGACAGGATCGTAGAGTGCTTTAACTCTGATTGCACCCTCCCATTTTCTATATTAATATTGTCTAGTGTTTTACTTTCACATTCTTTACAATCCCCAAATTTGGTCTTTAACACCATCATCATTATTGATGTTGTTTTATACAGTCAATACTTATTCAGATTTACCTCTATGTTTATATATGCCTTGGTTTACCTTTCCTTCTCATAGCTTTCGCCCCACTTCTAGATTACCTTTTCTTTCTTTATGGCTTCTTCAGTGACGATATGTTAATAGTCAATGTTTCAGTCTTTGTCTGAAAATATCTTCATTTGTCTCACATGTGTCTTTAGTTCTCAGCAGTTGAGGATGTGTTGGCATGAATTACCTCCCTTTCAGCCTGTTTGGGGTTCACTAAATTTTTGTGAAACATCTATATTTATGTCTTCTATCAAACTTTGAAAGTTCTTAGCCATTGTCTCTTCAAGTTTTGTTCAGCACCACATTCTTCCTCCTCTCCTTTTAGGAGTTTGATGACAGTAATGTTGGACCTTTTGTTCTTGTCCAGGAGGTCCCAAGATTCTGTTCATTTTCAATTATCTTTCTCTGTGTATATCAGATTAGATAATTTGTATTGATCTTTGTTCAATGGCTACTCTGCCATCTCTGTTTTGCTACTTAGTCTACTAAATTTGTATTTCTCTGTTTAACAATTTCCCATGGTTTTTCTTAATATCTTCTATTTTTTTAAAGATTTTAAGGAAGAGTTCATTTATTTATTTTTAGAGAGGGAAGGCAGGGAGAAAGAGAGAGAGAGAGAGAAACATCAATGTGAGGTTGCTGGGGGCTGTGGCCTGCAACCCAGGCATGTGCCCTGCCTGGGAATTGAACCTGCGATGCTTTGGTTCGCAGCCTGCACTCAATCCACTGAGCTATGCCAGCCAGGGCTATATCTTCTGTTTCTTTGCTGAGACGTTTATTTTTGTATTCATTTCAAGGGTGTTAATTGTTGCTTTTGGAGTATTTGTATATCAGCTGCTTTAAGATTTATATCAGATGATTCCAGTATCTGTTTCCTCTTGACTGGCATGTCAATGGCGTTTTCCCATGTGAGTTAAGGTTTTCCTGGCTCTTCACACAGGGTGTGATTTTTGATTGTATCTTTTAAAATATTACATTATGTAACTCTGGGTCTCATTTAAATCTTATGGAGCTTGCTGATGTTTTTACTTTAGAAGGCAACTGACCTCTTTATCTTAGGTTGCAGGTTGTGACTTGCTGCTGTGAGTATGCTGTTATTTCAGTGTCAGTTCTAAATTCATTGCCTTTGCTCTTTGAGTTTTCACTTGCCCAGGTTCCTCCTCCTCCAAGAGCTCCCACTTTTACAGTTCCCACTTTTACAGTCCCCAGGGTCCATTTTCCCCACTGTTTGGCCAGATAGCTGGGGCTTATTCATGCTGCAATGGCAGCCAAGTGTGTGACTGTGCCTACAGTTGAGCCAAGTGCCATGAGGGCAGAGAAACGAAGTAAAGCACTCAGGGTTTGTCCATTTTCTTGGGGTCTCAGCTCCTTCAAGTGAAGAGTTAAGGTTTCCCTCCCTCAGAGTCTGAGTCCCCATGGATTCTCATTGGTGCTTGTACGGGGGCTGCTGCATGAGGGAACAAGTGAAGAAAAAGATATGAGGGATTTCCCCACTCTCTTGGGGCACTGTGAGTTCCCGTTCTGGCCCCTTGAGGTTAACTGGAGTGTGTCTCTTGGAGTTCTCTGTCTGTCCATTGTGAATGCTTCCCAATTTATTCCCAGGCTTTAATTTAATTTAATTTTATTTTATTTTATTTTATTTTATTTTGTTGTTTTATTTTATTATTTTATTTCATTTTACTGTTTTATTTTATTATTTTATTTCATTTTATTAGTTTATTTCATTTCATTTCATTTTATTTTATTTTATTTTTTAGATGCAATTGTGAATTAGATTGTTCTCTTATGTTCCCTTCCTGATAGTGACAGTTACTTACTGGTGTATAAAATGCAACTGATTTGTGCATATTATTTTGTATCCTGATAGTTTACTGAATTCATTGATCAATTTTAGATTTTGGGTTAAATCCTTATGGTTGTCTATATAAGTAGCATGTTGCTTGCAAACAATGGCAGTTTTATTTCTTCCTTCCCTTTTGAATGCCTTGTTCTTCTATTTCTTGTTTGATTGCTATTGCCTAAGAGTGCCTAAGGGATGAAAGTGGACATCCCTTTCCTCTTCCTGATCTCTTAGTTATTTCCCCATTGAGTTTGATGTTAGCTGTGTGCTTGTCGTATTGGCCTTTATTATGTGGTGATATGTTCCTTCTATTGTTACTGCATCTATTGGTATAATCTTATGACTTTCATGTGGTTGTTTATGTGGTAGATCTTGTTAATTGACTTGGAGATATTGTACTATCCTTGCATCCCAGGTTTAAATCCCACTTGATCATGGTGTATTATCTTTTTAATGAATTGTTGAATTCATTTTGCTAATATTTTGTCAAGTATCTTTGCATCAATGATCACCAGGAACATTGCTCTATAATTTTCTTTCTTTGAAGTTTATCTGATGTTGGAGTCAGGGTCATGCTGGCCTCATAAAATAAGCTTGGGAGTCGTCCCTTCTCTTGAGCTTTTCCGAATGGTTTGAGAAGGATAAGTGTTCCTCTTTGAATGTTTGCTAAAATTCACCTGTGAAGCCACCTATCCAGGACTTTTGTTTGTTGTGAGTATTTTGATTACTGCTTTGATCTTGTTGGTTGTAACTGGGCTGTTTGGAGTTTCAGTTTCTTCTTGATTCAGTTTGGCAAGATTGTATGTGTCTATGAATGTATCCATTTCTCCAGTTTGTCTAATTTATTCTCATATAGTTACTCATAATATTGCCTTATAATCCTTTGTATTTTATGGTTTCACTTCTTACTTTTACTCTTTCATTTATTATTTTATTTCTCTGGATCCCCTTTCTGGGGGTATTTGGTTAAGGATTTACAAATCTTGTTCACCTTTTCAAAGAATCTGTTGTTCATGACCTTGATCTTCTGTGTTACATTTCTAGACTATTTCATTTATATCCCTCTAATCTTTATTATTTCCTTTAGTCTACTCACTTTGTGCTCTGTTTTTTTTTTTACCTATAACATTAGGTGGTTTATTAGAGATTTTTCTTGTTCTCTTTTTTTTTTGAGGTAACCCTCCGCTGCCATGAATATTCCTCTTACCACTACTTTTGTTGTGTCATCAAGATTATACAGTTGTGTTTTTATTTTCTCTTGTCCTTTTTCTTTTTAATCAGTTTTTTTAATGTTCAAATACACTTATCTCGATTTTGCCTCCACCATTTCACCTGCCCGCCCACCCCCACCTCCCTCCCTCAATCCTACCCACCTTTGGCTTTGTCCATGATTCCTTTATACATGTTCCTTGACAACTGTTTCCCTTCTTTCCCCTGTTGTTTCCCTCCCGACTACCCTGTGGTTACTGTCAGTTTGTTCTTTATTTTAATGGCTCTGGTTGTGTTTTTCTGGGTGGTTTGTTTTGTTGATTAGGTTCCACTTATAGGTGAGGTCATATGGTATTTGTCTTTCATGCCTGGCTTATTTCACTTAGCATAATGTTCTCCAGTTCCACCCATGCTGTTGCAAAGGATAGGAGCCCCTTCTTTATCTCTGCTGCATAATATTCCATTGTGTAAATGTACAACCTTTTTTGATCCAGTCATTTATTGATGGGTACCTAGGCTGCTTCTAGCACTTGACTATTGTAAATTGTGCTGCTATGAACATCGGGGTGCATAGATTCTTTTGAATTAGTGTTTCAGGATTCTTAGGGTATAATCCCAGCAGTGGAATTGCCAGGTCAAAAGGAAATTCCATTTTTAGTTTTCTGAGGAAATTCCATAGTGTTTTCCACAGTGGCTGCACCAGTCTGCATTCCCACCAACAGTGACTAGGGTTCCCTTTTCTCCACAACCTCGCTAGCACTTCTTGCTTATTGATTTGTTTATGATCACCATTCTGACTGGTGTTGAGTAGTATCTTATTGTGGTTTTAATGTGCAACTCTCTGATGGGCAGTGATGCTGAGCATCCTTTCATATGTCTCTGGGCCCTCTGTATGTGCTACTTGGAGAAGTGTCTGTTCCGGTCATTTGCCTATTATTTAATTGGATTGTTTATCTTCCTGGTATGGAGTCATGTGAGTTCTTTATATATTTTGGAGCTCAGACCCTTGTCTGTGTTATCTCTGGCAAATATATTTTCCCATACTGTTGGTTCCTTTTTCATTTTGCTATTGTTTTCTTTAGTCATGTAGAAGCTTTTTAATTTGATGAGGTTCCATTTGTTTATCTTTCCTTTATGTCCCTTGCTCTAGGGGACATACCAGTGAAAATACTGCTGTTTTGAATATCTGAGATTTTCCTGCCTGTGTTCTCCTCTAGTATGGTACTTTTATGGTATCATGACTTCTATTTATGTCTTTCATTCATCTTGTGTTTATTTTTGTGTATGGTGTAAGTTGGTGATCAAGTTTCTTTTTTTTTATGTGGAGCTGTCCAGATGTCCCAACAACATTTGCTGAAGAGGCTATTTTTGCTCTATTTGATGCTTCTGCCCCCTTTATCAAATATTAATTGACCATAGCAACCTGAGTTTATTTCTGGGCTCTCTATTCTATTCCATTGATCTAGGTGTCTGTTCTTATGCCACTACTGGACTGTTTTGATTACAGTGGCTTTGTAACACAGTTTGATGTCAGGTATGGTGATCCCTCCTACTTTGTTCTTTCTCAAAAACTCTGTGGCTATTCGGGTCATTTATGGTTCCATGTAAATTTTTGAAATATTTTTTCTATATCTGTGAAATGTGTCATTGGTATTTTAATAGGGATTGCATTGAGTCTATCGATTGCTTTGTGCAGTATAACTTTTTGATAATGTTAATTCTTCCAATCCATGAACGTGGTATATGCTCATACCATGATTCTTCCTTGATCTCATTGTTAACCCATTCAATGTTTAGTAATGTGTTATTTGGCCTATGTGTGTTTGTGTGTTTTTCAGTTTTTTTCTTGTAATTGATTCCTAGTTTTGTACTGTTGTGGTCAGAGAAGATGCTTGATATATTTTCAGTCCTCTTAAATGAATCAAGACTGGTTTTGTGTCCTAATATGTGGTCTATCCTGGAAAATGGTTCATGTGCACTTGAAAGGATGTATAGTCTACTGCTTTGGGGTGAAAAGCTCTGACAATGTCAATTGTCAATGGTGTCTAAAATTTTTCTATGATAACTGTATTACTGTCCACCTGTCCTTTATGTTCACCAAGATTTATTTTACATAGTTAGGTGTCCCTGCGGTGAGCACATCAGTGTTTACAAGAGTTATGTCCTCTTGTTGGATTGATCCCTTTATTATTGTGTAACGTTCTTCTTTGTCTCTTATTGTAGCCTTTGTTTAAAGTCCATTTTGTCTGATAGAACTATTGCTACCACAGGGTCTTGTTTGTTTGATTCTATTTGCATGAAACCTCTTTTCCATTTCTTTCAGTTTGTGTGTCTTTCCTTCTGAGGAGGGGCTCTTTAGACATCATGTTTACGTGTCTTCTTTTCTGATTCGTTCATCTAACCTGTACCTTTTGACTAGAGCATTTAATCCATTTACATTGAAAGTGTTTTTATAAGTATGTGTTTATTGGCATTTAATTCTTTCTAATTCTGCTCCTCTTTTTTTCCTTCCTTCTTCTTACAGAAGTCTCTTTAACATTTCTTATAATACTGGATTGGTGGTAATGAGCTTTTTCTGGTCTGGGAGCTTCTCATTTCTCCTTCAGTTTTAAATGATAGCCTGGCTGGGTAGTGTAGTCTTGCTTTGTATGTCCCTGATTTTCCTCAACTTGAATATTTCTTGCCAGTCCCTTCTGGCCTGCAAAGTTTATTGATAAACCAGCTGACAATCATATGGGAGCTCCCTTGTATGCAAGGAGCTCACTGTTTTTCTTTTGCTGCTTTTAATATTCTCTATTTGCGCTGACTTGTTAAGAGGACACCTGGGTTTCTGGCAGAATCCCTTCTCTCCCTAGTGGATAAAATCCCTGCCAATTTTGACAGCCAGATGCTAGGTGTGTTTCTTATTTTGGCTCTGTTTCTCTGGGCTGGGAAGCAGGTGGAGAGTTGAGACCCTTCGCTCCTTAGAGTCTACCTTTATAGGTGAGATATCCCTCTGCTTTACCAACTACTGCGTGTGGGTGCGGGGTCAGCCCTTTCTGCATCTCAGCCCTTGCTGTCGGTCTCAAGGTGCCTTCTTCTGTAAACCGTTGGTTATAAGACTTCTAGTCAGCTAGTCTTCAGCTGGTTGTTCAGGTTGATGGTTCTATAATTTAGTTGTAATTTTGGTTTGCCCCTGGGAGGAAGTGAGGGTGATTTCCCCCTGCTCCACCACCATCTTAGATCCAGTTTTTTTAAGTTGAAGTACTACCATTGAATCACCTCTCAGTTTAGGCATTATGTGCTCTGTGCAAAAGATGATAGTGTATATATTCAACTTGTTAAAATGTCTGTTTTTCACATCCTACAAATTCAGAGACAGTTTTGTCCTACCATGCCTGTTATTTAGTACTGTGCCTAACTCATGATTGGTGCTTAACAGGGCTTGATCAATTAATATGTAATATACTCCTGAAAGTGTGCAAAGTGTGGCTGTTTGTGATTGTTGTTAATATAGATTTAAACAATTATATGCAATTATAGATTTATATAATTACTGACTAATATATACAATTATTGCTCTATATAAAATTATTTATAGACTAAGGCTAATAAAGATTTAAACAATTTTATTCACAGCATAAGTAGGATAATCTCTGTGTTGTTTTTAATTTGCATTCTTGAAGTAAACTCCCTAAGAGAAAGAAGTTACAGATGGTAAATATGGTTTGTGGTGGAACTGAAATTACAATCTTGGCTTCCCCAGTACTGTGCCTTAACAAACTGACTCATTGGCTCTGGGGGGCTAACGAGAATTCCTGAGCTACACAGTCATGTTGCCTTTCCAGTATGCAAACACAGTGGCATCAGTGTCCTTTGGACATGAGGAAGGAAATGTGGGGAGTATAGAAGCCAGGTCAGGCAAGGCCAGAGGGAAACCAAAGCCTCTTTGCCTCCATTTCACTCTTCTTGGCAGGAGAAGGACGAGGTGAGGATCTCAGCCACCTCTGCCCTGGGCCACATATTATGGCGAGTTACAAATTGCAAGCCCGGATCTGCCCTCCGAAAACAAATCAACAGCCTCTTAGTCCCGCTGTTGCTCAGCTTGCAGGACAACAACACTGATGTAGTCAAGGTACTAGCCTTCTCTGTCCTGCCAACCTCAGCCTGCTTCAACCCCTCCTGCTGGAGAGAGGATAGTGCCTTCTCTTTAGTCCTCTTTCATGAGCCAAGTCTGGGGTCTGAATTCACTGTCCACCTCCTTGGTGCCATCCTCTGGGCTGGATCTGAGCACTTTTACCCTCTCTTGGGTGCCTTCACTCTTATCCTGATATGGTTCTGCTCCCTGAAGCTGTTTATGTCCCTTCACATGGACAAGGCCCCATATTTCACCTGATCCCTGCTACTACTTCCACCCAAACCCCTTGGGGACTACCTTCATGGTCTTCCACTTAGCCTCTGGCCTGGCTCTGCAGAGTCATAAGAGTAAGGCTTTGAGGATTTCCTTGTTTCCTTCCCACAGGCCTGTGGAAGGGCCCTGACTGAATGGACCAAAGTGATGGGCTGGCTGCCATTGACACACCTATTCCAAGATACCAACCTCCATGATCACATCCATGTGCTGGAAGAAACATGCAAGTACCTGGTGAGTGAGAGTCTCTGAGGAAGCCAGACCACAGTATTCAGATTAGGGACTCAGTGACAGGCCTAGTGAGTAAAGAGGAGAGAAGACATCATTTTTCCTTTCCTTGATTCTCATGGTTTATCATCAGGTATCTCTGGCAACCCACATTTGGGATGCCAGCCCCTGGTCCTCCATATCGGACTCTCCTAGCATCCCAATCTCTGCCTTCAGAGTCTAAGGATGTCACGCAAAGGGAGTAGATGGCAGTGGGATAGAGGCCTTCTGCTTAGAGGTGGCAAGAAATGATAGAGGCAGGAGTCCTCAGGGCTTTAGATCAGTCATCAGGGTGCTGAGGATCTGTGGCTTCTGTGACTTCAGGAGTCCTTGTTGGAAAGTAAACATGTAAGGGCTAAGCAAATCAGTTGGTATCTAACATGAGTAATTCTAATGTTATGAATTTGGGTTCCTTACATAGATAGAGCACTGTAGAGTTTATGAAGCACTTCTACATGCATTGTCCCATGGGAGCCTTGCAGTCATGCAAGGGAGGTCTGGCAGGTTTTGTTTCGACTCCACAGATGAGAAACTGAAGCCAGTGTGAGGGCCAGTATTCAAACCTGGGTCTCCTGACTCCACATCAGTTGTTTCCTCCCCTGTCATGTTGGTATCGAGGAGCAGAACTCTCCTTATGAACTTTCTGCTGAGTCTGCTCTTTGCCTGGCAGTGGGAGTGTCTGAGTGTGCGGGTTCAAATGATTTAAGCTGACTGAAGACAGAAAACAATGCTGCTTCTGGACAGGGTGGGAGAGGCATGGCTGCAAGCAGGTCTGTAGTCGAGTTCCTAGCAGACCTCTTCCCCAGTCGTCACCAATCCTCTTTGACTCCACAGGTGAGCACGCGAAAAACTCAGTTCTTGGGGGATCTACTGCTCCAGAGCTTTGAGTTTCTAAGGAGCACTCAGCCCTTCCTACGAGCAGCTGCAGTCACCTTCATAGGTAAAGCATTCTCTCCTGTCAATTCCTTCCTCCCCTAAAGCAAGAAAGCCCTCCTTGACTTTTTGCCAAAGGGTGAAGCCAGAACCATGAAATGATGAAGCTGGTCACATCCTTTTCCAGCTCTGACCTGCTTAGAGAGGTTGACCTCAAATTGTGTGTCAGAAAGGCCTGGGAAGCTCTCTGCCTTCCTCCTGGCTGTGTGCACATCCACCCACAAGGAATGCTGCTTTGTGAGAAGACAACTATATACACTTGGCAGGGAAAAACTGTTGCTTCGACTGGAACCCCACTGAGTTTCCCAAATAGTTTTGTTTTAAACTGTTCTACAATAACAATATGCACTAATGCTAGAAAGCATAAAAGATTCAGATTGGCTGAAAGAAGACAATAAATAATGCTAGAACTGCCATCATTTGAATTTAACTACTACTAACATCCTAGAATTTTTTAAAACAAAATATGTAACACACACACACACACACAGAGCAGTTTTTAAAAAATAAAATCTTTGGATCCTGGCAGGGTGGCTAAGTTGGTTGGAGCATTGTCTTGTACACCAAAAGTTTGCAGGTTTGATTCCCGATCAGGGCATATACCTGGGTTGTGGCTTCAATCCCAGGTTGTATTTCACACAAGGCAAGCAACTGGTGTTTCTTACACTGATGTCTGTCTCTCTCATTCTCTCTCAGATAAATAAAGATTGGGTGAGGGTTTAAAAACACAAATATTACTACACATCTGTATCACCAATACATGCATTAGATATTCTTCAACTGCATAATATGAATTCAATTGCATAGATGGATTTATGAAACCAACCCTTATTTTTGAACATTGAGACTGTGTCATCTTTTGTTTTCATGGGCAAGGACATAGTGGTTAAATGTCTGAATGTCATCATGATTATTTTGTTAAGATAAATTTCTGAAAAGTAGCATTGCTGGGCCCAAAGGGTATGCACAGTTTTAAGGACTTTGGTGCTCATTGCCAAACTTCATTCTACACAGTTAGATCATTTGTTATTGTCACCAGTACTGTATGTGAGTATCCTTTCTCCAGACATTTGCCCACCCTGGGTAGTATGTTTTAAAAATTATTACTAATTTGATAAGTAAAAGCAAAAAGCTTGTTGTTTTGATTGATATTTTTATCAGCAGAAAAGTTAAATTTTTTTATATTATATATAGGCAATATGGATTTTATTTGTGCACATTAATTGCCTGTGCCTGCAACTTTCTAAGGATGTGGGAACTCCCTGAAGATTAACATCCTTGGCTCATGCTCCACTTGTCACCTGCTGACAATATTTTTCCTGCATCACAACTGTTCTTTCCCTAGGACACTGACATGCAGGGAGCAAGGCATCTCTTGGGTACATTCCTTGCTACAACTGGCTTACAGGTTTCCTTGTTCCCTAGTGAGTCTGGGGAAAGGGGATGGCCCAAAGATCCAGGAATTCTGGGAGGAATTTTATATCTCTTCTGTCCTTAGCATCAATTACTGTGAAGATAACCCTGAAGGCCATACGTGAGGATGATGTGCAGCTCTTACAACATAGTGAGTCTGGGCCTTTTTCCGGGGTTCTGGGTTACACCAGGAGGTGGGGCAAGACAGGAAGGAGGAAGGGGGAATTCCTTAAGGATATGTGTTATTATTTTAAATCAAATTTCTTTTTACCAATATAAATATTACATATGAAGGCTTCAGTGGACAGAAGTAAGAGGAAGGGAACAAATGATCCATCATTGGACTCGTTGGATAAAAACCCTGCTAACAAAATGTTCCAGTCACTGCACCTTTATCACGTGCTCCAGGTGCTGACAGCGCAGTGGTGTGTGAGGCGGACAAGGTCGCTACCCCCCACAAAGAACTTGCAGTTTTGTGTTCTTTTTAACTGCATTGAAACATTTTAAAATTAATTTAAATGTGGGAGAAATTCATGAGTATAGTCTCATTGCAAAAAAGAGACTGATAAGTGTATAAAATTCTATTAATTCCCAACTCTTCTTCTTACCCCTCCCCTGCCTGTTTGCTATATAGTCCTATATTATTTTTCTGTTTGCACATAGAATAGGTAGATATATGGTTTATATTTGTGTGATATAAAATATGATACATATGTATAAATTGTTTCTGCAACTTGCTTTTTGTCCCACTTAGTAAGTTGCTACATACAGATTTCCTGCATTCCTATAACCCTTGATGGATTAAGAAAGTTGTTTCTGAATTTTTGCTACTCAGACAAGCTACCATGAACACTCTTATATATGCCCCCTTACATATAGGCTTAAGTATTGCTTCAGAATGGCTCCAAAAAAGTAGACTTTTATCATGCATATTGAGCTCAACAAAATTTAAAGTAAAACAACATTTGAACCTTCTCTTTTGTGTTGACATAAAATCCAGTCACTACACATCCCAACTTATAGGCTTTTGTTAGCCAATATTTGAGCTGTCTTTTTGGAACCAGTAATTTAGATGCTGTGGTTATTATTGTCATTTTTTTTCTGAATGAGTTCAGTTTATTCATTAAGTACAGTCTCCCTGCTCCTGTTTTACTGTGTGTAACCTTGGTCTCATTTCCTCTTGTTTCAATCTTGATAGTGTTCCATCAGTTTTCCTTATTTTGCATCTGATTTCCAATTTTCCATTGAAGTCCACTGTGTAAACAGCAAGTTCAAGCTCCTCCTTTCCTCAACTACACTGTTAATCTAGCCTGGCCTTTATCACCCCCTATTTTTCACAAGCCTTTTAGATTCACAGAGTTACACGCTGACCATTCTTTCTGTATCTCTGACCATCCTCAGGTAGACCTTTTAGAAGTTCCTGTAGTGCTAGTGTCTTGACAGTACACTCTCTTGGATTTTGTTTGTTTGTAATAATTTCTTCTTACCCTCATTCTTGCAAGATAGCTTTGCTACTGACACAATTCTTCACCAATTATTGTCTCTCAGCACTTTGACCATATTCCACTATTATTTTCTGGCTTTCTTTGTTGCTAATTACAAGCTTTCTGTTCTTTTGTTCACTTATAGGTAATCTGTACTTTTCCTTGAGCTGTTTAAGATTTTTCTTTTCTTTTCTAAAAGTGTTCTTTCAAAGTACAGTGCCAAGTATAGTAACACCCAAGGTGTCCAAACCTCATATTCAACAAGTAGCAACTCACGGCCAGCTTCTTTTTCCTATTTCCCTACCTACACCCTCTCCCTGCCCGAACTATTCTGAATCAATTCCCAGAGTTCCTATTGTTTCATTTATAAATATTTTAGTACATATTTATTTGTAAACGATACTCTTTTTAACAGTAAAAGATTGAAGAAATCATAATTGGGCCTGTTATGGAGTAGCATGCGAATTATGCATGAAGTTTTAAGATAAAAATGTCCCAAGAATTTGTAGACCATTTGGGACCTAAGGCCACTCACCCAGACCCCTGAGGCTATCAATGATTCTCTTCTGCCTCAGAAGTTAGAGGTACTTCAGAGAAGCCTTTGCTAGTCCCAATACAAAAGCCTCCTAATTTCAGAAGCTGGATCATTTGTCCAGGGTCACAGAAGAGATTTAATGGAAGAACCAGAACTGGAATTTCTAATTCAAGGATCTTTCCACTAACCCATGCTCCAATATCCTTTAATTTTACCTGAGTCCTGAGAAAGAGGTAGGGAATGGGAGTGGGGGCTGTGGAGGAGAGGAGCTGCTGTTCCCACACTTATCAGAAGAGAAGGTTTATTTCACCTTTAAAAACCCTTTGTTCCTTCTATCCCTGAACAGCCATACCTGTGTTGTGTGTAGGCCCTACTTCTGCTGACTCCCCAGTACTGCTCTCTGTTACTTAACTTTGTTTCTTTGTAGTTTTTTTAATTTATTGTTGTTCAGTTACATTGCCCTGTCTTTTTCCCCATTGCTCTCCCCTGCCCGTCACCACCTCTTCCCACAGTCAATGCCCATCCCAGTGTCTGTGCCCATGTTTCCTCTATTTGTTTTCCATTGCTTGCCTCTTCGCCTTCTTTCCCCCATTATCCCTGTCCCCCTCTCCACTCTGGTCATGACAGTTTGTTCTTTACTTCTAAGTCTCTGGTTCTATTTTGCTTGCTTGCTTGTTTTGTTGATTAGGTTCCCTTTATAGGTGATATCATATGGTATTCGTCTTTTACCACCTAATTTCACTTAACATAATGCTTTCGAGTACCATCCATGCTGCCATGAAGGGTAGGAGTTCTTTCTTTCTGCTGCGTAGTACTCCATTGTGTAAATGTGCCTCAGTTCTTTGATCCACTGATTTGCTGATGGGCATTTAGGCTGTTTCCAGCATTTAGCTATTGTAAATTTTGCTCCAATGAACATTGGTGTGCATAGGTTCTTTTGGATTGGTGATTCAGGATTCTTAGGGTATAATACCAGCAGTGGGATCACTGGATCAAAAGACAGTTCCATTTTTAGTCTTTTGAGGTAATTCCATACTGTGTTTCACAGTGGCTGCACCAGTCTGCATTCCTACCAAAAGTGCACTAGGGTTCCCTTTTCTCCACAACCTCACCAGCACTTGCTGTTTGTTGATTTGTAATGATGGCCATTCTGACTGGTGTGAAGTGGTATCTCATTGTGGTTGTATTTGCATCTCTCTAATGGCTGGTGATGTTGAGCATTTCTTCATGTGTTTATGGGCCTTCTGTATGTCCTCCTTGGAGAAGTGTCTATTCAGGTCCTTAGCTCATTTTTTAATTGGATTGTTTATCTTCCTGGTGGGGAGTCATGTGAGTTCTTTATATATTTTGCAGATCAAACCATTGCCTGAGATATCATTGGCAAATACATTTTCCCATACAGTTGGTTCCCTTTCCATTTTTGTTGTTGTTTTCTTTACCTGTACAGAAGCTTTTTGCTTTGATGTAGTCTCATTTCTTTCTTCTTTCCTTTATATCCCTTGTCCTAGGGGATGTATTGGTGAAAATATTGCTACATGGGATATCTGAGGCTTTCCTGCCTATGGTTTCCTCTAGGATTTTTATGGTGTCATGCCTTATGTTTAAGTCTTTTATCCATCTTGAGTTTATTTTGGTGTATGGTGTAAGTTGGAGGTCCAGTTTCATTTTTTGCATGGAGCTGTCCAGTTCTCCCAACACCATTTGTTGAAGAGGCTATTTTTACTCCATCGTATGTTCCTTCCCCTTGGCTAAATGTTAACTGACCATGTTGACATGAGTTTTTTTTTTCTGGGATCTCTATTCTGTTCCATTGTTCTATGTGTCTTTTCTTTCTCTTTTTTTACAGTTCTTTGTTGGTTAATTATCATAATTGTTTTTTAATATCATTGTTTTATTTTAATTGTTGTTTAAGTACAGTTTTCTGCCTTTTACCTCTATCTTTTCTTATGCCAGTATCAGACTGTTTTGATAATAGAGGCCTTGTAATATACTTTGATGTCAGGTATTGTGATCCCCCTTACTTTGTTCTTCTTTCTCAAAATTGCTGAGGCTATTTGGGGTCATGTATGGTTCCATATAAATTTTTGAAATGTTTGTTCTGTAGCTGCGAAATACGTCATTGGTATTTGGATAGGGATTGCATTGAACTTGGTTTCTAACATTGAAAACCTACCGCATGCTATGTGCTAGGATACTGCAGTGGACAACACTGGTGACCTTGCCCTCATGCAGCTGACATTCTAGTGGGGAAGGGAGGAGCAAGCCCTCCACAGGTACAGAGATGTTACGTAGGCACTATGGAGATCACTCCATAAGGCAAGGGGGGAGAAAGGGCCAGAGGGTGTTGGGGTGTCCCTTTGCTTGGGGACATAAATGAGGGAGTGAACCATATGACTATCTGAGGGAAAAAGCACTTGACATGTTCAAGGAAGAACAAAAAGATCAATGTGATTTGCCTGCAGTGAGCAAGAGGAAGGGCAGGACATGATGGGATCAGAGAGAGAGCAGTAGGATCAGAATCATGGTGGCCTTTAGCCATGATAAGGATTTAGGATTTTACTTGAATTTAAGGGTACACCACTCAGTACAGTTCTTGACTTTTCTAACGAGAGCCAGAAGGGGTTTAGGGTGCTTGTGATAGGTGGTGGGTGTTTCAACTGCCTGCTGCAATGAAAGCCCAACTAGTGAGACAGGTGCTGCCAAAAAAGGAAAAAGGTTTTATTCAGGTACCAGCAGCCTGGAAGATGGGGGTCTTGTCTCAAAGCCCATCTCAACATCTAAGTGCAGGCAGTGGTTTTTATAGAGAGGGAGAGGGACAAGGGGAACAAAGAGGTTGGGAGAGAGGCTGTGGACCTGCAAGCAGTGTCCTTGCTGGTCCCAATATGGCTCGTTAATGTCTGCATCGTGGAGCTGGTCAGGGCAGCCTGATTCCTGTAGCTGGGCGATCTGTCATCAACTGGAGTCCCAGTCAAGGCCATTCCTTGTATGAGCAGGAAGTGAAACTGTGGAGCCTGCAATAGGCTTACAAAGAAACTGTGAGTTCTTTGTAAGAAGAACAGTGTGTGAGTTCTTTTTATCAGTGTGTTAGTACATCTTATTCTACTAAGTACATCTCTCAGAGGTACTAATTCTGTCTCATGATAAGTCAGGGTGGTATCAAGTTTTCATTCCCTGTTAGAGGACCAAATGGCAATTATTTTTGAATGATTTACTCTTCACTATTTTCCATGTCACAGTTTCCTTCCTTTGCTGTGGAGACAAGAAGAGAGCATTTGCTTTTACAACTCCTATTCCTTTGTCTCAGTCCTTTTGTATTTAAGAGGGTTTGTGTATATCTGAATATCCTGGAATGCCACAGGTTTGCTGCTAGAGTGCTGCAGATGCTTGTCCTCAGAGGGTTTGCCTCAGAGGGTGAGCCCAATTAGAGTTCCCTGGTGTTTGATTTGAGGAAATATTTTGTATATGCTTTTTCTGAGGTAATGGTAGAATCATATCTCAGAGGAAATGCCTGGCAGAGGAAGGGGGATGAGCAAGCCTTTGTTTCCCTTATGGTTTATTCACAGCTCTCTATCTGGAGGGTAAAATGGTAAATGACTTTTAAGGGTCCCATCTTTCCTCAGAGTCAGTGCTGCAGTGGAGAACATGAGCTCCAGCGTTAGCCAGACCAGTTCCACACACTGGATCTCTTGAGAACGAGCCATATGAACTTGGGCAAGTTGCTTTGTCTCTGTGCCTCAGTTTCTTCATGTGCATCATGAGGGTGTTGGTGCTGCTCTTAGACATTGTTGTAAAGATTGGAAACCAAGTTCAGAAAGCACTGAGCTCTGCTGGGCACATAGAGGTCCTACAGCACATCTGTGCGGAGTGGCCTCAGGCTTCTGGGCTGGGGCAGGGGAGGGTATCAAGAGGGAGGTGGGGAGTACACTTGGAGCTAAGGGCAAGGGGAAATCAGTTGTTTTGCTGCTTCACAGAGAATGGCCGTGCCACTTCTAGCACATTAATGATGAGGCAGTAGCATCTGTCCCCTGAGGGCTTGAACCCTGGCTTTGGTTCTGACTCTGACATTTAGTACCTTTGCTGCCTTGTCCTAGATTTTACAATTGAGCTCTCTACTGTGTAGTAGACACCTATTCCCAGCCACCCCAGGGGAATTTCAGGGAAAGTACAGGTAGAATGGGAATCCTAGACTACCTAGTCTACCAGAGAATCCCCCTTGCCTTCTTCATCCCACCCAGACCCCAAAAGAGACTGCTTAAATACCTAGACAGCAGGGAAGATTTCTCCAGGAAAGTAATCCCAATTACACTTCCACCCATGGCTAGTGCCTGCCATAAACCTTGTGGTCAAGAATCAATTGTTCAAAGGATTGTATTTCTTTCTGTACAGCATAAGCCCAGCTCTTTTTTGTTCTGTTCTAAATGAGATCAGCATGAAGCTGTAGACTTGATGGGCTTGAGACCCCTTGGATCCTTTGCACTGAGCAATTTCCCATCTCCACACACTCTGTTCCCCCCTGAATCTAGGCTATGCACCCCCATTCCCTAACTGGACCACTTAGGCCCCAACACCCACTCCCTCTCTCTACACCAGGCTCCATGCAGCAGCCAGGTTCTCAATGACACACATACACTGGGTCATGTCACCACGCCCTTGCTTGAACTCCTCAGCAGCTTTCCACTGCCCTTTGGGTCAGTCTGGTCCCTTGCCCTGGGCCACAAGGCCCTGAGAGATCTGGCTTCTGACTTCTCTGCACCCTTAGCCTACATCATTCCCCCTGCACTAGATGGGGGGACCACACTGGCCACTTTCTGCACCTTGCCTAGACCCCCACTTCACACTGGCAGTGCTTCTGCCCTTGCTCTTCCTGGGGCTGGCTTGGAGGCTGGCTCTCGTCCTTCTGATCTCAGCTCAGCTCTTCTCTGGGAGCCATTCCCTGACTAGCTTGTTTAAATGGGCCCTCCGCAGTTATTCATTCTCAGCACCCTGGTCAATTTCCTTCTTTGTACTTAGTTGATGTTGGCTTGTTTGCCTGGCCTTTCCTTCTCCAGAATGTTCCCTTCTTGAATGTGGGAAACCTGTCTTCCCACTCACCACTGTATCCCGGACACATAGCACAGTGCTTGATGACAGCAGGTCTCAACAAATAGTTGTTGAGTGATTTCATAGTTATTGTTCATTCACAGTGAATCATCTCAAGTAACCTGATTATTCACCAGTAAGGGTTTTGTCAAACAAATTATGATAGAAACTTGTACTTGGGTATTATGTGGTATGTAGTAGTATTTTATGGGAAGAAAAAATGGTAATCCTACTTTTGTAAAATAATGTTTCTATGTTAGATATTTAAGAAATAGTACAAGGATAGGAATGAAAACACTAATTTTGTTTATTCTGGGAGTGAGTGCTTTTATTTCCTTTTTAAAAAACAATTTATATTTACACACTTTCTAAAATAAAGCAGTATTACTTTTGCAGTGATAAAAACCTGCTAAATGAAGTTATAATCTGACATGATGGGTGGGTAATAAGGGGTTTGCTTAAACAGTCCTCGGAGAGTGAGGATCTGATTCACCTCCTTTCTGGTTTCAGCTATTGAAAGTATAAGAAATGACCTCCACGGAGACACACAGGATGCTGCCAGCACCATTCTGGCATGCTGCAATGCATCTGCCAAGAGAAGACGAAGAAAGAAGAGGTTATTTAGAAAAAAAGGACAAAATAATTGTCTCCTCGGCCTTCTAAATTCATTATGCAGCTGCTGCAAGGAAGGATAAAAAATGCAGTCACAAGCACAAAATTCCAAAAGGCCCCGGAAGAATCTGGGCCTGTCCCATAACCAATTCCTGAAGAGTCACTGAGAACTGGGATGCTAGAGCCTTTCCCAGTTCTTTATCCAGATGGCAGTGCTTGACTCCACTGGATTCTCTCCCACCTTTTGTCCGATTGGATGGCAACCCACATAGGTAGTTTTTTCCTTAAAGGTGTAGTATGTTCCTTTTCCTTATCTCCCCTAGGTTATAGATAGTTAGTGATAATCAAGGTTTGTAAATAAAATTTTTTTATCGTAAAACAAGGCGGCATCCATCCTAGTTCGGGGGGCTACAGAATAAACCTGAGTGACAGCAACCACTCTGGATGCAATTTCCTTGAATCTTCAGGCAAAGTGTCAAAAGGGAGGAGGAGGGTGGTTGAATGACACAGTACCTAGTTTTCCATCTTTTCTCCCCACCTCTGCATGGCTTGCACGGAATCCCCACGCCTCCTGACACATTTGCATGGAGTATTCAGATTTTGGTTTGGAGCCTGAAAGGCGGGCTTCAGGTTGCATACAGCGAAACAGCACTAACTCTAACCCTCTGTCACTTAAGAAGGTGCATCACATTGCCACAAAATGACATTGTTGTTGAGATGACTTTGAATCCACTTTATTTTTGAAAATCATTCTAAAACTAGATTTGAATCCTGGCTGCCTCTACCACATAACAGTTACCACTGACCAGTTCTTTATACTGTACTACTTCATGCTCTGTGCTTCCTTTCCCTGTGCTTGGGTTTCATCTACAAAATGGTATTAACTATCATACCTCCTGTGGTATTGTCCTCCAGCATCCATTTTCCCTTTTCCTTTTTTTCTTTAAACTGTGCAATTGTTGGCCTAGAATAAAGAATATGTTTGCCATCTTCTCTTGCCGCTAGTTGAGGCCATATCCCTGGGTTCTGAACAAATGGGTGTAAGGGCCAGTGCACATGCCACTTCCGAGATGGGTCCTGGAAGGGCAGAGGCATATCCATGGTTGCCCCTCCTGTCTTCTTGGTGACTAGAATGTACACATGACGGTTGGAACTAAGCATCTGTCTTGGATCTTCAGAAGGAAGTGGTATGTTGAAGAGAGCAGAGCCAAAAGATAGAAAGAACCTAGATGAGTTATGAGAATAGAATTGTTTACCAGTTTGGAGAGCTTCCCTTGCAGACTTTTTTTACCTGGTGGGGGGATTGGTGTAAAGATAAAATTTTATCTATTTAACCAGTGTTGCATTTTCTGTCACCACCAAATCCACTCTGATGGATTTACTTAATTCCACAAAATTGCTTTAAGGACTAAAGGAGACAATGAATATAAGGTGCTTAGCTGTTTGTCTGGCATTACATAAGAAAACAATAATTCTTTTTTCAAAGTAATGAGGCAGGTAGGGTATTGGAATATGATTCTCAAACTTTGAAAGGCATGGAAAGACCAGAGAATTGGCTCTCACTCTGGTCAAATTGACTAATTTCATTTATCTGAAGTTAGCAATGATCAGAGTGATCTGATTGCTTCTAAATGTTTTGAACTGTTGGATAACATCTTTCTGAAACTTGGTTCACTCATACATAAAAATGAAAATATTTAAACTTACTTTATAGGCTTCACAGAATTAAACAAAATAGTGCCATATACCAGGTGTACTGGGTGCTTAAATGGCTGTAGTTATTACCTAGGTATGAGGATTAATTTTATTTTTGAACTTGGCTGGTCATGGTGCCTTGATATTTGATCAAATGTTATTCTAGATGTTTCTATGATGGTGTTTTTGTAGCATATTAACTTTTAAATTAGTAGACTTTCAGTTGGTAAAGCAGATTATTGTCTGTAATTCTGGTACAGGAACTCAAGGGTTAAAGATTTTAGCCTTAATTTTAGGTGAGAGGCTTAAGTGATTAATGCTCATGGAAATCTGTTATACCAGGAACTGGAATGCATGACCTATGTGACTCCAGAAGGTTGACAAACAATTCAACCTCTGTGCAAGTCTGCAAGTGACAGAGATGGTATCTGAGCATTTGCGTACCATGGAGGGAAGACCTGAGACACAAATAAACCTTATTTTGGACAGACAAAATAAGCTGCTATTTAGTCTACAGGGAAAAAGTCAGGGGCGCGATCTAGTTAAGTGGATTAAAGAGGCTGACATCATGATGATGGAAGTAGTGCCACATTCAGTCAGTAACCTGGCACTGCACCCAGGAAATTTAAGAATGGGAGAACCAAATGGGAAACCAGAATCATCTCAGAGTCATGTGTTGCACCTCCCAGGTGTCTCTTACTCAGGGCTAAGTTTATTCCCCAAATCCTTATTCTACGGCAGTAGAACTTCCAGTCAGTGGACTTCCTCCAGTCAGTGGCTCCCTCCACAGTGAGCTGTCCTAGTACTTAGTGCTACAGATTTTCTTGTATGAAATTATAAGAAAACACTCTGAGAAGAATGGCAGAGCATAAGGGTACAGGGCCTATGACCCAGAATGGAAGGACAGAAGGAAGAAGCCATTATTCACTCTCTGGGGCAAGACATTGCGGGAAATTGAATTAAGTAGATCAAGGAGCCCTATGTCATCATGAAGAAACTCCAGCTCAGTGGATTCAGTAACCTGGCACTGCTACCAAGAAAATTAGCAGTGGGGGGACCCAATGGGAATCAAGTGTCAGTGTCCTTTTAATGTGCCTCCCTTGGGTCTCTTAGTTACCCAGGGCTTAGCTCTGTGTCCCTGAGCCGAATTAAGAGTCTTTGAGTGGAGAACATTGGCATGTGAATTTATGTATTTTCTGGAAAAAGAAACAGACTCATAGAGGGTAAGTAACTTGCCCAAGTTCACTGCTAACCTACAGCAAGACCAGAACTGAAATTCAGGTTGTGAGACCTGGCCCAGGATCTGACAAAAGAGCATGCTTTTGTCATTGAGTTGCCGTTCTCAGCACCAATGAGAGGGAAGAGAAACTTGGGGATCAGCAGACTTGCTATGCCAGACATCCCTGCAGCCTGGCTCAGTCCCATAAACCCAAGAAAGTGAGAGAGAAAGGAACTTTAGGCACCATGCAGATTAGTCTCACAGGTGACAGATAAGGAAACTCTGTCCCAGAGAAGAACAGTGACTTGTTCAAGGTCACACAGCTCATCAGTGGCAACATCCAGACTTGAGGGGAGATCACCAGAGCTTGGTGCACTGCAGCCTCCTACCCTCCCAAGCAGCAGCTGCAGTCCTCCTTCCTGGCCACCAGGGCTTGTTACTGTGCCCTGCCTGAGGCCCATCCTTTTAGAAACTTCTGCTAACAGAGTGGCTAGGTTTTCCCTTTCATCCAGGTGGAATTTCTCTTGTGGCATTTTATTAGGTGCATCCTCAAGTTTTCTTAAGTGTATAAGGCTATCTCGTCCACAGAGATGAGTTACAAAATAATTCAACTTTCACATGGGTGTAGTTCTTATGCTAAAGGGAGATGAGAAAGCAGCAAATACGACATTCGCAGGAGGGCAAGCTAAGACTGCTGCCTCCTTTCAATCCATCTCAAATCATCTCGAAAAGTGAAATTCCAAGTCTCAGTGTCTATTTATAAGCGGATCATCATGCTCCTCCCCTGCTAAAACCCTTTGATTATTCCCTGTGCCTTCAAAGGAAAGTCACATACCCTTAACTGATTATCCAAGGCTCCCTGTGCTCTTGTTTAAATCTACCTCTGGTGCTAGTGCCCACTCTTTCCTCCTCAGGCACTCAGTCTGCCTCCAGCCACTCAGATCCACAGGAAATAACTGCCCCTCCTTCTGACCCCAAATGTTATCCCTCTCTTGATAAATCACTTTCAACCCAAATACACATACTGAGTCTTCTCTTCCCTCAGGGGAAAGCTGTCTATCTTTGTCATCCTCACCTAGCAGAGAGCCCAGCATATGATAGATCTTAATACATATTGAATAAATGAATCAGTGTTTGCTTGGAAAGATTACATGTATCTTTCCCTTTTGTGTCTGGGTACACTTGACTGCCACTGAAGAGAAAGGAGATAATGTCTTGAGACTTTCTCAACAGAATGTCAGCATAAAGCTCAAATGAGATGGCAAGTTGAAGAAAGTGTGACACTGCTTTATTTGTATTTTTCTCTGAAAGGAGTACACTAAAGAATAAGAAACACATTACATTAGGAGAAGAGAAGATGCTATCGCCTATCTTCGTAGTTTGTGTGTACTCTTTCACCAGGATTCATGGCCAAGGAAACAAAAGACCCTCTTTGCCTGCATAATTTTACTCCCTTCCTTAATTGCTTTAAATAGGCAAGATGTAGTTTGCATTCACCACTTTCACCACTAATGTTTGTTTCATGTTCCTAAACAAAAATAACTTGCCCCCAGAGGTTGTTCCTAAAGGTTGTTAATACTGCTCTCAAAGGTTGTTAAAGATCTCCTCCCCCTTATGTATTCCACTTATTTGTAGTCAGGGTCCTGAGTGTTGCTAAGGGAGGCTCCCTCCATGTCCTGTCTTCTGTAATGAATATTCTTAGGTGGTAGGTCCAGTTACATTAAACACCAGTAATATTGGTGTCCTTTAGCCTTACTATGAGGATCCTAAAGCTGGAAGGATTACCTGTGTGTACAATTGCTCTAGACAAGGATTTGCAGCAACACTCCTGGAGTGTAAAGATCATCCATCACCATCACCACAGGAAGGTAAGGATTGTTCTTACACTTTACATGTCTTTTTATTCTCCCTCTTAATCAGTAACAGCATCCTGAAGGATAGGTTACCCTCAGAGCACAGTCAGAAATGTTAAATGGCTCCTCCTAGAGCACTCGGCTTGGCAGGGCCAAGATTAAAATGTAAATCCACTGCCTTTGTCTCTACACTGTGGTAAACGTCCACTAGTGTTTTATGGAAGTCCAACTTCTTGGCAATGTGGAGAAAAAGCAACTGTAACCTTCCTTGACATTCTAACCTAGCTAGCAATCTTCAGCCCAGAGGAAATCTTCCAACAGTCCAAGACAGGTATGTACACATGCATACCTGTAAATGTACACAATCACCGACCAACCATAACCTTAAATCTGAAACTAGAAACCAGAAAGAAATTCTCAGGGTAACATTGTTATGATCTGGGTTTGTCTCCATCCTCCAGGTGTCTCTGATTTTACCATAAAGAAACCCTGAATCCTAGGGCCTTCCTTCTGCTAACTACACTCTCCATAGAGTCTCCAGGAACTTCCACCACTCACCGCCCTCTGAAAGGCACTGATCTCTAAACTTGTGCAGTGATTCGTTCTGTCCATGTCTTTTCCACTTGCACTAGCTGGGTCTCTCTAACAAATACATTTCTGTGACTTCACTGGCTTCTATCATTACAGCCCTAAAAGTTACAGTACTTTCTGATGCTTGTTGCGGCCAGGGGACAGTTGGTCCCCCCCACTCCAGCAAGGGTTTTAATTCCTTTGCATGCCCTCTTCTTGGCTTCTGACCCTGCCAGCAGCTCTTCACAGACACTCATTATGATATTGAAACAGATAGTGGGATGAGAAAGAAGGAGAAGCCTCAACTGCCTTCTTGCTTTCAAACTTAGACTGCACATGAGAGGACTTCCTGCTCCAAGACAGGAGTGAGGTGGTATCAGAGGAAAGAGGTTCTGTCCAATGAGGTCAGGGCAGGGCCACTGGCAGCTTCTGTTAGTTCCATTAGGGCAGACCAGTGGCAGTTGGCAGTTGGCAGTTGGCAGTTAGTTCTGAATCTGAGCTGAGGATGCTGGGATGGATTTTCAAGTGGTCCTTACGTCATGAACATAGTTTGTGCTCAGGGGAGCAGAATAGCAGGGAGAAGAGATATTCACAAGTAATGCCATAACCTCTGGTTAGTTTTGGGCTTCCATATGCTTCCCAAACACTTTAGCCAAAGTGCTAAGCAACCCAACTTTCCATCTCTTCCCCATTTCTTCACAGTAGAGGTTCTTGCTGATAAAGCAGTAGCTGAAAAGTGGGAAAGATAAAGGGTTAAAAACTGTCCTAGCTATTCCACAAAAAGCTTTGTTGGAATTAGGTTATGATCTCTGAATCTCAGCTAGGTTTGTGGGCTCTGCTCTTGCTAACTTATTGGCTCAAAAATTGGTAGAGGAGGTATTTATAAATGCTTGATGCTTGTTGGATGGATAAACAAACAGCTAAATGAAATTTTATCTGAAAAAAAATTGCCTTTACCAGCACAAAAGTTAAGAAAGCCCCAGCATCCTCAAGCCACACGTGCTGGAAAAATACCAGTCTGTCAGCCCCAGGGAAAAGTGAGCAAGATGAAGCAAGGCCTAAACACGTCCTTGACAGGGAATTTCCCTCCTACTTCTGTTGTTCTCGCTTCCACTGTGGTGCTAAAATTCCCACCATGATCAGTCATCAAAAGAGCAACAGTAGAGGGGAGTCGTGTGAGTTGTTTATATATTTTGGAGACCAAACCCTTGTCTGTGTATCACTGGAACATATGTTTTCACATATGGGTGGTTCCCTAGGGAGACAAAAAAAAACAATTAAAAATGGACAAATGACTTGAACAAACACTTCTCCAAGCAGACATACAGAAGGTCCAGAGACATAGGGCAAGATGCTCAGCATCATTAGCCATCAGAGAGATGCAAATTAAAACCACAATGAAATACCACTTCACACCAGTCAGAATGGCCATCATAAACAAAGCAACAAACAATAAGTGCTGGTGAAGTTGTGGAGAAAAGGAAGCCCTAGTGCACTGCTGGTGGGAATGCAGACTGGTGCAGCTGCTGAGGGAAACAATATGGAATTTCCCCCAAAATTAAAAATGGAACTGCCTTTTTACCCAGCAATTCCACTGCTAGGATTATAGCCTAAAAACTCTGAAACACCAACCCAAAAGAACCTATGCACCCAATGTCCATTGCAGCACAATTTACAATAGTCAAGTGCTGGAAGCAACCTAAGTGCCCATTAGTAAATGAATGAATCAAAAAGCTATAGTACATTTACACAATGGAATACTAAACAGCAGAAAGATAGGAGGAGCCTCCTGCCCTTTGGGACAGAGTGGATAGAACTGGAGAACATTATGCTAAGTGAAATAAGCCAGGCAGTTAAACATAAATACTGTATGATCTATCTCACCTTTAAGTGGAACCTAATCAACAAAACAAATAAGCAAGGAAAATATAAGCAGAGACATTGAAATTAAGAACAAATGGACAATAACCAGAGGAGAGATGAGAAGGGATAATGGGGGGGAAGGGTGAAGGGTTTTCAGGAACAGCTATAAAAGACACGTGGACAAAACCAAAGTGGGATGGAATCAGGGGAGAGAAGGGGAGATAGATGAGTTGGGGGGAGTGGTGAGGGGAAAAGGCAGACAATTGTACTTGAGCGACAATAAAATAAAAAAAATAAAAAAAATAGCGACAGTAGGAGATAAAAGAATCATTCTTTACTGTGGCCACATATTAGTCTCCTGGAAAACTAGCTTTCTCCCAACACCTTTGTTCCATGAGCGTGGTGGAGACAAGGTTGGCCTCTGAAATCAGTGAGGCAACCACTCTGGAACCATTTCCTTCAATCTTCAGGTAAAGTGTCAAATTGGAGGAGAAGAGATATTGAATCACACAGTACCTAGATTTCCATCTTTCCTCCACACTTCTGTACAGCTTGCAGGAAACCCTACACTTCCTGACTCATTTCTATGGAATATTCCAAAGCCCAGTGGTTCTTCCTCCCCTGCCAGGATCACACCTACATGGTCCTCTCCTGCAATGGCTGCAAGGAGTGGGGTATCGCCACTCCGATAACGATGGGTGGTTCTCCCCTCGATGGCTTTCACGGCTGGGTTGAAGTCCCTGCACCAATCTTCCTCTGCAGCCCCACTTCCGACTCCTCCCACAATCGACTGCACTTGCAATCACTCTCTCATCCTTCCAGCTTTATGGGGCTGCCATTGTCAGTCTGGGCAGCTGTCTCCCCATATCAACTAGCCAATCTTCCTCAAGCTCTCAAGCCGCCACTGTAGCTGGGCAGACAAGCTCCCAGTTACATCTTGGTCCAGAGGTTACTTCCATTCCCCTGGCTCAGAGCAGGCCTACAGCTACTTAACATATCTGTGGGACTGGATGAAGGTTATAGATATGTGAAGCGACCACACCAGAGGTTACGTGCCAAGCTGTTGCTGTGCAAAACAGCTGTCAATAGCCCTGCTCCATTGGTTTCTTCCCCAAGTCACACCTGGGAGTCGTGGGAGTGGACATCTTCATATTTCCTGGCCACCTTGAGTTCTGGACCCTATTGCAAATCTCTATTTGGGGTCCCCCAATTTGCTGCACCCTGTGACACTTTCAGCTATTGAGAGTATGAGGAATGACTCTCTCAGAGACACATGGGATGCTATTAGCATCGTTCTGGCATGCAGCAATTCATGTGGCAAGAGAGGTGGAAGAACAAAGAGGCTATTGAAGAGACAAGAAGAAAATCATTGCCCCCAAGGACTTCCAAGTTCAGTGTGTAGCTAGTCCAAGGGAGGGTAAAAAATACTCTACACTCACAACAGGCAGAGTACAAAAGGCCCCTGAAGAATATAGGCCTGTCCAAAAACCAATTATTCCGGAGTCACTGGCATCCTTGAGACCTGGACGAGACAGCCTTTCCCAGTTGGTTCCCAGATGTCAGTTCTTGACTCCACTGCAGACTCTCCCACCATTTGTCCCAGTGGACGGCAACCCAAATGGTCAGTTTTTCTCTTAAATATGTAGTGTGTTCCTTGTCTTTGTGTCTGCTAGGTTATAATTTTTAGCGATCAGCATAAGGTTTGTAAATAAATTTTATTTATCCTAAAAGTAGGTGGCATCCATCCAAGTTTGGGTGGCAACAGAATCAACCTGAGTGACAGCAACCACTCTGGACCCATTTCCTTGAATCTTCAGTCAAAGTGTCAAAAGGGAGGAGAAGAGGGGTTGAATCACACAGTACCTAGTTTTCCATCTCTAGAAACTAACCTCAAGGAAAATAAGCCAAAACACTCAAACTCATGAAGACTAAATACCATGCTATTAAACAATGAATGGGTCAAGAATGAGATTAGGGAAGAAATCAAAAAGTCTCTGGAACCAAATGAAAATGAACTCACAACAATCCAAAACTTATGACACATAGCCAAGGCAGTCCTGAGAGGGAAGTTCATAGTGATACAGGCATATTTTAAAAAGATAGAAATATTCCAAACAAACAGCCTAACCCCACACCTCAAGAACTCCAGGAACAACAACAAAGACAACCCAGGGAAAGTAGAAGGAAGGAAATAACCAAGATCAGAGCAGAATTAAATGACATGGAGACTAAAGCACAATTCTAAGGATCAATAAATTCAGGAGCTGGTTCTTTGAAAAGGTAAACAAAATTGACAAGCCTTTAAGCAGGCTCATCAAGAAAAAAAAAAGGGAGGTCCCAAGTACACAGAATAAGAAATGAAAGTGGAGAGATTACAACTGATACCACAGAATACAGAGGATTGTAAGAAATTACTATGAAGAGCTATATGCCAAGAAATTTGAAAACCTACGTGAAACAGACAAATTTCTAGAAAAATATAATCTTCCAAATCTGAATGAAGAAGAAGCAGAAAACCTGAACAGACCTATAACAGCTGATGAAATTGGAACAATAATTAAAAAGCTTCCAATACACAAAAGCCCTGGACCAGATGGTTTCACAAGAGAATTTCACAAAGCATTTAAGTGAGAGCTAATCCCCATCCTCTATAGATTATTCAAAAAAATTCATGCAGATGGAAGACTCCCAACTCTTTTTATGAAGCCAGCATAATGCCAATCCCAAAACTAGATAAAGACACAACAAAGAAAGCAAAGTGCAGGCCAATATTGCTGATGAACATAGATGCTAATATCCTCAACAAAATATTGGCAAACTGCGTCCAGCAATACATTAAAAAGATCATACACTATGATCAACTTGGATTCACCCCAGGGATGCAAGGATGGTTCAATATTCACAAATAAATAAACATAATACACCACATAAACAAAATGAAAGACAAAAATCACATGATCATATCAATAGATGCAGAAAAAGCATTTGATAAGGTACAGCACCCATTTATGATAAAAACACTCCGCAAAGTGGGAATAGAGGGAGTATTCCTCAACATAACAAAGGCCATATATGACAGACCTACAGCCAACATCGTACTCAATGGGCAAAAACTTAGAGCTTTCACACTAAGGTCAGGAGCAAGACAAGGATGCCCGCTTTCACCTCTCCTATTCAACATAGTGTTGGAAATCTTAGCCACAGCAATCAGATAAGAAAAAGAAATAAAAGGTATCCAAATTGGAAAGGAGGAAGTAAAACTGTCCTTGTTTACAAATGACATGATAGTGTACATAGAAAATCCAATAGACTCCACCAAAATACTACTCAACCAAATAAATGAATTTGACAAAACAGTGGGATACAAAGTCAATACTCAGAAATCAAAGGCATTTTTTAGACCAACAATGAAATATCAGAAACAGAAATCAGGGAAAAAACCCCATTTGATATAGCAACAAGAAAAATAAAGTACCTAGGAATACACCTAACCAAGGAGGTAAAAGACCTGTACTCAGAAAAATACACAACACTGAAGAAAGAAATTAAGGAAGACACACATACAAACAAATAGAAGCATGTACCATGCTCGTGGATTGGAAGAATTAAATTATCAAATGGCCATACTAACCAAAGCAATTTATAGATTCAGTGCAATCCCTATTAAAGTACTGATTACATATTTCACAGATATAGAACAAACATTTCAGAAATTTATATGGAAGCATAAACAACCCTGATTAGCTACAGCAATTTTGAGAAAGAAGAACAAAGCTGGAAGGATCACAATACCTGGTATCAAACTGTATTACAAGGCCAATGTAATCAAAACAGCCTGGTACTGGCATAAAAACAGACACATAGGCCAATGGAACATAACAGAGAGCCCAGAAATAAACCCAAGTCTCTTCAGTCAATTAATATTTGACAAAGGGGAAAGAAGAATAAAATGGAGTAAAAATAGCCTCTTCAACAAATGGCATTAGGAGATCTGGACAGCTACATGCAAAAAAATGAAACTCGATCACCAACTTACACCATACACAAAAATAAATTCAAGGCGGATAAAAGACTTGAATATAAGTCATGGTACCATAAAAGTCCTTCAGGAGAACATAGGCAGGAAAATCTCAGATATTCCATACAACAATATTTTCACTGATATGCCCCCTAGAGCAAGGGAGATAAAGGACAGAATAAAAAAATGGGACCACATCAAAATAAAAAGCTTCTGCATGGCTAAAGAAAACAGTGTCAAAATAAAAAGAAAACCAACTATATGGGAAAACATATTTGCCAGTGATACCTAGGACAAGGGTTTGATTTCCAAAATATATAATGAAATCACAGGACTCCATTCCAGGAAGACATAAAACCCAATTTAAAAATAGGCAAAGGACTTGAACAGATACTTCTTCAAGGAGGACATACAGAGGGCCCAGAGACATATGGAAAGATGTTCAGCATCACTTGCCATCAGGGAGATGCAAATTAAAACCACAATGAGATACGACCTCACACCGGTCAGAATGGCCATCATAAACAAATCAACGAACAAGTGTTGGAGAGGATGTGGAGAAGAGGGAACCCTAGTGCACTGTTGGTGGGAATGCAGACTGGTGCAGCCACCTTGGAAAACACTATGGAATTTCCTCAGAAAACTAAAAATGAAACTGCCTTTTGACCTCGCAATCCCACTGCTGGGATTATACCCCAAGAATCCTAAAACACCAATTCAAAAGAACCTATGCACCCCAATGTTCATAGCAGCATAATTTACAGTAGCCAAGTGCTGGAAGCAACCTAAGTGCCCATCAGTAAATGAGTGGATCAAAAAACTATGGTACATTTTATACACAACAGAATTCTATGCAGCAGAGAGAAAGGGGCTCCTACCCTTTGTGACAGCATGGATGGAACTGGAGAGCATTATGCTAAGTGAAACAAGCCAGGGGGTGAGGGACAAATACCATATGACCTCACCTTTAACTGTGAGATCATAATCAACACAAGAAAAAAGCAAACAAAATATAATCAGTGATATTGAAATTAAGAACAATCTAACAATAGCCAGAGGGGAGGGTGAGGGGACAGTGGGGAGAAGGGTTTTCAGGAACTACTATAAAGGACACAGGGACAAAACTAAGGGGGAGGATGGAAGCAAGGGTGCAAGGTAGTTTCGGCTGGTATTGAGGGGAGGAATAGGGAGAAAATGCAGACAACTGTAATTGAACAACAATAAAGTAATTAAAATAAAAAAAAAAACTCTGGATTTAGAGTTAAAAAAACTAGATTGGCGTTCTGGCTCCACCACCCACTGACGCTGTGAAGCTAGTTAAATTCCTCAATATCTCTAAGCCTGCTTTCCCTCCATAACAAGGGAACTGGCCTCAGAGGATTATTGTGCAGGTGAAGTAAGATATGTATGAAAGCACTGTGAACAGCTATGCAAACGTAGGTACTTATTTGAAAACTCTTCCTTAAGTATTAGATTTTAAAGCCAAAAAGCAAATTATAGATAATCTCTTAAAAGAAAAGTGATAAGGGAACATTTAATAATTAAAATTTCCCAATGAAATACATCTTGACTTAAGGTGTAGTGGAGGATAAATGAACTATAATTAGGTGCTGACTAGCACCTTGGTTCATTTAATAGTCTTATGTTTTTCACCTTACAATTTTTTAAATCTGATTATAAAAGTAACACATGCTTATCAGTATATCCTCAACTATATCTTCCACAAAATAACTTTTAATGGCCACAAAACATTTCATTAATCAGCTGCACAGTAATTTAACATCTCACTACTAAGATTCGTTGTTCCCAACTTTTCTGTTTCATCATTCACCTGGCTTCATTAAGCCACTACATAAATTCTTGCACCCTGACTCATAAGGGCCTGTTTACTTGTCTGTTTTCCCCACTGGACAGTAAACTTTGTGAGGGACTATTCCTTTTTTCTCCATGTTACTTAGTGTCTAGTATTTGCCTGCCACACAATGTCCGCATATATAAATATGTGCTGTGTGAATGAACAAAGGAATGAATTAATGAATACTAGTGTTTTCCCATAGAATTCAAGGGTATTATAGGGGAACCTAATAAAATGAGATAACCTTTATGAAAGTGCTCTGTGTGTTTTAAACTTTTTCTTTTAATCAGCATTATGTTTTCAGTTTTTATTGTTACCATAAACCAGAACAACAAGAAAGAGACGTTTGAGAGGCAGGCGTGGGTGTTTTGGGGGCATGGTATAGGAGAGAGGGGTGCAACACGCTCTTCCTCTCCTAGATGCTGGCAAGCAGGCCCCATTCAGAGCCCTTTGTCTGTCTGCCTTGGCAGGGACAAAGCTTCATCTTGATAGAATCCTCTGCTGGCAGGGAAGTAAGTCGCTTAGTAAGTAAGTTTCAAAGCAGGAAGGAAAAAAAAAGGAATGGCTGTATGTGGTGGGGGGGGGTATTATGGAAGGAGAACATTTTTCTCAATTTCTACTTAAAGTATGAATGAGAAGTATACAAAGGGGGCTACATGGAAAGCAATGTACAATGCAGCATTGACTACCTTTGTATACTTTGTATGCTTGAGGTACATGTCCTCTGCTTGAAGTATGCTCATTAAAATCTGGATGCGGTGTGCTGTGCCAGAGTAGCCCACTGAAATCACTCTCGCAGTTAAAAAGCCTTGGAGGCAAGGTGAATATTTCAGGAATGTTATATTAGGGTAATTTCCAGTTTAAAATTGCATGGTAGTTACAAAGGTGTATACAATTGTTGTAACTTGACAAACTGAACAGTTAAATTTTCTACATTTTTAAAAATATAAATTATACCTCAACTTAAAATTTTATTCAGGAACAGAGTTTTGTTCTGATTGCAAAAATAGCATGCACTCACTCATTCTAGAAAGTTTAGAAAACACAGATAAGCCCAAAGAAGGAAATAAAATTTACCAGAATTTTACTGCCAGAGAAAATCACCCTTAACACCCGTTGGGCCACTGTTTCCGGTATCCCACCTTCTGGTTGTGAGGCTCCCCAGGAAAGCACTGGTTGTCATAGTATGGACCTATTCACCCAACGACCTGACCGTTTATAAAACTAGTCCCCACCCAAACCCCTCCAGCTTCCATCCCCACCAATCCTGTCAAAGGGCTTGTCAGGCAGCTGTTCCCCGAATGTCGGACGTGACATCCACACATATAATGGGCGATGAAAGTGAAGTAGACTTAATTTTAAAAAAAACAACAACAAGGTATCTTTCATAAGCTGAGCGAACAAAATATCAACATTTTTGAAAGTTAGTTCCCAAACATTTTTAAAACTATTTTTATAACACAGCTTTTCAAATACTAGTGTGTGTAGGAATCACCTGGAAATCTTGTTAAAAATGCAGAGTGTGATTCATTTATGTTGGAGGAGGGCTCCAGAGTCTGCATTTCTAATAAGCTGATGTAGTCTGTCTTTGGACCTGCCTTTGAATAACGAGATGATAAAACTGTAATTTAAGTAGAGTCACTTTAAATGGCCTTCATTCAAAACTAATTATCCTTCAGTATGAGAAATGTTTCTCTATCCTTTCAAATATTTATTTTTATTTTATTTTATTTATTTTTTCACCACCATTTCTTCCCCCATATCCTCTTCCACCTCCACCCACCATTTCTAATTTAACTGTTCCATGTATTTGCTGTAAGTGGTTATCAAAGTATAAGTGAAAATCGCCTGGAGAGCTTGTTTAAACACAGCCTCTTGGACCCCACCGCCGAAGTTTCAGTCTTGGTAAATCTGGGATGGTAGGAATTCTAAAATTTCTAGTTAGGAAATTTGCCTTTCTAACTAGATCCCAGGTGGTGCTGATCCTGCTGGTCCTGAGGCCTACCCTGAATCCCTGGCCTACCCGAATTATACATTCTGTAACATTTGCAAAACAAAGAGATGGAAAATAGAAATAGTACAGATCACATGAACAAACCCCAAACATGTAAGTATCTGAATGTTCCTGGTAGTTACTGAACTCCGAGACCCAACTCATTGCTGAGGGGTTCAGCTTTACTTTGTGTGTGTAGGTCAGAGGGTCCAACTGTTTTCCCTGCAAAATTATTTTTATTAATGATTTTCTATCATTTTGTATATTATTACTTATATTTCCAGAGAGACCAATGAGACTACACATAATGGATTATCCATTGTGGCTGACAAAGGATTCCCCCTCACTTCACAAGTGATGGCTCTGCCATCATCCTGTCAGCTGTGCTTACATTATTAGTCAGCAAATACATACATGCACATGTAACTGTAAACTGCTCACCACATGCAGTTTCTCCACATGGATCCTTTAGGTAGTCCTCTCACTTTGAGAAGAACGCTTAGTTAAAAGCAAATAACAGAACCTGTAAATTTATTCCCTGCATTTGTAACCTGCAAAACAACACAATAGGCAGAAAATGAACAACTAAAGCTTCACTACAAACCCTTTTCCTCTGAGGAATTTCCACTCAGTTTACTGCAAACATAGTCACTACTCTTGGTATTGTTATTCTGCAGACAATGTAGTCACCTAACAGTTCACCCAGCACACAGGTTTGCTGTTGGTCCAGGCTGCTATCCTGGAACTGTGTCAGACGCCTGGGAGGAAGCAGAGCTTGTAGTGGTTAAGCCCTCTGGCTCTGCAGCCAGGTAGTCCAGCTCAGACCCTCGCTCCACCACCCACTGTAAGCTCTGTGGTCTTGAACAAGTGATTCTGTGCTTCAGTTGCCTCATCTGTAAAATGAGAATGATAATAGAACATATTTCACAGTGTCATTGTGAAACTCAAATAAATTAATATGGGTAAAAGATTTAGAACACAGCTCCTGGCACAAATTAACAATGCAGTAAACATTAGCTATTTTACACTCTAAACACTGAATTGAAAGATAGAAGATCTGGGTTCAAGTTCTGACAAGTTCTTTGTCACTAATTAGTTTTATAATGTTAGATAAGCCAATAAGCCTTTCTGAGCTTCATCTGCAAAATGGCCCTCATACTCCCTGACTACCAAACTCGTGGAGTTGTGATTTGAAATAAAATAGTGCATGTAAATGTGCTTTGAAATCTATAAAGCACTGTAATTTTATTCTCATATCTTAATGTACTCATAGAAAATGTTTCATAATATAGAACCATGATCAAAGCAGAAAATATTCTTGGTGAATACTTTCTTTTCTTACATTTTGTAGCCATTTAGCAATTTATTTTGAATTTTTCCTGAGATTTAAAATAAAACTTACTGGGTTAAAATTTCTACAGTATTCTTTTCTCCATTAAAAAAAAAGTGAGCCCTGGCCAATGTGGTTCAGTTGTTTGGAGCATTGTCCTGTAAACCAAAAGGTGGTGGGTTCCATCCCTGGTCAGAGCACATACCTAAGTTGCAGGTTCAATGCCCCATCAGAGCACACACGAGAGGCAACCAATTGATGTTTCCCCCTCTCACTGATGTTTCTCTCCCTGTCTCTCTTCCTTTCCCTCACTCTAAAATCAATGAGCATGCCCTTGGGTAAGGAAAAAATGTAAATGAATTTTTTTAAAAATGAAACGTCTGGCTATCACTATTCTTCTAGCTATTTGGTGTGGTATAAAGAGTGTGGGCTTTCAAGTGTCTGTCAGTAGAATGGAACACTAGTCAGCCACAAAAAAGAAGGAAATCTTACCTTTTGTGACAGCATGGATGGACCTGGAGAACATTATGCTAAGTGAGATAAGCCAGTCAGAGAAAGACAAAAACCATATGGTTTCACTTATATGTAGAATCTAATGAGCAAAATAAACAAGCAAACAAACAAACAAACAAAAGAGTGTGGGTGTTGAAACAAAGGACCAACTTGAACACCGTGCAATCTGTGTGACCTTATGCCAAGTCACTTAAGTGCAAACAGGGTTAATGGTGGCTGTCCAACCCCCTCTCCTTGGATAGGATGAGGAGAGGACCTAATGAAATACAAATTTTCACAGTTACTATGGATTAGAGATAATGTCATATGTGCACCTCATCTAGGAATTGGTGTTTTTTTCATAAAAGGCAAAATAGTGACTATTTTAGACTTTTCAGGCCATATATCTCTGTCACAACTACCCAACTCTGTCATTGTTTCATGAGTGCAGCCATAGAAAATACATAAATGGGTATGCTGTGTTCTAATAAAACTTTGTTTATGGATACTGAAGTTTCATTTTTATGTAACTTTCACATGTCATGAATACTTTTCTAAACTTTTTTTTTCAAACTAATTAATTTGCCATTCTTAGCACAAAAGCAGAAATCAGGCTAAGTTGGCTTGTGGGCCATAATTTATAGGCCCTGGTCTAGTACAATGCCTACCATGCAGCAGATAACAGTAGCTAATGTGAGGTATAAAAATTGCCTTTCAACTGTAAAAATTATCACAGATAATCAGTTGGCAACTTTCCTGATCTCCATCATGCCTTAAGGACTACCAGCTGTTGTCCCACCATCACTTCTATCCCCTCTTAGTAACTTAGGACATAATTTTTCAGCAACTGTGGATTTTGCATCACCTAAAGCATTGAGTCAAACTCTTACTAAATCATTGACATGTGTCAAATTTTAATTACTTGGTTTCAATAAAATACTAAGAATTTTAAAAGTAAAACAGTACTGCTCCTAAAACTTTTAGCAAATGGATAAAACTGTAGATAATAAGGAGGATCTCATAATCATTATCATCCAAAGCAGTTCCTGCTTAGTTATGTTTTCAACCTCTCATTTTGATGGTCATTTTCTTTATTTAACAAAAAAAGTAAAGCAATCTGTCATCTATCAGCATTACATCATTTTCTTTTTCTAAACAGTTGTTGTTTTTTTACTGCAGTTGTTTTGTTATCCTCAATTTCAGCTGGCTCCGCACTGTATCCTTCCTTAGCTTTTTCCTTCATATGTGTTCTTGGTTGTGCAAATCCTGTGTCATTAGTACATATCTCAGTTCTCTTTAGCCACATGTATTTGTTTAGTATTTTCTTCCTCATCAGCTTGATGTGATTGTAATTTCTTATAACCCATGTTTCCTAGCCTCACCAACCTACATATAAAATGGAACCATATTAACAGTAATAAATAGTACTTCTGATTTTTACCCCAAACATTTATCATGGAACTTCTAGCAACCTACAAAGTTTCATCCAGTTGTTTCTAGTAGCTTCTAAAGTGGTATGACACAGATGCTCATAAATGAGCCATCTAAGTCCTCATCTGTGTCTGCCATGATTCTCTCCTACCCCGCCCCCTTTGTTGCTCTCTGCTGCCCAAGCCTCTCGAAGTCACTAGATAGTGCCCGACCACTGCCATTACAATAGGTGATGTCCATACTAAGGGTGTTGGCTCCTGAAGCTACGGACTATTAAAATCCTTCCCACTCTTGGAAGAAGTTCCCATGGCTAGAGGGTGATGGGGGCTGGCTTCGGTTGCTGCCACATCTGTGAGGGCTGGAATCCATTGCAGACTCATCGAATGTTAAAGTTGAGGGGAGGCAATTTTTAAAATCATTAATACACTGAGGCCAAGCTGCCCCAAAACAGGATCAAGGCTTTTCTCCTTTGTGTGTTAGCATCAGCAGAGGAGTAACAAGTAGGATGGTTTTGTGATCCTAGTATTTTGCACAGTTTATTGAAATAGAGCTTTCATTTCTTGTATTACACTCTCTCTAGGACTGTAACATGGGTTTATAGAGTCTGGGCCAGAGGCTAAATCTGAGAGACAGACATCATGTTCTACTTACTAATTGCCCCTCCCCTTTGTCCAGGTATTGATCTAAACTTAAGAGGCCAACTTCTCTTCCTCAGGACGAATTCTTTCCCAGGAGACTCCTTTTCTCCTTAAGCACAATAATGGAGGGCTCCTGCCATAACACTAACACCTGCAGGCATGTCTGAATGCCAATGGTGATTAAAAATTTAGATTTAAGTCAGAATCCTCCACTCCATCAGAACTTCACTCCTTGTGCTCTCTCATTCTCCTTAATCTGTTGTTCATTTTTAATAATGTTGGCCATAAAACCATAGTTATCTATACTGTGGGTTTTTAGAAATCTGTTTTTCTAAAATCTCCCATATGTTCTTGTAGTGAGCATCTGTTGTTTTTGCCTGTCTTGTCAAGAACATTACTTCTCAATTATGCCTTTACTCTTGTACATCAGCACTTTCCCCTCTCTGTTGGATCATTATATCAATATATAAATTTTTCCATTAAAAAAACTTTTCTTGACATCCCTCTTCTAGTTACTGCACCATTTCTCTGCTCCCTTTTATTGCAAGCACCCAGAAACAAACTGTGTTGTTGTTAATTAATATTTGTAGTCTTCAAATTTCCTTCTTTTCACTTTCTCTTGAACAGGCTCCAGTGGAGTTTTCTTCCCCTTCCTATGACTTAAACTGCACCTGTCAAGGCCTCCATATAGTTAAACCCAAAGATCAGTCCTGATTTTCACTTGGCTCTCTTCATTTGGCAATATCTCACTCTCTTAAATTGTTTCCTCTCTCATTGGCAGATTCTTCTCAGCCTCCAGAAAACTTTGTTGGGGGCCTCTGCCCACAGCCCCCCCCCCCCGCCCTGGCTCCAGCTGCCACAGATGAGAATAAGTCTACCAAGACACAATCTGCTTGGGGAGGAAAGGTGGTGATCTCTCAGAGGAGAAGAGCCAAGAGCCTTTTCCTCAATGGGCTTTTATTGGGTTTGTTTTGCACAGGAATACAGGTAAAGCTTATTAATCATTATCAGGCAGTAAAAATCAAACAATAGATAACATACAAAGAACTCTGAGGGCCTATTTTGAGTCAGGGCCAGATAGTTAAATGGCCATAAAACTTTGGGGAACAAACTCACTTCTTGCTTGGACCCTTATCATTTAATTGAGAGCATTCCAAACAAAGCAGGTTTCACAGGATTTCGAATATTCTTTCTTAGGCTTGATCACCCTAGGGAACCCACCCTTTCCAGTACAAGGCTGCACCCACCACCGGCATTGTTTCAGGCTTAAGTCAGGCAGTGGAAGTAAGGCACCCAAGAGATTAGGAGACTTCTCGAAGACAGAATGAGGACTCTGAGGACTCAGGCTATGTCAAAGCTAAGGGGCAAGGGTCCATCACCCCCTTTTGCTGTAACCCCCCAAGTCCTTCCCTGGGGCCTCCCCATGATTGTGCCTGTCTTAGGTTGTTCGCCCCTTGGGGAATCTTACCCATCATTGGCTAATTGATCAAGCATTGGGGGCCAGGCAGGGTGAAGTAAAAGGAGCAGACTCAGTGCCTCTGCCAGAGAGATAAGCTTTGTCTCCTTAGTGGCTTATGGTCTGAAGGTCACTCACTCAGCCTTAGCCATGGGAGGGTTACAGCTTCTGAAACCAGGCAGGGCGGTTCCTGACACTCCTTTGCTGATTCTGTGACATATTCTGACATGTAAACTCTGAAGAACCTCATTCTTGAACTCTTTTCTTCTGTATTCTCTCTCCTTCAATAATCTCACCCAGACTCATAGCTTAGAATACCACTTACATACTAAGAACTTTCAAATAAGGAATCTCACCTGAATTCCAGATTTGCCTGTAACGTCTCTACTTTGAGTGATAATAGATAACTTAAATTTAGTATTTCTAAAATGGAACTCCTAGTTTTTCTCCTACAAACCAGTTTCTCCCACAGTTTTTTCCATCTCAGTTAATAGCAGCTCCATCCTTCCAAGTCAATCATGGTGGTACTACCTTCAAGTCCACTGTTATCACTTTGACCTGAACTATTAACCTCTCTACTCTGGGTTATTGCTAATAACCCAGAATAGAGAGTGGCTAATCTCTTATCTAATGTTTTTTTCCTTCAGCCTACATCTTTAAATGTCAGCTAGATTAAGCTACTACTCTGCTCAAGCTCTTCAATGGCTTTTCCACTCAGAGTAAAATCAAAATCTTGATTTTACAAGACATTTTACACTCTTTGAATTCATCCCCTACTTTCCTCTGGCTCATCGTGCAATATACAAACACATATAGACTGCCGTTTCCTCGCCCCTCTTACCCATATATCTACAGAGTTCATTCCCTAATATCTTTTGAATCAAATGTCCTCTTCTCCATACAGCCTTCTCTGATAACCTCACATGCAATTATAGCACTCCTTCGCCCCAACTGTCTCTCTTCCCCTTTCCTGCTTTCTTTCACACCACATATCACCACCTGAAATATTACATATTTTGTTAATGTAGCTGCTTATTATCTCTCTCTCACCCCAACTAGAATGCAAGGTCCAGTAGAACAAGGATTTTTGTCTAGATTATTCACTGTCTCATACCTGGAATCTAAAATAGGCCTATACATTGTAGTCACTCAGTATTTGTCAATGGAATGAATAAATGAGCAAACCTTCTGTACTTTTAATTCTTGTGGTAGCCCCTTGATTTTCCTTTGTGGAACTATTCTTTCCTTTTTAGTCCATGTGGTTTGATTACTGTTGACTTTCTCTCCTCAGTTTCAGACCTAGTATGTTCTTGGTATATTCCTACTCCCATTCCCCATAGAGGTCACATAATTGGTTTAGGGATGGGCCCATAATGCAAGTCTGTCAAATGACTCTCAAATCCCAGAGTTTTTGCTAAAACTATATAGGGAAGGAGAATCTCTCTATCTTTTTCTTTAAGATTTTTATTTATTTATTTTTAGAGAGGGAAGGGAGGGAGGGGGAGAGAGAGAGAGAGAGAGAGAAAGAGAGAGAGAGAGAGAGAAACATCAATGTGTCGTTGCTGGGGGTTATGGCCTGCAACCAAGGCATGTACCCTGACTGGGAATCGAACCTGGAACACTTTGGTTCCCAGCCCGCACTCAATCCACTGAGCTACGCCAGCCAGGGCAAGAATCTCTCTTTTTAAATGAGGTTACTAACCTTGTAGAACGTAAGCTTCAAGCTATTGGAAGTCATCTTGCCACTATGAGAGGTGAACCTGTCTTGAGAATGAAGCCAGCACACAACAACACAATTAATACCAACACAGAAACACTGGCTCCTGATTACTTCATTTTAAAACCTGGATCCAACTGTGCCTGAGTCAATTTGAAATTGGATTCCTGCCACTTACAACTGACACAATACTCACAGATACAGACTCTTCTCCCAGTGTTCAACTCTAACATGACACTGCCTCTTTTTCTTGATGTTCCTGTAGCTTTTGTATTCTTCACCAATTAGTGTTTCCTAATTAGTTAGAGTCAAGTCAATCTATAAGTTCTTGTACTTGCTTCCTCAGTCTTCTGAGTGATAAAATCATCAAGGAGGCCATAAAGAATTTTTCAAATTCTCTTCTTTCAGTGGAATGGACCCTTTAATAGACATCAAAAGAGTTGCAGTTCCTTCTCTACAGCTTGTCCCTGTGCCAGTTTTGCAACTGGAATTAGAAAAGCAGCATCTAGAACATCTGTCTGCTTAGAGTAATGAATAGCATACTCTCACAATAATGTCACTTCATTTTCCCCTTCTTATCCTGGAGGAAATTGTTTTCATTATCTCTATGGTTGTGTTTCTAGATCTCTGAATACTTGAACTTCATGAAGTCAGGAAGCATTTATTGAGTGTGAACTCTGTGCCTGGTACTTCTGTAGGTGCTAGAAATATAAAGATGAAATATTTTGTTATCTAGCACTATCTTGTCACATAGTAGGTGTTCACTAAACATTTGAGTTAGTAAATATGTGTGTGTGTATACATATATACATATATGATGTTTTATTTATATAAAACATCACTATTCCAGTCAGTAATCTCTAGGTGGGTAAGAACAAAGATACATTCAAGCTAACTTAAATAAAAGAAACTTGTAAATAGCAATAAAAGTGTTGTCATATCAATTCATATCAATATATATGTGTGTGTATACATATATACATATATAATGTTTTATTTGTATCATCACTATTCCAGTCAATAATCTCTAGGTGGGTAGGAACAAAGACACATTCAAGCTAACTTAAATAAAAGAGACTTGTAAATAGTAATAAAAGTGTTGTCATATCAATTCAAGGATCCCCATGAGTAATTGCTGTAATAGAAAGTGCAATTTGAAATTCAAGGCATTTCTGAAGACCTAACAGCAGGAATTCATGAACATGACCCTTTTGCTTTATTGTTAAGTATCATGACTGCGTGACATTCCACACGCCTGCTTCTTTCTCTTATCCTCTGGGCAGTTGGCCACTCCTGGCTCAAGAAGCCCTTAGCCAGAGTGACAAGCACATGATGTTAAATGGCAGTTGGTACTCAGTGCAGAAAAGACTATTGACAGTGGTGGAGATGGGGTGAATTTAAGGAAATTTGTCTTATTTAAAAGGGACTATCAATTGTTGTCATATGGATATACAGATCTATTTTTGCCACAATATCTTACTTTTCACAAGAAGCTGAAAATCCTGAATGAAATTTCTTCATTGCTTTTGAAGGATAACAACTAAGTAAAAAAAAATTAATTAATTACATTTAAAAACCTGCATGGGCAAAATTTGTTCAGCCCTGTGCCCACCTCCCCCCATCCCCCTGCAAAAAGATTAACTTAGCAGGCTTAACTGCTTATTCTTTTTTTTTATTGAATTTATTGGGATGACACTGGTTACCAAAGTTATACAGGCTGCAGGTGCACAATTCTGTTACATCATCTGTAGACTGTATGGTGTCTAACTGCTTATTCTTAAAAAGCCCTACTTACACGGTCGACACTTGGCTGGTATCTGGAAACTTGAATTTGGGGAAGGTTCCCATCATTCCCAGAACTGATAAGAGTAACTCACAGGACCTAAACTCTTTGCACAAACAACATGGTTTATACTGAGAACCTGTTTTCTTCTGGGAGTCTGGAGTTTTCATATGTGCCTGGAAGAGGCTGCTCACATGGCCAGTAGTTTATAAAAACCTGGGTGCTGAGTTTCTAATAAGCTTCTTGGTCGGCAGCATTCCACATATGTTGTCACTATCTATTGCTGGGGCAACTGACTCCACAGGACCCCTGAAAGCTTGCACCTGGTGTACCCTGGACTTTACCCCACCTGCTTTTTCCTTTGATGATTTGGTTTTGCATCCTTTGCCAAAATAAATCATAGCCATGAGTACAACTACATGTGTGCTCCTCATGAATCATCGAACCTGGGGGTAGTCTCAGGTACCTGTGACACAAGGCCAAACAAAACTTATCTTTGAGCCAAGTCCAGCTCACAGGTATTACTTTTCAACTTCTAATCTAAGAATGGTCATGGGTGGTATAGGCACCACTCAAAATGGAGCATTTTTGTAAGCTTTATCTTATTTAATCCTCACAACAGCCCTGCAAAATAAACTTTTATAATCCTATTTTATACAGGAGGAAATTGAGACTCAGAGAGCTTAACTAGCTCAAAGTCATATAACCAGTTCATGAGAGGCAGGGCTCAAACAGAGCTAAGTCCCATTTTATTTCCACATTGCCTCTGTGACATTTATCCCCCACCCCACCATGTTAAAATTTCAGAATCACTTTATTTTCTATTTCCTATGCATAGCATTTACATCTCTGGAGCTAGAATTATTTCTGTTACTCCCCTCCTTTATACTATCTGCTTTTCTCTTATTCCATTCTTCCCTTTCTGTTAGCCATAGATGAGCCTATAGAAGGAAAAAAAGGCAGAAATGGACAAGGAAAAAATAACCCTGCAGCTTGGACAGATTTTACTGACCTGGTCAATAGTCCCAATAATAGGGTCTTTTGTGGGGAATGCAAGGTTAATCTGGGCTGGGGTCAGCATCAGAGAAAGGATGCGATTGTTGTGGCCACCTCCCAGATTATGGAAGTGTTTGTCCAAGAGGTGGTGACAGGTGTTCCAGGTGGGTCAACAGGGTTTGAAGCAGAAGCTCGTCCAGCACCTGAGAGGTAGTAGCAGAGTCTGGGTGTTAGGATAAGAGGGTGACAAATGGATAAGCAGGTTGTGAAGACCCAAGCTGGGGTCCAAAACTGAAATACATTATCAGGAAAAGTTGACATGAAAACCAGGAAGGTGGCCAAAGCCCAACTACATGACCTAAACTTCTAGAGTCAAAAGTTAGGAAGGCAAAATGCAGCTTGGTGTCTGAGCAAGTGCTTCAGAATTCCCCTCTAGTTCATTGATTATTAGAATAGCAAGACTAATTCTGGCTTCTCTCTAATTACATCCTGATTATCTTAGTGACCATCTAGGTAATGATAGAACTGAGTTCATAAAGCAGGTCTGTATTACCTATGTCTGGTCACAGCTGAACATGGTAAGGACTGACACTTCCTAGCTTTGCAATATTCATACGATACTTCTTTGGAAAAACTCAATGAAGTATACGTCCAAATGATAATCAGAGAGATACCATTTTAATGAGCTTTGAGGTTTTTAAGGCAAAGTGTTACATCACCAGTGTAAATAATTCTTACCTTACCAAATAGTTCTATGAATATTTTAATGCTACCTAGTCCCTGGGTGATAAATATCAGGCTTGTGAGCATCTCATCCAATTATGCAGCCACCGGTACCCACTGACACTGCATAAGCTAACTATGTGCATCATGACCATTGTACAGAGTTGTAATGGTTGACATTTACTGGGCATTTACTCTTTAAGTTGCTCTGTTGTATTTATTGGGTTGGCCAAAAAGTTTGTTTGTTTAATTTTTCCTATGAAATAAAGACACATTTTTCATTTCCACCAATAACTTTATTTATTTGGATAGGTTGAGTATGTATGCTATCTCCCACGTGGCATAACATTGATTGTTCTCAATTAATGTCTCAATTAGATCACTATCAATCTCAACTGGTCCACCTAACCATGGGGCATCATCGTCCAGCAAGAAATCTCCAGCACAAAACTTTGCAAATCACTTTTGACACCCTCTCCATACACTGCACAAATCTTTATTTGTGTGTCAGTTGAGTTTTTACCTTTCTTGAAATAGTAAAGTATAATATCCCAAAAATGTTGCATATGAGAATAATGGGGGGACAGGAATGAGGACAATTGTAATTAAACAACAATAAAAAAAGAAAATGTTGCATATTTTCTTCCATTTTCAATAATAAAATGGCTACACAAAAATTTACCCATTTTGATAAGTTTTTAATGCATGCTGATATGACAGCTATCATAATACAATCTAAAAAATTCTTTCAAATGAAGTTAAAGACAGCTAAGCACTACTAGAGCCATTTTATGGAAAAAAATGAACGAACTTTTTGACTAACCCAATACATGCATTAACTCATTATTACTCACAATAATTCTATGAGGTAGGCATCACTACTATATCCATTTTACAGGGAGGAAACCAGGGCACAGTAAAGTTGAGTACAACTTTTAATTGTACCTGGAAGTATTTCTCACTTCAAAGATTTAACATTGTAGGAGAGAGATAAGATATATTCAAATATGAACAACCACTCTCACGACCACCCCACATACTCACCCAAAGGCTGCCTTTATCCTGAATATTTATTTCCACCCTTTGTCCCATTTGGCATCCAAGCTACTTTAATGCCACCTATTGACCAGCACAGGGAATGGAATCCGTATCTGCTATAATCTTATTTCTCCTTCTAGTGGAATTCTGTCCTGCATCCCTTTTTCTCCTAGTTTAAAAATGTCCACTTTATTCCACATAACACTTAACACATATTATTTGCACCTGAAGAAGAGGTGGTTTATGAGATTTATCTATAGTACAACACGTATTCTAAGAAATGTAGTCTATCCATTGTGAAATTTCTAAGTTGATTTCAGACACACAAATATGTTTCTTTGTTATAGAGAATCTAAGTGGAATGAAAAATGGAGATGTGTAAAAGGGTTCTTGAAGGAAAAAAGGATGACACTCTATATACATTTAGTTTTCTGCTCCTTCTGCCCCTCATGTTCATCTCCTGCATCATCTGATGTCCATGATGTTGTTTTCTCTAAGCTACTTCAGGATAAGGGCACTGCCTTTGTATTAGTCTTCACTCAGTGCATAAAGTTCTGTGGTGGCTTCATCAAAAATGGTTTCAGCCAGTGTGCAAGCAAGCTCTGGGTTGTTAAGGATCTCATGGTAAAGCATACAAAAGCTAAGAGCCAGCCCAAAGTGGACTGGGGGTGTGGGTTGCATATCTTTCATGTTTATAGCAAATGTTATTTGGGAAGCTCCATGGGAATGATTTACAGTTTGTTTTGATCATCATCCCATGCAACAAAGGTACCAGAAGTAACCTCCATTTTTAGATAAAATTTTCTGGATTCTTTGTATTGGTTGTCCAAAATCTCAGGATGGTGGTGCAGAAAGATCTCAGTTTAGACTCTACTTTCTCCAGATAGTTCTTAATCAGATGTAACTTCTTGTTGGAGGTGTTGGTTTTCTGCTTGAAGCTCCAAATGGCCCTCCAGGTGACATGTGGTCCCCGACAACATGTGTTCCTGTAGGCCACCGAGAGCAGACTATGCTCTCATTGGACAACTCTAGTGGGTCTTCATCTTGGTTTCAGCCAGAGCTGCGGTTTCTTCAGGCGTAAAACAATTTCAGCTGGGTGTCCAGAGGTCTCCACACAGAAAGAAGGTTGTGTCCATTTTCATTCACCACACAGCCCTGGCTGTAGCTAGAAATAGGAAAACAGCTCTGCTGTTGCTCACCAGTTGCCAAAGGGGTAACCCTAATGGGGCTGGAATTCCAGCTTCACTCTTTGCCAGTTCCAGGAACAATTATTTTGTTTTTTTCTTTTTAAAAAAATATATATTTTATTGATTATGCCATTACAGTTGTCCCATTTCCCCCTCTTCACTCCCCTCTACCCTGCACACCCTCTCCCACCCACATTCCCCCCTTTAGTTCATGTCTATCTGTCATAAGTTCTTTAGCTTCTACATTTCCCATACTATTCTTACTCTCCTCCTATTTTCTACCTACCATCTATGCTACTTATTTTCTGTACCTTTTCCCCCTCTCTTCTCCTCCTACTTCCCTGTTGCTAACCTTCCATGTGATCTCCATTTCTGTGGTTCTGTTCCTGTTCTAGTTGTTTGCTTAGTTTCTTTTTGTTTTTGTTTTAGGTGTGGTTGTTAGTAATTGTGAGTTTTCTGCCATTTTACTGTACATGTTTTTTTATCATCTTTTTCTTAGATAAGTCCCTTTAACATTTCATATAATAAGGGCTTGGTGATGATGAACTCATTCAACTTGACCTTATCTGAGAAGCACTTTATCTGCCCTTCCATTCTAAATGAAAACTGCTGGATAGAGCAATCTTGGATGTAGGTCCTTGCCTTGCATGACTTGAAATACTTCTTTCCAGCCCCTTCTTGCCTGTAAGGTCTCTCTTGAGAAATCAGCTGGCAATCTGATAGGAACTCCTTTGTAGGTAACTGTCTCCTTATCTCTTGCTACTTCTAGGGTTCTCTCCTTCATTTTCATCTTGGATAATATAATTATGATGTGCCTTGGTGTGTTCCTCCTTGGGTCCAACTTCTTTGGAACTCTCTGAGCTTCCTGGACTTCCTGAAAGTCTATTTCCTTTGCCAGAGTGGGGAAGTTCTCCTTTACTATTTGTTCAAATAAGTTTTCCACTTGTTGCTCTTCCTCTTCCCCTTCTGGTACCCCTATAATTCAGATGTTGGAACATTTAAATATATTTTGGAGGTTTCTAAGCCTCTCCTCATTTTTTTGAATTCTTGTTTCTTCCTTCTTTTCTGTTTGGTTGTTTCTTTCTTCCTTCTGGTCCACTCCACTGATTTGAGTCTCAGTTTTCTTCCCATCACTATTGGTTTCCTGTATATTTTCCTTTATTTCACTTAGTATAGCCATCATTTTTTCATCTAATTTGTGACCAAAATCAACCAATTCTGTGAGCATCCTGATCACCAGTGCTCTGAACTGTGCATATGATAGGTTGGCTATCTCTTTGTTGCTTAGTTGTATTTTTTCTGGAGCTTTGATCTGTTCTTTCGTTTGGACCACTTTTTTTTAATGGTTGCACAGTATACTTTTTTTTAAAGATTTTATTTATTTATTTTTAGAAAGGGAAGGGAGGCAGAAAGAGAGAGAGAGAAACATCAATGTGTGGTTGCTGGGGGTCATGGCCTGCAGCCCAGGCATGTCCCCTGGCTGGGAATCGAACCTGCGACACTTTGGTTCGCAGCCCGCACTCAATCCACTGAGCTACGCCAGCCAGGGCCCACTTTTTTAATCTTGACATGCCTGTTATATAGTGAGGGGCGGAGCCTTAGGTGTTCACCTAGGCGGGGCAACCCAGTAGCTGGGTTGTGATGCTATATGTGTGGCAGGGGTCTGAGAAGGGACAATGGCACTTGCTCCACTCTCTCCTGTATTTCAGTCACTTCTGCCACTTCTCCCAAGCATGCTGGGCCCTTCTGGTGTTGATTCCTGGGTAGGTGGGCTTGTGTACATTCTAGGACCCTGTGGGTCTCTCAATGAACTCTCCTGTGAGGCTAGGAGTCTCTCCCAGAACTTCAACCCCCACAGGTGTTTTCAATCAATGTTTTGAGGCTTTATTTCCCGGAGCTGGAACTCTGGGTTACACAGTCTGTCTCACTCCCAGTTTCATCTGGTTTATTTATACGTGAATGTGGGACTGAGTCTGCCAGCCACCACTTTTTTGGCTGTGACCCCTCTCTGCCCAGCCACCCAATTCTGCCCTTCCTACTGGTCTAGATGAATATGTTTACTTTAACTCCTTGGTTGTCGGACTTCCATACAGTTCAATTTTCTGTCAGTACTGGTTGTTTTTGTGTTTCTAAATTTTTGTTGTCCTTATGAGGAAGCACAGTGTGTCTACCTATGCCTCCATCTTGGCCAGAAGTCAGAAACAATTATTTTGTTGAGTTATGCCAAAACCTGCAAAACTCTCCCATCCAGACATTTGATGGGGGTTAACAATGACCAGTTAAGTGCTAGGCTTATGTGGTCCCAGTTCCCTACTCCTCTATCATAGTAGGGACACCACGTGAGATAGAAAAGATGGCACAGCTGTCAGCTGCTCTGAGCTTGGAGCTTCCGTGTGTTCTCACTACCACACTCCAAGTAGTTTCTAAAAAGAAAAAAAAAGTTTCCTTTACTGATGGCTATCTTTTCCAGTCCCATTATTTTTGGCAATGGCAGAGCCAAAGCATGCTTAGGGGTTGATGGCCCAATAATTTCATCAGTGTTCCCTCCTCAGTTCTTTGATAGTGACCTTTGACACTCCCTCCATCTAATGTAAAATACTTTGCAAAATCAGTGTTATGGCTTCTCTTCTAGCTAGTTTGAAGCCTCTAATCCATCCTAAATAGAATTTCTGGACATGCTCTTACCTCCTGAAGAACTTTAGCAGACAAATGACTCAAAACAGGAGTTTTGCTAAAGCCCACCCATCCTTTGAAGATTTCATTTCTCTAAAGTGAATAGAATTAGAGGTGCCTCAGTCTCATTTCCACACTTCGCACGCGTCCAGGAGCAAGGGAACCCTGTGTCAGAGCCTGGCTTCTCGGTTTGCTTACTTCAAGTGGCGTTCTTTGCTGATGTTCTTCAGAATGTGCTGTTTGAGGTTAGGGCCTTTCTTAGTTTCAGTATCCAGTTTCCTTCTCTAGTGAGCTTCCTTCAGTTCCTCTTAGTGGGTATAGGAATGGGAAGGACATTTTTTATAATGTTTTTACCAAAACTTTTCCTACTGTTTCCTTTTACACATAAAGAAATTGAGGGCTGGAGAGGTAAATGATGTGGTCAGATCCATACAACAGAGCAGAGGACTGAACACAGGGCTCCTGTTTCATAGACTAGTGCCTTATTTTCCCTGTTTTGTTTAAAAAACATTATTGCACCAGTTTGAAAAATGCTTTTACATTTAAAAATATTTGATATTTAAACGACATTACAGATTCAGTTAATGGCTTCCCCTCAGAAGTAAATTATTATTTAAATCAGTTTTCTATTAGAATTGTATTTCTAAATACAAATATTCAATTTCCTTATTATCTTAGTCAATTTGGGCCATTAAAGTACCACAGACTGAGTGGCCTAAACAACAGACATTTATTTTTCACTGTTCTGGAAGCTGGGAAGTCTGAGATCAAGGTGCCAGCAGACTTGGCATCTGATGTGGACCCTCCGATGGGCAGATGGTTATTTTCTTACCACATCCTTATATAGGGATTGAGGGAGGGAAGCTTTCTGGTCTCTTCTTATGAGGGCTCTAATCCCATCATGAGAACCCCACCTCAGGACCTCATCTAAACCTAATTATCTCCCAAAGGACACCTCTCCAAATATCATCACATTGGGGGTTAGGCCTTCAACATAGGAATTTTGGAGGAGCACAGACATTCAGTTCATAGCACTTACAAATCTTTGGAATAGCATGTAACACCTTGCAAAGATTTCAGGATAACAGTTGAATATTGTAAAATTCTTACATGGAAACAAAGAAGTTCCAGGCTTTCCTCTGAAGGGATAATGCATGCACAACAGGTGAGGGAATGCTATGGAAGGAGAATATCCCGCTCCATCATCAGCCCACAGTTTTTTTGTCTTTTTCAGCCCATGGTTTTAGTTCACTGCTCAGATCTGTACTCTGAGTAACTCAAATTACTCATCTCATTAATATGCTCTTCTAATCACACTCTCCTTATTTCTGTTTTGCTGTAGCACCTACCTTCTATCAGGAGAGGTATTAAAGTTACAAATAAATTATTGTTCAGTCATTTGATAATATTAAATTATATGAATGCTAATTAATAATAACCAGGACAAAAGTTCACAAGTTGGGAGACATTTCTCCAATGTGATACTGTGGGGGTGGGTGGGGGGGAGCTCATCTTCAAACACTTTGGGGACTCCATGGAAATAATAATAAGAGCTACCAGAGCAACCATTTACTAAATACTTACTTTATGCCAGCCCCTGCTCTACCATACTTCACAAACAGGCTATTTAATCTTCATAATGAGCCTATGAGGTAGGCATAATTTTGCAGGTGAGAAAACAGAATCTGAGAGAGGTTAGCATATTCCTGAGGTCACATAGCTAGTGGGAAGAAGTCCTGGAATTTAAATCCAGGTCAATCCAATGGCACAGCTGGAACATTTAACCATCATCTGTCCTAGAATTGGGTGCTTTCTATTTCCTAAACCCCAGGTCTGTATGCTTCCTACTCCTTACAAATCTATTTCTTAGTCTTCTGGGAAATTAGCAATTGGCTACTGGATCACTGCCTCTTCTGCCAACTCAGAGTGATACAGACTTTGGTGGGAGTCACTCCTGTGTTTTCACCCTCAGCCTTTTATGATTTTCTTGTTTCCATTCTGAGTCTGGGTCCCGTTGTCCCAGCTCTATGTGAAGTCCATTCTTCATTCCATCTCTCTAACTGAACCACTCACTTAAAGGAAAGCTTAAAGACACACCACCCAGCAGAGGTTCCTGACTAACTGTTCTCTAAGCTGCTCTTCCCTTCAGCACTTACCTGTCAATGGGCCTCTGCTTTGTCTTTCTCTTGTGTGTTTCACTCCTGTTTCTTTAAAACCATCAATGCCTTGAAAATAATTATTATTTATTACTGGCTTCTTGGTAGTTTTGGTAAAAACATATAAGATTATTAAAAATAAAGTAAAGTTTAAAACTTGTTAGAATTTACATTTTAAAAAATTGAACTTTGAAAAGAAAGTCAATCTAAATGATAAACTTTTTAAAAAGAGGTTAATTAGCCGTTGTATCAGGGGAGTGGGCTATGTGACCTTTAAGTTTTTGTTTTTGAGGGTGTTGGTACCTAGTATTCCATCATTACTTTAGTACCAACTGAGAGGCAGAAAACAGTGGGATAGAAAATCTGAGCATGTTTCAGACCTGCTTGTAACCAATAGGATACCCCTGAGGCTAAGTCATTAAAGGTGATGCAGCTGCTGTTTCCTTGGCTGGAAAGGAAGCTCCTCCCTTACAGCCCAGAGCCACCGCATAAGGTATCTGAATATCCTAGACCATAATGCTATGAGAACACCCAAACTAACTCATACAGAAAGGCTGCATGAGGAACCCTGAGACTCCACAAAGAGGGAGAGGTGCCCATCCAGCCCCCAGCTGCAGCAGTGCTCCACCCCCTGGCCCGATCTGCTGTTACAGCTTCAGTCAGCCTGATGGTCCCAGGAACCTGACTCATGAAGTAGAAACCATAAGAATATTCAAATGATTGTTGTTGTTTTACTCCACTAAGTTGGAGGTAGTTTGTTACAGAGCAATTATAACTGCAATGGTACCTACGTGAGTATTATTAGACAAAATAAGCAAAGACTGGGAAGACCTGGGAAGGAAAGATCTCAAAAGGAGAAAATTTTGTGCTTTGGTAGTTTTTACAGAGCTAATTACAGTGTGTTTCATATAGAAAATGGATTTGTGTGTGTGTGTGTGTGTGTGCACGCACGCATGTGTGCTCGAGAGTGTGCCAAACTGAGAAGGGGTTGCCGATCTGCATGCTCTACTCTGGGAACTTCAAAAAAATAGGTTGCCTAGGAATTCTAGTTTTACTAGAACTCAAGGGCCTAGAGGAAGAAAGTGTAAAAACAATTTGCTTTGACATTAAGGTTCCTAATATACTATGTTTAATACTTACTACAAGACAGTGAGGAAACAAAAAACCATATCCACCTTGCCCGTGGTTTCATTTCGTTTCTTTAAAGCCAGCCTGACTGTACCACCCACCTGCTCTCAGCAGCCTTGAACCAGAGTTTGCAACTGCTGCGCTGGCACCGCCCTCCCAGGCCTAGGCCTCCTCCCTCCCCAGGTTCCTTCTTTATTTTTTTTTTTAACTTTATTTTTTTATTTTATTTTTTTTAATATATTTTATTGATTATGCTATTACAGTTGTCCCATTTCCCCCTTCTCTCCCCTCCACCCTGTACCCCCTCCCACCCACATTTCCCCCTTTAGTTCATGTCCATGTGTCATACTTATGAGTTCTTTAGTTTCTACATTTCCCGTACTATTCTTGCCCTCCCCCTATCTATTTTCAACCTACATTCTATGCTACTTATTCTCTATACCTTTTCCCCCTCTCTCCTCCTCCCACCCCCCTGCTGCTAACCCTCCATGTGCCCTCCATTTCTGTGGTTCTGTTCCTGTTCTAATTGTTTACTTAGTTTCTTTTGGTTTTGCTTTAGGTGTGGTTGTTAATATTTGTGAGTTTGCTGTCCTTTTACTATACATGTCTTTTCTTTATCTTCTTTTCTTAGATAAGTCCCTTTAGCATTTCATAAAATAAGGGCTTGGTGATGATGAACTCCTTTAACTTGACCTTATGTGAGAAGCACTTTATCTGCCCTTCCATTCTAAACGAGAGCTTTGCTGGATAGAGCAATCTGGGATGTAGGTCCTTGTCTTTCATGACTTGGAATATTTCTTTCCAGCCCCTTCTTGCCTGTAAGGTCTCTTTGGAGAAATCAGCTGACAGTCTGATGAGAACTCCTTTGTAGGTGACTGTCCCCTTATCTCTTGCTGCTTCTAGGATTCTCTCCTTCATTTTGACCTTGGCTAATGTAATTATGATGTGCCTTGGTGTGTTTCTTCTTAGGTCCAACTTCTTTGGGGCTCTCTGAGCTTCTTGGATTTCTTGGAAGACTGTTCCCTTTGCCAGATTGGGGAAGTTCTCCTTTATTATTTGTTCAAATACGTGCTCAATCTGTTGCTTTTCCCCTTCCGATTCTGGTACCCCTATAATTCGGATATTGGAACGTTTAAAGGTGTCTTGGATGCTCTTAATCTTTTCCTCAATTTTTTGAATTCTTATTTCATCGTGCTTTCCTGCTTGGTTGATTGTATCTTCCTTCTGGTCCACTGTATTGTTTTGAGACTCATATTCCTTCCTTTCACTATTGGCTCTCCTCCGCGTGTCTTCCTGCATCTGTTTTATGGTAATCTGCATTCTTTCATCTAAATTTCGTCCAAAATCAACCAGTTCCGTGAGCTTTCTGATCACCAGTGTTTTGAACTGTGCATCTGATAGACTGGCTAATTCTTGGTCGCTCAAAAGGATGAGTCCTGGGGGACTGATCTTCTCTGTTGAAAACATATTTTTTTTTCCCCCTGTCTCTCCTTTTATTTTCCGGTCTGGTTGCTCTTGTTAAGGTGGGGGGCGGAGCCTTAGGTGCTCACCGGGGCTGAGCACCCCGGTCGCTAGATTGTGACGTTATATGTGGGGGGCGGGGCGGGAGCGGGGTGGGAGAAAACAATGGCGGTAGTTCCGTTCCCCTGGACTCAGACCCTTTTCTGGGCTTCTGGGCCGCGAGTTCTGCCCTGGTCCACAATTGCTACCCCTCTGGGTCTGCCAGCCACAGCTTTCATACTCAGGGATCACCGCTGCCTTCTTGAGCCCCCGGATGGCTTTTGCGCCGATTTCGCGCCAAACCTTCCCCCGACCTCCGCGCGCCGTGGACCCAGCCCCGCGCCCGCCCGGCTCGTCTTCTCCTACCAGTCCGGATTAACGCGTCTACTTCAACTTCTTGGCTGCCCGACTTCCCTTCAGATAAATCCTCTGCCGGATCTGGGTGTTATTCTGATAGTAAATTATTGTTGTAAATTATTGGTTTTCTAATCTTGGTTGTACGAGGAGGTACAGTGCGTCCACCTATTCCTCCATCTATGGTTCCTTCTTTAGAAACACGCCACAGGGAGTAGCAGTCTGGCCTCTAGAAAGAGACTGCCTGGTTTCGAATTTGTGCCTCCTCATCTACCAGGAATGTGGTCCTGAGGGTCTAACAACTGGGAAATTCTTTTTAAAAGGGGAAAATATAAAGAGAATTATCCAGAGCCCACAGGCCCAGGAAAATGAGGAAATGATTAAGAGGTGCTTCAGTGAGTGAGAGAGTAAAAGGATATAAACATACAGGAGCTTACAAGCTGTCATAAAATAAACTTCATTCTGACCCCGCAAATTAACCTAGAAAAACAATAAAGGAAAGAAATCTCACTTCCTACAAAATCAGGAAAAGAGAGTTCTCTACACGGACTGGAGGAAAATGAAGAAATTAGAGTCTGTGAATCCAATTACTTTTGTGTGTGTAATGAGTGCACCAAGATTCACCCACAGCCATCAGCTTTGTGCCTTAAATGCCTGGCTGAAATGTGATAGACGGATGACCCAGTATGGGTCAAGGGTAATGAAGAAAAGAGAGGGCAAAGCCCACTTTCTGATGAATACGGCAAAAAAAAAAGTAAGACTTAAGAAACCCTAGGCCGCTTTAGTCGAAGGGACACGCCAGCCCAAGTTCATCAAAGGCCATGACCTCAGCTCACCAGCAGCGGGTCAGCCCCCTTCTCCACATTGTGTGTCCAGGCCTGGACTGTGTATCCAATGCCCACAGAACCAAGCAGATCTCTCAGATTCAAGAGGTGCCATTCAAGCACACAAGATAAGATAAATATTACTTGAAAATGCACCCAAAATTGAGCTTGCTTTTCTCACAAATGATTTCACAGAGCATTTTCTGCTTCCCTAAGAGACCACAGAAATCAAATTATTTTTCTTCCACCAGCACTCATGCTTAGGCCCCCAGGATTTTGATGAGCAGTGAGTTTATACTACAGAAATGAAAACCCCCAACTTTTAATACTGTTTGGGAAGCAATAGAAATAAATACCCATAGAATTAAAATGTTTTTGCCAGTATTAGAGGATCAGTTCATTCAAATACATTGAGTGACAGCAATGAGAATGGGTTTGGGACAGAAAGCAGTGGCAGCCCTGACCAGGCCCTGTCTGTGAAGGAGACAAAAGCTTTTGCCTAGTTGTTTGAATAAAGAAACCAGGAGTGGTGGGTGCGCTATTCACTTGTGTACAAAGCGGGTAAAGAACATTCTAAAATTCTTCTTTGGCTTAACAAAGGAATCTCACAAACAGTTAATTGCCTTCTAAAATGTAGAGCTGTCAATTTTGATATAATTACTAGAGAATCACAGACTGTTGTAAGAGCTTTTCAGAGTACACAGCAACAATCTCTCCTCCAGTCTGGCTGTTTTTAAGACTCCTTTTTGCAAAGACCTTTCAAAGAGAATTTTGTTGTATAGTAACAGAAAACAATGCAGGTTACAATATTTCTCCAAGTGTATTAAAAATACCTTTACTCTGCTGAACACTCTCTGCTTCTCTGTAAGGGAAAAAGAAAGCCTCCTCTGCTTTTCTGAAAATGTTCAGGGACAGTTAGAGAGAAAAGGGTGGGCCCGAGAAGCCTAAACTTCTAAAGAAAAGCATGCCTGTTAGAACCTTTGGTGGGAATTGATAGAGACCCGACAGAGCCTCATGAAGAGGGAACAAAGGAACTCATTGGAAGGAATGAGACTGCCTCCCAGAACCCAAGGGCAGACATGCAGCAGGACCTCGCTAGTCAACTGCAACCAGCTTCCGGAGCACCCCTGGGAAATCAGGAGAAACTCTCCGTCCCGGTCTCTGCTTCCTCTCCAAGTCTCCATTCTTCTCCTCCTTGTACACTGGCTGTCTCTGTTCTCCAGAACCAAGGGTAGAAAATATCCACCACCAAGGAATCACTTTTTAGGTTATCTCTCTCTGTTCTAGACTGCTGAAATCTTCTGTCCCTGATTCCAAATCTCCAAGGGAGGAGCATCGTTGGTCCAGCCCAATGCCCAGGTTAAGTGTCTGTCCCTGAAAGAGGGGAAGAGCATCACAGTTTAGGAAAAATGTGCCTCTCTATGGTGTGGGAAAGCAAGCCCCAGATTCTCAGAATATGGAGGAAGAGGACAGTTCCCAGGAAGCTGGAGGGCTGGGCACGGCAGATATCCTATGGATGCCCCTCCAACTCATAGGCAGATTCTTGCAAATTGACTCTCTCACAGGTGATTACATTTCTACCTTCCATGGGTAAAGTCACCCTAGCACATACATAATATATCTGTATCAAAGCATCTCAGGCTTATCATCAGTACTTATTTGTGATGGTTTAGTTTTTAGCTCAGCATGGACAGCTCCACTCAAATAAATTAATGTTCACATTTCGACTGATTTATTTGGAAAATACAAATTCATGAGCTAATGTGTAATTCTGACCCACATGAACTCTCACTAAAAAATTAAAAGTGCGTTTTCAAGCTGATAAACACTGGGAGGAAAGGGGCAGGGGAGGAGTGGAGGAGGGAAGGGGGAGAGGACAGAAGAAACACTTAATATTATTGCCTTCAGATCTAACCATCATCCCAAAGTTCCTTTCACAATTCCCCTCAAGAGACTTTTACATCTTCAAAATAAAACCCTAGGTTCTGCCTATAACCTCTTTGAGGTGGACAAGCAGATAATTTCCCTGTGGGAGGTGGATGGTAGATCATGATTTTGAGGGCACTAAGTATCAACTTATTTTCTGTTGAAAGCATCCCCACTCTGCTAATGAACTAAGTAGCTGTATCCAGTGGGCTAGTGAAGTCTATTGCTTTTGCTTTTATCTACTCACATTTGCTAGTTTATTCTGAGACTTTGCCTCAAGAAGTAACATGTTAATTACTTTAAAGAAAAAAGTCAAATAAAGCCACTGAAGGATTTAAACAAAAGAATAACATGTTCTGGTTTACATTTTAGAATAATGCTGTTTCTGTGGTGCAGAAAATAGAGGGGCGAGGAGTTGGGAGGCTATGGTGCAGTAATCCCAAGGAAAGACGGTAGACAAGAATCAATAGGATCTGACGATGGATTAGCTATGAAAAGTAAGAACAGTAAAATTAAAGATGAGTTCCACGTTTCTGGGATGAGCAGCTGGAAGTAAAAGCTGAACAAGAAGTGGAACTGGAGGGGAGGGAAAGATCAAAAGTTCAGTTGTAGCCATGTTCAAATGCAGATGTTTCCTGATGAAAACGTCGGGAAAGCGCAGTCGGATAAAGCCCTCTAGAACCCCAGAGAGAGGTGTGTGCTGAAGAGGGATCAAAAATGAGAGTGCACTTTCGAGTTGTAACTGTGCTTCTGCCTTTGCTGTTGTTTAACCAGATGTGCTTTTGTTTCCTCCTGCATCTTCAGAAATCACTGTTCAGCCGCAGAACTCCTGTGCTTCATTTAAGGCTGCTGTGGAATGTCTGCCATCTGGTGGACAGTCACGGAGAGCACTATACATTTACCTCATCCAATGGGATAGAAACGTGACTGCCAAGAGGAATAACACAAATCTTTTTAATATCTGCCTTACCAGCAAACACTTACATCTTGATCTATATCTCTCATTAAGGAAAACTGATTGCCACATCAAAATGTGCAGCATTGTAAAGGTTTACAAAAGGAACCTGTAGTTTTATAGCTATAAAATCAAATATAAGTATAATTTCAAAAACTGGATTTTCTGGGAACTACATCAGAGAGGATGCAGCCTTTGGGCTCTTTAACAGGAAACCTCCCCACCGCCGCCCCCAACCACCCCAGCAGCAGCCAGTCTGCACAGAGAGCACATCTCCTCCCAAACCTGAGTTCAGTGAGTTCGGGTTGATAGCTTGAAATTGGCCACGGTAGAAGTATTTATACTAAAACAAATCAACAAAAATTTCAAACTAGAGTTTTGTTTAGAAGATCAGGTTACCAGCACACCATGCATATATCTCTTTTCTCAAAATCCCACCAATTAAAAAAAAATACATCCCATGAAATACTTGTTTAAAAATTATTTTACTTAAACACACATTTCAAAATTCAGAAATCCATGACATCTTTTAGGAAAAGCTATTTGAATTTTATGTATTTTTTCTTTTAATTGGAGGAGCCCAACTGAATTTTAAGAAGATTATTCATTATTAAAATTACTACATAAAAGTTAGATATCTCAAATTGTAGCAATTTTAGTAGAACCATTACCAGTCTTGACATTTGGATTTCTTGTAATGATGATTGTCAGCTAATAGGTTTGAGGAATGATTATACAGCTCCAAAATTAGGACCCAGGGATCTGAAAGCTCTTTATATAATTCAATGGAGAACTACATGCTTGGAGACTTTTCTACTTTGTTTTTAAATGGGTGGACTGCAGAGGTGTAACTCCTTATGGTATTTGTCTGATGACTCAGAAATATTTCCTCTGATGATTTTTGAGGGCAGGGTGATCAGCTTACTTTTCCCTTTAGTTACACTGCCATAAAGATGCCTAAAGGATAAATGTGAGGGAATTCATATTTTAAAATCCAAATCTCTTGTTAACACTGAAGGATAAGTCCTAGACATAAAGCTCTCTACTGTGCCACATTCTAAAACAGGATTTTCAGATGTCATGGGTTCCATAAACCCTCAGATCAAAGAAAATGCAGCCCTCTGCTTTCTGAAACAGGAATGAATTGGCCTGTTTCACATCAGCTGAGGTTCAATATGGCCGAGAAATTCTGGTTAGTGGAAGAATTCACAGGCTCCTTTGATTGGCCTACAGACCTAAGAAGTGATAGTATTCTGTCATTGGTGCAGGTGGATTGAGATGGGGATTCCAACAGAAAGGGGATATGAGTTGAATCATGTTAGGAGGTGAAGGAGACACATTATGAGATATTAAAGGTGACAGCTGGACACATTTGATGCTAATGTAATACATTACAGCCAGGTAGATTCAATTTGCACTTCTTGAGGATGTCTATTTTTGTATATCCTTCACCTAGCATAATACCTTAAAAGTATTTCTTCATTTTTTACAAAGTGATACAGGTAAAAATGAATGCAATTATTTATTTAATGCTTGTTTTCCCCAGGAGACTATAAGTGCATAAAGTCAAGAATTGTGCCTGCCTTATAAATACTATATCCCCAAGTGCCTGGCATAGAGTAGGGATACATAAATATTTATTGAACAAGTAGAATATAGATACTAGATATGATATACAGATATTAATAGATATGAAATCTGATACAGGTGCTTTAAATTTTTTTTGCAGATAGCCTTCCTTACCTAGAATGCCATTCTATTTTTAATCAGTAATTATGTAAAGGAAATTAGGGTGCCTTATTCAATCATCTCATAATATACAAGATTTTGATTTTGTAAGAGTAAATTTAGCATATAGTAGGGACATTTTCCTACTAAGAAATATAGTAGGAAAATGTAGTAGGAATGTAGTGGAAAATGTAGTGGAAATATAGTAGGAAAAACTGGACATTTTCCAGTTTCTAGGATTCTTGCCAGACACTAACTGAGGGGAGAACAATTCAGCTATACTGCTTAGGGTGTTATTCTCCCTGCTCTTTTTTGGAGAACATGAGGTCTATGGTTCTCCTGAGTTACTCCATCATTGATTCCCCCTGCCTTCCCTTTTCACAGAATGAAGGAGCCTGAAATAAAGGCAAAAGAATATGTCTTAGACAAGATTATGTGGCTGTACTTGTAAATAGTTTCTTCCCTTCTTAATAACCGAATGTTTCTTAACTGGGTCATAGTCAAAATTTACCAACTGCTTGCTCAATATCCCCTATTACCTGAACTTTGAGGATCAAGTTAAGCTTATCTCCTTCCTGTTCCCTTCACACTATCAGCAGACCGGTCTCCTTTGTGTGACATAATCCTACCATGTTTTTGCTTTTCTGCATGTCTGATAAATGTTTAAAAAAAATTCATCTATACAAATGCTGTCAGTTATGGAAACTCTATCTCACGTCTGAGGCTTTCTATGAGACTTTCTTGGTAAACTCTGTCAAATCAAACAACTGGCATGTTTTTGCAAAACAAAATGTCCCCATTCAACCATGGGGATATGTGTCCTAAGCTGCTGCAGGAGGGAAATTCAGTGGGATTACAGAGAAAGTGTCAAGAGTCCTTCCTTCTGTGGGGTCCAGGCTTAGTTCAGACTTCAAACAAGAAGACCTTTCCTATCACAATGATGTTCTCTTATCATCTCAGCTGGATGTTCACAGAAACACATGATCAATTTCTACAGGGGGACTGAAGACCCAGAACATTCAGGTTAGAGTCACTGTGCTGCAGAATTATCCAGTCATTCTCAGCCTCCATTAGTAAAGATTCTTATGTACCAATACAATGAGAATGATAGCAGTTCATTCTTTGGGATTTTCCATTTAATCTATGTAAGCTAAACCATTATGCTATACATCTTAAATTTACACAGTGATGTACCAATTATACCTCAATAAATCTAAGGGAAAAACCAGAGAGCTCCAAGCCCAAACTTTTCTTAAGATAGATTTAAGCATCTATGCAGGCATTAAATCAATTTCTGAATGCAATCATATAGTAAAGATAATAGTTCACATTAAAAGGCATTATGCTCTGGCCGGTTTGGCTCAGTGGTTTGAGCACTAGCCTGAGAACTAAAAGGTCTCAGGTTCAATTTCCAGTCAGGACACATGTCTGGGTTTGGGACCAGGTCCCCATTTGGGGGGGTGTGAGAGAGGCAACCAACTGATGTCTCCCTCCTTCTCTTTCTCCCTCCCTTTTCCTCTCTCTAAAAATAAATAAATAAAATCTTTTTTTAAAAAGGCATTCTTTCCTTTTTCATTCTGTGAAAAGAAAAAGGGAGGAACTACTTTAGCTATATAGAGTAGGACAAAGACTTTGAAACCGGCCTCACAGAATCTAATTTCAAATGCCATTCCATCACTTCCTTTATGACCTTGGGGAAAGTTGCTTCACCTATTTGCAACTTGATTTTTTTTTTGAAAATCCTGACAATAATATCTGAGAGCTGTTGTGAGGATTAACTGGTGAAATTTTAGCATAATAAATAACACAAATTATTCAGAAAATATATATCAATTTATAGGAGCTGCATTTGTGATACATGGACCACAGAAAAGCTACAGATCCCTGCTAGTTTTGTCCAGAGAGAAACTCTATGGATATTTACAATACTGACTGCATTTTTCATTTTCTCCTTTGCATTTTATTGTAGAGAAAATACAAAGCCAATCCAACTATGGCCACAATCTCCTAATGTTTGTTAGCTTCCTGTTTTTGTAAGTCCTATAAAATTAGTTCCTCCTAGATTATAGCCACTATTATGCCTAATAAGTAGAAAATTGAATTCATCATCTTGCCTCACACAAGCCTTTCCTTTTTCAACTTCCTGATTTCTTTGCATAGTATCACCAGCCTCCTAGTAACTCATGCTTGAAACTCAATCATTTTGACAACTACTTTTCCCTCACCACCACCTACTGACCTTACTTACTCATTGTTATCAAAATCTATCTCCAGGCATCTCCATTTCTAGGGCCAGTGCCCTAGTTCACACCTCCAACCTAGTTTTCTTGCTTCAAGTCTTTTTCCTCCACTTTTTATTTATAGTTGCCAAATAAATATTAAGTTAATGTTTGATTACTTAGCCTTTTACACCCAATTACCTTGGCCTCTGCTCAAACACTTCTGGCAGCTCCCCATTGCTCACCAAATGAAATCCGGACATGCAACATCTTCCACAAGCTCTATACTGCCTTCCTGGCATTGTCTACCACCTGCAACCCCTTTACCTTTCCCCAAGAAGTTCCCCTTATTGTTTTGAACACTACAAATCTATTATTATTTGTTATACTTTAGAAACCTAAACTCTTATTTCACTTATCTAAATCATGTCACCCTTCAAGGCCAAAAGCAATGTCGTCTTTCTAGAAATTGAAATAGATTTGCAAAAAAATCATTTTAAATTCAATGAATGTATTTATTACATTGATTAAATAAATTAATCAATGGATGTATAAATGAAATAAAACTCTGCCCTGCCTTCAGGGTGATTGCTTGTAACAAGCTCAAGAATTAAATTCATTGGTCCAGAAATTGTTCAAATATATATTTTGCTGAAGTAGCAGAGAATCTGAGAGTCAGATCAACTTAGGTTTACCTGCATCCCCTGGTTTATTGATGTCTGATGCAAACCATAGCTTTATGGGATCAGACTTCAGATGCCCCCTCCTTCGGGTAGCCTCTAGAAGATAGACTGGGGCCTGGGCTTAATAGCAATAGAGTCTTCCAGACTAGTTGCAATGTATATATTTGAGTGCTGAAGGTCTAATATTGTTCTTCTAACCATATCCTTTCTAGTTAATAAAACTACAAGTATCTTCACTATAGTTAGATATTAGCTGGCCTAAACTCACAATCTATATCACTCACCAGAATGGGAATAAAGAATATGCACTGCAAGAAACTGGGGTGCTTTTTTTTTGCTTTAGAAGAGGAGACAGTGGTAAAATATGGGACAGCTGTAGAAAATGGAGAGGAGATGCAGTTTTGTGATCTTGGTGGTGGGAAGGAGGCCCAAGAAGAGACTGGATAATGTTTAGAGCACAGGTGGCAAACACAAAGCCCGCAGGCCAAATTCAGCTCTCCACCTTGTTTTATTCGACCCCACACCTTGTTTCTACCCAATGACAGTGCTGAGTTCCTTGCCCCTAGTTAAGGAGTAGTTACATTTATACAGTCCTAAAATTACATTTGGCCCTTTGAATGCAACTTCAAGGCTGATGTGGCCCCTAGTGAAAATGAGTTTGATACCCCTGGTTTAGATGGTATTACGAATGAGATGTAATAAAGAGCCCCAAATATAGTGTCCTGTCTGCAAGAATTTTCCATATTTCATTTGGATTAGATCTTAGGGACGGCTTTATTTGATGACTGAGCATTTGTACATCAGTTCAAATGGTTTATAGGTCTCCAAATTAGTCCTGCATGACAAAATGCAGTGAAGGAAGTAAGGACATGTAAAATAAAAAACACAGCCTATGGGAAAGGGAGGGTTGACATTGGCAAGGCCACAGCTCTGTTATTGTTATAAGGGGGTTCAGTAATGAAAAGGAAAAATGGTGTAGTTATGTGTCTTGATGATAGGTGATGGTCCTCTCAATTAGACAAAGTTAATAAAAGAAAAGCAAGTGTTGGTTAACGAAAGAGGTAAAAGGACACTGAAAAGAAATAGATCAAAATGGGAAGGAGGGATCAATCTTTCTGAAGAGAAATAAATCAAATTAGGGCTGAGTTGCACCAAATTTCTAGGTGTCAAAAGCATTCTAAGTTCAGACTGTGGTGGTCATTAGCCGATTCCAAGCCCTTTCCTTGCTCTACTCTGAATCACAGAACAGGTCTAGGTTAAACTATATTTCTCATTATGCTTTGCCAGTTGGCTTCTGTTTAGGTTCAGGCAATAGAAAGTAGTGGTGGAGACTGGAGGGGAGGATGAAAGGAAAAGCATCCTGCCACTAGGAAGGCACAGTGAACCATCACATACAATACTTTGAGTGACTTGGAAGGCTGCCAGTTTTGACTGAATTCAGAAAAAGAGTTTGCTCCTGGGTACAATTACTCTTCATCTCTAGACCTGTGAAAATAAAGAAACAAGTTATCTGCCTCTGACATACCCGAAATCCAGTGGTGAGGCTGATGCAGGATAACGGCTATAGACATTCCAATTCAAAAAGGGGGGGAAATGGAGGTAAAGCCCTGACTGGTGTGGCTCAGGGGGGCTGGGTGCTGTTCTGCTAACTGAAAGGTCAGGGGTTCTATTTTTGGTCAGAGCACATGCCTGGGTTGCAGATCAGGTCCCCAGTGAGGGGTGTGCAAGAGGCAATCAGATGATGTTTCTCTCCCTCTCTTTCTCCTTCCCTTCCTCCTCTCTAAAAATAAATAAAATCTTTAAAAAATGAAGGTAAAAGGAGTTTCTGGTCCACAACAGTTTCGAAATACAGTTGGGTGAATGTTGGAAGTTCCTTAATTAGGTTCTTTGACTTGGGAATAATCCTCCATTGCTCTTGGCTCTGCCCTCTGGACTCTTCGCTCGCGAAGAGTCATGGAGTCATCCTTCCTTTTCATGGAAGGTAGCATGTATTCAAAGATGAGTAGGTTTATCAGCCTGCTTCCTGCAAGTAAAACTGGAGGGTCTAACAGCCTTCTTTTGTTTTGTATCTCTCTGTCCTTCCAATTTCAAGTTGGCATCATTTCTGCTAATAAATTTCTTAAGAACTTTATGGGTCTTCTTATATTTCAATTGACTCCACTCCATTAAATAAAAACCACACAATCCACAGACTGTTTAGAAAATAATCCAGTCTCTACCTTTGTCTCCTACTGAGAACCTAAAGCTGAGGAAAACACTTTTAAATTTCTTAGAGGGCCAATGGTTTGTTTGAGAGTATTTGAGGCACATCCTTAATCCCTTGAAATGTCCCTTTGTATAAATAACTAAGCTGCCTGACCTTTGAATCAGTTTTGAATTTTTACAAGAGGTAATGGAGTTAACTCCCTGGACACTTTCTTTAGAGCAGGATTTCCTGACAGTGCTCAGAAGCCATCTCCTAGTGTAAGTATTTTTATACTACCTGGGGAACATGAAGATTTTCAAAATCATAAAGTCCTGATCCCTTTTTGCTTAACAGTTCTTTCCTTAAATTGTCTTCCTTTTCTTTCATTTCACTATAAGTAGCCAGAATAAACCAGTTATCACCTTCAGCACTTCACTTGGAAATCTCCTTAACTAAATAACCAAGTTCATTACTTACAAGTTCCGCTTTCAATAGAACTGCAGAAGACGTCACTAGGTTTCTGACAGTACATAACAAGAATTGCCTTTCTTCTAGTCCCCACGAACATGTTCTCCCCTTTCTTTTTGAGTCTTCCATAGCGGTGTCCTCAGTGTCCATCATCCTATTGATGATCTGGGTATGGTGATTTAGGCCTCCTCCACCACACACTTCACCTTCTTCTTGCCCCACTGACTGCTCCGTTCCATAACCGCAGACACACGTTTTAGGTGTTTGTTATAATAGTGCCCCACTTCTAGGTACCAAAACCTGCATTAGTTTTCTATTTCTGTGTAACAAATCCCATAACCATAGCAGCATAAAACAACACACACACTTATTACCTCTGTTTCTGTGGGTAAAGAGTCTGGGCACAGCTTAGTTGGGGTTTCCAGTTTTGGACTTCCCCAGGCTACATTAAATGTGTTGGCTGGACTGTGCTCCCATCTGGAGTCTTGACTGAAAGAAGAATCTGCTTCCAGGCTCTTTCAGGTTGTTGGCACAACTAATTTCCTTGCAGTTGCGCACCTGAGAGCTTCAGAGATTTTTGCTGGCTGTCGGCCAGATGCTGTCCTCAGCTTCTAGAGGCCATCTGAGTTCCTTGCCCCATGTATCTCCATAAGCAGTTCACAATACAGTGGCTTGCTTCTTCAAAGCCAGCAGGAAAGTGAAACAGAACAATTCCACCAGCAGAATGGATTCTTAGGTAATGTAGCATAATGATGGGAGTAATGGATCCCACCCCATCAGGCATATAATGTAATGTAATTATGGTAGTAACATCCCATTACTTTTGCTATATTCTGTTGGTTGGAAGCAATTCATAGGCCCTACCTACATTCAGGGATAGGAGCTTAGAGAAGAGCCTTAATACCAAGAGGCACAGATCACTGGGAGTTATCTTAGGGTGTATCTGCCACACCCAGCAATGGGGATGGAAACAAGTGGATAAATACTCCCTGCTTCTTCACTCAGGCAGACAATTCTAGATGAACTCTAAACAACTAATTGAAGATCTAGAAAACCAAGGCATGGAAGCCTAGAGCAACACCTAGATTGATAATGCACCCTGGAATGGCTTTCCTTCCGTCCATGTTTTAGTTTCCCAGTTCTCCACTCTTGTTCACTAGGATCCCCTCCCAAAGTCAACTACCTGCACACAAGTTATTGTCTCAGACTCTGATTTCTTGTGAAATTCAGATTAAGATAGGAGTGAATAAACCTGCATAAATGGTATGCTACAAAATAGGAGGGATGGTCAACAGAAAGTTCCCCCCACAAAATGACACCCCTAACCCCGTTCCCCATATAAATTCTCTAGACTATTTTTAATGAAGCACACAAAAGCATTCCAAGATATAGTATCTTAACTCTCTCATCCAGAAAGCCAGAACTTTCACTGGACACTAGATTGGACTAGGCTGGCAAGTGGAGCTCACTTAGTTTCTGAGGGAGAACTCAGAACTCAGAACTTAGTTGCAGAGGGAGAACTTTATAAAATATCAATCTGGCAGAACTTGAAAGCTCAAAGAAAGCAACAGAAATATTTAAACATAAGGGAGAAAACTATTAAAGAGCATTTATCACAAAACAGCAGTTCCTTCAGTTCTCTCTGCCTTCATGTCACCTCAAGTAGTGACTACCATTCACTCTACTCTGGTGGAGTAACTGTCTTTCACTCTGCTTTGGCCAAGGCATTTGTCAAATCATAAAGCTGAAATGACAGTCAGGTCGTATGTTTGGGGGTGAGGTAGGGATGGAAACACAAAGTAAAGAAAACCTGACAATTGGGAAAAGAGTTACCAGGAAAACCATGTGTGGCTAGGAAGGAGAACTAATGGGTGCTTAGGAAAAGGACTTGAGCCAGAGTTATCTGCACAGTGAATCACTTTAATCCTCACATACACCTTCTAAAAGGATTGCCTTAAGATTAAGCTGGCTACATGGTCAGAGTCATCATTTCCTTTTTTTGACATTACATGGGTGCTCTTTGAAATGTCTAAAGACAGGTGGCTATCATTTGGTTGAATGTGTTTTATATACAGACCCAGCACTGAGCTAATGCTTTGCATACAATTTCACAACATCGTTATGAGGATAGATGTTATTATTATCCTTTCCCCTAAGTATGAGGAAACTGTTAACTCCAGTTAGGATGTTGAGTAACTTGCTCAAGGTCACACAACCAGTAAATGACAGAGCCAAGACTAAGTTCATGGCTGCTGACTCTAAAGTTAAGGTCTTTAACTATAGCATCACATTGCTCCTCAGGCTTCAAGACAAGAAATCTCAAAAACTGTTTTTTTAATATTTAAAAAGAATTTAAGTTTTTCCATACCTCATTTTAGTCTCCTAAACTAGTTAGCTTAAAATTTATGTTCTTCTCTGTAAATGCAAACTAATTTATAGTGACAGAAAGCACACCAGTGGCTACCTGAGGATAGGAAAGGGTAGGGAGGATGTGGGGGGCAGGAGGAAAGAGAAAGAACATGGCACACAAAAACATTAGAGAAAGATAAATATTTTTATGATCTCAATTGCAGTGATAGTTTCACCATTGTATCCATATGTCCAAACTTATCAAATTATCTTTTACATATGTGCAGCTTATTGAATATCAATTATACTGCATACTACAGATGAGAATGTAGTTATCAACAAGTGAAAATGTCTTGGCCAAGATTAGCCAGAAAGGTGGTAGCAGAGACACAATAAAAATACAATTTTTAAGATTTTAAAACATATTTTCCCTTCAATTTTATAAATTATTCCCACATGGTTTCAAAAGGATTCGAACAGACATAAAATATCACGAAGGACTGTGTTTAAGAACACTTCTGGGTTAACGTATGTCAATTGGGCACTGGAAATCCATTGTGAATCCTCTGATAAAAAAGTTCAATTTATCCTTTTAGAAGTTTGTCATCACATGTAATCTGAGAACTATGTATTTTTAGGAATTCTAAAGTTGTGTAACCAGCAGGGGGCAACTAAATACTTTAGAAATAGCATCTTGTACAGAAGAACATATTAAAATTGAAGACTTGCCATTCCCAGTTGTGTAGAAGAATTGAATACTTTCTAAAATGGTAATTAATGCCCAGCCACACATTTCACAACACTGAATTTGTGAGGACAATTAGAACACTGTCCTAAATAGACATTTTATAAAACCACAGTCTAAGGCATATATGTGGCAGATTATGTTGGTTGTTTTTTCAGTCTACAAGGCTCTCTGTAAAATTCTATGATTTTGTAACCAATGACTCTTTTGGAAGACTTCTTATGTATGAAAATATAATAAATATTGACTTATTTCTATGGGTTATTCTAGGATTCTGCAATTTCACTTGACATTCTGAGATCAAAGTAAATAGGGTGTACGCAGGATCTTGTTATTAATCTACAATTTCATAGGATATCATTTACTAATCTTCTTTTACAGAGACTAATTTTAAGGTTGTTGTATTAGTCATGGTTCTCCAAAAAGAAAGAAAAAAACTAAATATATATATATATATATATATATATATTCTTTCCTTTTACTTCAACCTCAAAATGAAGCCAACATCAAAACTTCTTCTTTCTTCAAAACATAGGTCCAGTCTAGTTTAGGCCACATTTAGCTCTTGTCTGGACTTTAGCCCTAATATCTGGTCTTTCTGCTTCCCCCTTTACCCTCTTCAAGCCCTTAAGGAGAAGCTACAGTGATCTTTTTAAAAAGCAAATTTGGTCAGGTCACTTACCTGCTAAAAACAACCCAGTATGTAGTGCACTCTGAATAGAACTAAAACTCTAACCATGCCATGTAGACTCCTGTAGGATCTGGTCTGTATTAACTGCTTAAATTTAATTTCCAGCCATGCCTATTTTACTCAGTATAGCATATATTCAGTTCCTAGCATAATTTGATTTTCAAAAGTCACTCAATAACTATTGAAAAATTAATGGATAGAGATGATGACTTAAATTTTAGATATTCAATGTATTTGTGATGAAACATCAAGCAGGGCACTACAATAATTAGTGAGTAAATCTATGGTCCTGTCGCTCAGGAGAAAAGACTAGACTAGAGATATAGCTGGTAGATTAAAAAGAACACAAGATTCATTTTCCCTCCTTTTTCTAGGAAGACATACAGAGTAGAAAGAGAAAGGGGCCGAGTATAAAATTTGGAGCAAAAAGAAATAAAGAAAGATAAACTTGCAAAGGAGACTGAGGAGCAGTCAGAAAGGTAAGAGGAAAGCTGAGGGAGTATGATGACAAAAAAAAAAAAAAACAACTAAAGAAAAAGACAATTTCTGCCCAAAAGCAAACAAGAGGCATACTAAGAAGTTGCCAGTTGGTGATGACTGCTAAACTGAAAAGGCTATGTGGATCTAGCTCTAAGGTAGCCCTTACTGGCCATGGTTAAGATGCAGAGGCAACCTAAGTCAGATGGCAAAATGAATCAGAAGGCAAAATAAGTCAGAAGGCTTTGCAGAAGTAACGAGCTCGGCTGGTGCTCTGGCAGCCCCCCATGCTGAAATACACAGGCTTGTGCTGATAATGCTTCAGAAGCTATATGTAGGTTCAGTAGAAAATAGTGATTTTTTTCAAAATCACCCTTTGTTATTATAAACATAGTATATGCATGGTAGAAAGTCAGAAACTAAATATAAGCAAAATAGAAAAATAAAAACAATCATATTCCTTATCCAGAGATTACCACTGTTAATAGCTTATTGTATACCTTTACTTTTCCCTATATTTGCATATAAATAAATATGTATTTTAAACAAAAATGGTATCATATTCAATGTGCAGTTTTGTAACCTATTTACTTTTTTAAAAGCAACAATCTCTACCTTTCCAAGTCAATAAATTTTCATCTAACCTAAAAGCCAAATTCAGATTTTCCTGTTATTTTCCAAAATATCTCTACTGTACAAATTAGTAAGTAAAAATAAACAATTACTATTTATTTTTCCTTTCCTGTAGGAACCATAGTTCAGGGTAACCAAACAGTTCCAGGTAATAGAAAGCCAGAATATAGAAGTAATGATAGAATTAGAATTATTTTGCAATTCTCATTGAAATTATTGACTTGTGTAAAGGTTTTCAACAGGTGTTAAAGCTTAAAATTTATGTCTGCAGGGGAACTAGACATCTGTATAGTATCCAACTAATGTTAAACAAATTATTTTTTGGCAACTAATTTACAAAGTAGGAATGAGACTGTTATATCATTAATTCCATTATCAAACATCAAGCAAATAGCATGTAAGATGCCATGTAAAAATATAATACATCAACCATAAGTATTCTAGCCCAAAATGTTTAACTTGAGTTCATTAAGTCTTTACCTCTCATATCTTTCAACAACATTACCTTTTGAAAAGCCATTTTTGCATTTATAAGAAATCATAGATAAGATGTTCTGGGTTGCTAAGCAATACTGTGAAGGCAGAAGAATAAGGAAACGCATGCACTACTGTATTGTGCTTAGAGACATATTTTGTTTGACTTTGGTTTATTGTACATAATAAGCTTGGTGAGAGTGAATTGGCTGAGACGGTTGACTCCATGTACTGTGGAGGAGGAGGCCTGGTTGATAGTCTTACATGAACGGAAGACACAACTCTGAAATCCAGCCTGGCTCCTCGTTGCTGAAGAAGTGGCTTTCATTCTCACATCACATGGGATATCCTGCTATTTGAGTTGGGGATTGTGTAAATTCCTAAATATATCAGCTTTCATGACCTGACATTGTGTCCATGTCTTCTATAATTCTCAGAATGAGGGCAGTTCTGCAAAAGTCTTGGTATCAGTGGGGGGTTGGTAGAGTGTACAGTCTATATGTAATTTTCTTACAATTGAGTGGAGTAAAAATATAGTGATATTGTGTAGAATGTAACAATCCCCCAAACAGTAATCATAATAGTGTATATTCCATGAATTATTTAATTTTTATAACAATATTGTAAAATTGGCTTTTTAAAAAACTCCACAGATGAGAAAAAGAGCGTTGGTGAGGTTTACACAGCTAGTAAATGATAAGGCTAGGATTAGAACTGAGGTCTGACTTTACAGTTGAGCTCAACCCCTCTACATTATACTACTTCAGTGAGTCAAATTTGTGTTAATGAACCTTGTAATATTAATTGAAGTGATTTTGAGATTTTCTTTGGACCTGATAGTAACACTAACTGATAACAGTTTCTGGATTATCACTGCTAACCTGATGGGAACATCTGTGCATGAAATAAAAGTGCTTAGTTCTTGTCAAATATTAGCACTGACAAAAATAAAACATTAACTGAACACTTTCGATTCTTTTTCAGGTAACAGTCAGTGCTACTCAAGGCAAAGCCTAAACTTGTATTTGACATGTTTTTGCTACTTTTTATGAATTTGACAGTTGCACATTTGGAATCTGTTCAAGTTCTATTTGTAGCTGAATCATTTGAATGCCAAGGAGATCAGTACATTTGCTTCTTAGCATCTCTAGGGTAATCTGCATCTGCAGAAAGCTTTATATAAATTTGGACAAGTTAACGTCCTCAATCTTATTTATTTACCATAGGCCACGTGATGGTAGCCTTTCTCCGGGGCTTAAAGAAGTTTGCAGCAAATAACAAGTAGCATGAGTTGCTTTTGAATACTTTTACTAACGAAAAGCATTGACATGATAAGGAGAGAAAGATAACTATACAGGGTCTGGCAGAAGTGATGCCATTGAGTGTGGTTGGTAGGGTATGTGAATGTCTCACATGAGATGAACAGCAATTTGAACATTTCACCTAAAATGTCATACACTGTGCTTGAGTGTAATGTTATGTTACAAAATTGCATGCTTATGATTTTGTAATAAAGGATCTTTTATGTAATAAAAAAGGGGCATTATTTGTGCCAAACTCTGTATTTGGGTAAGGGTAGAAAAGAAGAAGTAGTAGTGGTAGAGTACATTCCCACCATGCAGCCTACAGTTGGAGAAAAGAAAATAACATATTTTGAAGGGTTTTTTTCTAAAGCAGAGGCCCAGTTATAGTTTAGAGTTGTGGGTCTCTAAGAATGAGACATTTAAAAAAAACAACATAATCACATATTATCATACCTAAGACAATTACCAATAATTCTTTAATATCATGTAACACCCAATCAGTATTAAAATTTCCCTGTCTCATTAATGTATTTTTACAAAAGTGATTTGTTTGAACCAGAATCTTCAAAAAGCCCATGCGTTACATTTGGTTGGTATGTCTACTGAGTTTATTTTCATCTATAAACAGTGTCCTCCTTTGTTTTCCTTGCCTTTATTTGTTGAATAAAGGTCACTTTCTTCTAGAATTTTCCTGTCCTTAGTTTAGATCACTGTATGCATATGGTGTACTACTTTTATAATAATTTAAGGAAGGACTGTTGGGATGTAAACGATGTCAGGTCCAAGACTACCTGTATTTGGCTGACAGAAAAAGGAAGTCAGTGGGGAGTAATCAACGAGGTGGGACCACCAGGGGAGAAGTTTTTGGCCATCTCTGGAAAGGAGCTGACATTCAAAGATGAAGTCCCAAATAAAGGTGTGCCAGCTCCAGTCCATTTCCAGGAGGGTGTTAACAGGGATTAAGGGTTAAATAAAATGACTGAGGAAGTCTGGCAGGGAGAGCCTGGTCTCAGCTGTGTATGTGAGAATATGGGCAAAAGTATGGCTCCCACAGGAATTGACTGAAAAACGAGGGGAGAATATCAAGAGGGCCCAGATGAGACATGAATCTAACAGGAACAAAGTGAATAGGTATTTTTGGAACATAGGGTACGTGTCTTCTTCTGCCATCTTGTCATCTCTGGGCAGCAGTGTTCTGGAGTGGTAAGAGATAGTAAATGCCTAGGAAATTTGGAGGAAGGCATCTAGGCAGGATTTGTCATTGCTTGGGAGGGGTGGTGCTAGATGGCTGCTACCTGACAATGCTGTGAGTATGCATGGAACCCTCACTCCCAGCAGAGAACAGCAGAAAAGACAGTTCAAAACACACTACTTTATAGGTAGGACAAGCCCTTTGCTGGTTTTGCATCCATTTCAGGAAAGAGGTGGAGTAACCTACAGATACTTGATAAAGTTTTTGTAATGGGATGGGCCTTCAACCCAGAAAAACTAATAGCTTATTAAATTGAAAGACAATGTACAATCTGGTTAATATAAATTGAATTACTGTGACTTCTCAGAAAGTCTATAGATGTGTAAATATGGGTTGAACAAAGCTAACTGGATAATCTACACTAGTAATATGAGTATATAATCATTTATATGTTTAAAGATATAGACATAAAAGTCACTTGGACATTCTGCAGGGAACGATAGATTTGGTTTTATCAAGAAAGTACTACAGAATTACATTTTGAATAATCTCATGTGGTTGAGGGAAAGAGAGCAAAGCTTGGTAAAATAAAAGACACACATAATTTCTTTGCATTATAGTTAAAACTTTGAAAATGAAAGGGCTTATTTATTTTTTCTGTGTTTCCTACATTTACATCATTGTGATAAACAGCTTTTTATACACTCTCATGAAACTGAAATGAAGAACATATTTACACTGGAAATGGGTAGGTATCTGAAAGAAATGGGCTCCTCTTTGTTATATTTATTTGGAGTTTAGGACGCCCTCTGAGTTGAATTAAAACTCAGGAGCCAGTTCTTATATCCTGAGCATAAATTTCTAACTATTTCCAGAGATGGTGTTAAAAGTCATAGCACCTAATTTTGAATAGGCAAGGTGGGTGGAAAGAGTAGGCAGAGCTTTTCAGTAAGACTTCATTGTCCTTTATCTGTGAATACATAATTATGTAATTCATTATGATGAACTTTCATTTTTAGATGTCTATGGTGGGAATCACTAATGCTTCATAGGTATGTGAACATTGTATATTATTCTGCCTTTTGTTACTCTAAATCATGGTCTCCTAAATATACACTCATTTCTTAGTCTAATTATTAATAAATTATGTTCACTGGTACATTATGCAAATTTAAACAATAAAGCCATTATCAAGAAAAATGTAAAATGCTGTACCAGTACACCTGTTTAAAAGAAAATACCAGTAAAATGTTAATACAATTTTACTTATATTGATGAGAAAAGAAAAGAAAAAGGGAATGCTTAATGTTGTTGCTTCTAAAGGCATATACTAGATGGAGATAATTATACAAATGGGTATAATACTTGATCTGATGAAGTCAATAGGTATAAAGTAAAAAATTTATTGGACTTATTCTGATGTTAGGCATATGAGAGATTGTTATTTTTTCCTTTAAAACATTATTAAAATAATTTAATAAGTCTCTTGTATAATCACTGGTTTTTAAACTTATGTTAATATTTACCACTTTCAGTGCTCTTCCTTTAGTCTCATCTCTCAGACCTACCACTTGAGATCATTTTATTTTTGTCTAAAGAAATTTCTTTAGAATTTGTATTAGTGAAACTGTATTAGCAGCAGACTCTGCTTTTGCTTGCCTGAAAATGCCTTTATTTTGGCCTCATTCTTGGAAGATCTTCCCACTGGGTATTGACAGTCATTTTCTTTTGGCACAGTGAAGATGTCCAGTCTTCTGGTTTCTGTTGTTACTGATGTAAGTCAGTTACCAGACACTTTAAGGATAATCTGTATTTATTCTCTGCTACTTTGAAGGCTTTCTTTTTTGTTTTTGGTGTTCTATATAGTTTCACTATGGTGTATCTAAGTATGAATTTATTATTCTTTAGCTTGCTTGGGATCTGGGAGACTTAAGTCTGTGGGTTGGAGTCTTTCATCAGTTCTGGAAAGTTCTCAGTCATTATCTTGTCAAATATTGCCTCTGCCTTATATTCTCTTTCTTATTCTCCTGGAGGTAATTAGATTTATTTTGGATCTCACAATGTCTTCTACATCACTTAAAGTATATTTTATATTTTTCATTTTTTTCTTTTTCTCTTGTGTTTGTGATCATTTCTCCAACTCTACTTCCCAGTTCACTGGATTATACATTTGCTGTGCCAAACAGACTGTTAAACCTGTCCCCTGAGTTTTAAATTTTAATAATAATATATATTTTTCAGTTCTTTAAGTTCTATTTTTCCAAATATCTTCAGTCATGTTTTATAGTTTATTGTTCTCTGTTCATATGTTTTTCAAACTTGTCTTTTATTCCTTCATTCATATTTTATATAATTACTTCATAGTCTGTGCCTGGTAATTTCAGTGCCTGATGTCCTTTTGAATCTGTTTCTGCAGTCTTACGTTTATAGTGTTTCTCACTAATGATGTCTTATTATTACTAATTATATTTTGAAATGTGAGCTGCTAATTTTCCTCAGAATTTTATTTAAAATCATTCTGTAACTCTTAAGATGAAGCTGAGTTCTTCCAGAGATGACTGACATTTGCTTCTGCCAGATATCTGAAAGCACTATCGGTTAAAAATTATCAGCTTAAGATGTTTGGAATCACCCAGGTAGGAATTGAAGGAATAATCCTTGGAACCACAGTCTTGTGTGTGTGTGTGTGTGTGTGTGTGTGTGTGTAGGGCAGGTCTTAGTCTTATAAGACTAAGATTGACCTGAATATAGCACATGGATTTAAAGCAGTTAACATATGTCATATCTGCTCACACACCAATGGCCAGGGCAAGTCACATGACCAAGAGTAATAATGCAATTGACCACGGTATTCAAATTTGTGTTGAATACCTTATTTATATCTGAGGTTGTTTTCAATCTTAACCTTCAAGAGAAATCCTCATTACCAACCTTTGGCAACATAAGCATCTCCATGGATTCTTATTAGGCTTAAGAAAAGAAAAAACCTCAAGCCAAATCTCTCATTCTGGGTCAGGGTTGAAATACATTCCTTGGGAAAGATTATCCTGACTGCCAGTAGTTAAACTGACTTGGGAAAAAACCCTTCTCATTCTTAGAAATGAATAATTAAATACTAGGCAAAAGAGATGAATTTTTATTGGAGTTAAAATTGGATAGTTAGCCCTGACCAGTACGTCTCAGTTGGTTGAGCATTGTCCTGCAAAGGAAAGTGGTTGCTGGTTTGATTCCCTGTCAGGGCACATTCCTGGGTTGTGGGTTCAGTCCCTGGTCTGTATGAGAAGGCAACTGATCAATTTTTCTCTCTCTTTCTCCCTCCCTTTCCCTCTCTGTAAAATAAATAAGTAAATAAATATTTTTTAAAATTGGATATTTAAAAAGTTTTATTGTAAAATGTTATTCTTTTTAAAGAGATTTTATTTATTTATTTTTAGAGAGAGGGAAAGGGAGGGTGAAAGACAATAAGAGAAACATAAATGTGTGGCTGCCTCTCATGCACCCCCTACTGGGGACTTGTCCTGCAACCCAGGCATGTGACCTGTCTGGGAATTGAACCAGTGACCCTTTGATTCACAGGCCTGCAGTCAATCCACTGAGCCACACCAGCCAGAGCTAAAATGTTATTCTTAAAACCACTCTAGCAGGAACAAATTGGCAAGGTATGTCTTAACATAGCAAATGGATGTTATCAGAAATTTCTCAGTTACAGATTGTGAAAGATATACTTACACATATTTCCCTATATCTTCACTTTCACTTACTTGCATTCTGATTTCTTAAGTGTGGTGAAAGGAGTTGCAGCTATTTTGACAAGAATTTGAATAATCCTATGTATACCATGATGATTTGTTTCAAATCATCATCAATTGGAGAAAAAGGTTATCATTCCTTAAAAAGCATGAAGTCCAAGAAAAAAAAAGAACTTGAAATGCAGGAAATAATTTATCTAGTCATACATCTAATGACCTAAATCTATAATCTAGACCTCTTTGCTTCCACTACAATACTTTCCATTACAATAAATGGCCATTCATCTTCAACAGCCAATATAAGAATATGGGGTTAAGGCGGGAGAGGATTAGACAAGGCAATTTGCCTCCTATTTCTAATGTTTCGTCTCAGTAACAAAATAAAGGAAAAGTACTAGAAAGCAGAGTCCAGATGGTATATTTCATGTTATCTATGCTCTAGGGACATTCTTTATCAAATTTGATTGCAACTTGCAATAGGAAATAGAGTTTAAATCACAACATACAACCCACTCTTCCCCTCCCTCATAAGACAAAAGTTCCATAAAGCAATACTTGCCCTTAGTAGATATGCACTATATTTTATACATTATTCTATTCCATTAAAACCTAAAATTGTCCTGGCTGGGTAGCTCAGTTGGTTAGAGTGTTGTCCTGATATGCCAAGGCTGTGTGGGCTAGATCCCCTGTCAGGGCACATGCAAGAATCAATAAATGAATTCATAACCAGGTGGAGCAACAGTTAGATGTCTCTCTCTCTCTCTTTCTCCTTCTTCCTTTCTCTCTCTAAAATCAATACATTTTAAAAAATAAAATTGATTTTTGAGTCAGTTCAAAACAAAACTGCCCTGGAAAATAGACAGGTTTCAGTCTGTTGACAAACTGCAAAGTTATTAGCTTTGTTGAAATGATGACATTCACAGAATAATAAACTTCCCTCCTATTCATTTGAACCACAAGTACCATCTCTCAGGCGTCCAGAGTTTGTAGAATCTTTTCCTCATTGGAACACCAATTCATCACAATATCTCATAGATTCTAAGACTTATTTTCACATTTTAACATCTCTAAATTCAAGATGGGTCTTTTAAAAATCAATGGCATGGCGTAGTTCAATTGATAGTATTTCCTTTCTTTCTTGGGTAACATGAAATAATGGTGAGTCTTAAACTCCATTTTCTTCTAACAGTTTCTATGAAATATATTCATAATAAGGATTACATAGGCTGAACTCCATTGCTTATTCATTTCTAAGTATTCAGTTGATCAGAACATTTTTTGACACCTTGTTGAGAAAATGTAGTGAGATGAAAACTGCCTAAGAAAGAGTCTTGGTTATGGCCTGGAAGGAAACATGTTACAAATGGAGTTTAATATTACAGAAAGCTTTCTCATGTGTTTTCTTGTTAGAGTTTGATCATGAACTTTCTGCTTTTCTTTCTACCTTATTTCTGTTTTGTTACTTTCTTTAGCATTTTACTTGATTCCTCTCATCAACAGGGTTCAGAGTCACAGTTGCTCCAAAAATGGTTTTAAAAAAAGGCAAAAGATTATGTCCAAAATTAAGGTACTTGAATCAAGAATTAACATTTATCATAAAAATGGGACGGACTGCTAAAATTCAAACTGCCACCAACCTAGCACATTGTAAAACTTAATGTCTGTAAATCTGCCATGAAGGATCCTGAAGCAAGACTAGAAACAACAAAAAAAGGTTTGCTAGGGCTATTTTCCTCCTAGTCTTATTGAAATGTACCATCCTGTCCTTAAAAATAAAAACCCCTAATGAAAAACAGTAAATTAAAAGCCATAACTAAGGTGCTACTAGAAATTGGAACAAGCAGTTACTGCTTTTCAAGCCAGACACCAAGAGACTTTTTTCCCCGCTTTGGTTGATTAAAACTTGAGCCAAGCCCAAGGGTGGGGAGGCGGGTCTTACGCTCCGGCCTCTAAAGGAGCCTGGGCTCCAGAGCCTAGAGCTGGGAGCTCCACCCTGTAGTGGCCTCAGATTGGGCAGGAGCCTGTACAACCGGTCCAGAAAGCCTCGCCTTAGCACTTCTCAGGAGTGGGCGGGAGGCGGTGGGCGCGCACCCCGCGGCAGCTCTCCGGTGTGCGGAGGCTTCCACGTGGCGATAAGTCTAGCAGCACAAGGTGCTGCCAGTCGCTTGGGCGCGGTTGCCGCCGGCCGGGCAGGAGAGGCCTGCTGGCTGCCACTTCCGCTCCCCGTCACGTGATGAGAAGGGGTGTGGCCTGAGCCCTCGCGCCTTGGGGCGGGAACGAGAGGAGAGGGCCTTCTAATGTGAAGGATCTCTGATGCACTGACTGCCCAGAGAGGCGGTGACAAGGGAGATGACAACATTAGGCCGCGACGTGCTGCGGGCCAGGCGGTAGTGGTAGCGGCTACCTCAACGGCTGTAGCGTTAGCTTTCGCCGCGGCAGCCGCCGCCACCGGTACCCCGCAGGCAGAGGGACGGTGGGGGCTTGCTCCCACCGGTGGACTGCGGGGCCGGAGTTTTCGTCCCCCTTGAAGGGTCGAGCCTGCAGCGCCTCCGCATCGGTGAGACAAAGCCCTCAGGGCTCTCTTCCCTCCTGCCGCCGCCGACAGCGGCGGGGAGAAGTTGAGGTCGGACCGGACGTGTGCAGGGCCCCCGGAGAAACAGCTCCCGGAGCCCCGCCAATCCGGGGACTCCACCTCGGTGAGTGTCGCGTGCGTTTCTCAGTTAGGGGGCGGTGGGTTCACACCCCTACGGCGACTGCACCTCCTTGACCTCACATTCTGAGCTTGGGCCAGCGGGGACTCCGGGCAGTCCGCGCCGAGGAGTTTCTCTTTGGCTCCTTTGTCCCCTTTTGTACTGGGGTATTCCGAAGGCTGGCGGCGGTGGAGTGTTTTGGGGCCCACCACAGTGCGTCTGAAACCATACAAAGCCGCGGCAGGGGCTGGGGGAGGTAGAAGCATTTTAGCCGCCCTGAATGTCTGCCTCCTCCCAAAGTTTGGGCGGACAGTCGGGTCTCGCCGGGAGCCCCCGCGCCCAGGGGAGCTGATGCTGTCACTTTGTTGCGGTTAAGGCGAGGCTCCGGTTTTCCTGTGACAGCCCGGGTGGAGGCTGTGCCGCGCGCGCCGCAGACTGCACCCGCCCTTGCAGAGCTGGATGACACAGTGTTGTCCCTCTGAACCTCGGTACCCGTGGCCCTCTTGTAATGTAAGAGAAGCGCGAAGCCTTTGCTGTACTTTTAATTTAAAGTTTGTTTCAAAGCCCATTCTCATGAGTGGAGCAGGTTCCAAGGAGCTTCACATACGGAGTGTGCTTTTGGTTCATTGAGACACCCACTCAAGACCGACTGAGGCGAAGCAACTGTATATGCATATTTTCCATTCACAAAAGCCATTTAACACTCTTCGGGAGACATCTGCTCTGGGGAACACACCTAATTTCATTTTATCTAGATGCTGTGTGAAATAATAGGTGTTGTAACTTGGGTTCCTACTGAAACTTATCTAACTGATGATATAAGCATATTTGATTAAATACATAATTTAATGGAGTTTTTGCCTTTCTGATGCTGGAAGACTAAAATGACATCTGAGTAATATTAGGCTGTCCTGTTTTATGGTAGTATTATTAACTTCCTTTGAAACTTAGCTTCAAATTAGTGTCTCTTAGATCTTTTAAAATAACCATTTTAAACCATTTTCCCACTTTTTAGGATTCCAAGGAGAGCAAGATTGTGGAGAAACATGGGTGAATTGCTTGTTAGGGTTTCTGCATCCCATCAGGCATCTAAACTGATCACACAGAGAGTATGGTCAATTTCTGTGCTTGCAGAACTTGTTTTGCAATGAAATTGTTAAGATCATGCTAGTTTTGCAGAACAAGTTGGGGAAGGAAGAGTAAGGGTATGCAGTCTGTCCTCTATTGAAAGTATGACTAATTTAAAATATTCGTTACCTCTTTTTTTGATAACAACTGTGTATGGAACGACTATAATATGCCTGTTAAGAGTACTGGGAAAGGGACCAGATGAAACATAAGAACTACCTTTTAGGTCTTTAATTATGCAGATTAAGTCTTTGTGGTCAAATTCCATGTGCACAGTTGGAGCTGCAGTACATCCTACACGGGTGCTTAGAAATGCCTGTTTAATTAAAAATGGTCATGGTTTATTTCTGTTATTGAATACCGAATATTGAATATTATTGTATCTATGATCTGTGAAAAGATATTATATTTTTTCATTTATAATGTTATTACATTTTAGAGGCAATCAAATATGTTTCTTAGAACACATTTATGGCACTTAGAAATTTGGCAATAGCTAGTTTTTTGGCTCATTTTGAACTGAAAAACCTTAAAGTATACTTTGGGGAGAAATATACAGTTCTAAAGAAAACTAATAAAATGCACCTAAGCCATGAAAAAATAAGAAATATGTAATTCTGTGTAATGTGGTTATGTTTTAGTTTGTTTTGATTTGAGAAAAAAATGATAAAATTATGAATTTATAAAATCTTCATTACCAAAGGGTCTTTTTTTTAAAGGACAGACTGCAGAATTTCTTCAATTAGGGAATGCTTTTAATACATTTAAATTTGGTTTGTTTATAAATAATCCTCTAAGAGCAGATTACTTGTGTTGAAACATGAAAGACAGAATAAAGAATTGATACTTAAATGTAGCTTTCTAATATTATTTTGGAAAATTCTTTCCTAATAGCAATACCTGAGGTATTATATTTTAATATTTATATTATACTATTTAAATCCAAACACGTTTGTAGCAAAGATATCCGAGCATCGGGAGAGTCAAAATAGAAGACCATAGGCTCTCCTATATTCTTAGGAATATGACCTACAAATATTACATAAATACAGGTTACATAAAAAGTCTCTGGGTACTTCATTAATGAAGGTGGTTGTGTGCAAGGAGATTGATGGAGGTGCTTGATTGTAGCAATTGTGGCTGAAGTATAGTTTTCTTGTAGATGGGACACGGAAAGAGATGTCTGGACTCATGTGTAAAGATTTCATGTCAGTATGTGGGAAATCCCTGAGAGATTTTAGATCTCTCCTTCCTTCCACCTTGGTCCCTCACCCCCTCATATACCTTCTCAATGGCATGAGGTTGAGGGTCTCACCTGGAAGACATAATAGAAGGGATTTTTTTTCTCCCTAAAAAATGTTGTCAAGTTTGCAGGCTTTCTTCTGAGACCTTGTAGGGAAGGAATCCTTGTCCTAAAACATCATATCCTTACTCTCTGTGTTATTTTTACCTTTGTTAAAGTTGCAAACAATGTAATCTGTCCATGGTAACAAGGACCTTGTCTATTTTGCTTACCATTGACCCTGAAAATGCTTAATAGTCATTGAAAGAAAAAAATGTAGTTCCAGACATATGACTGGAAAACAAAGAGGTGTATGTGATAATGTAGTCCAAAGTAGATACTGTATATGCAGTGAGGTGATAAAGAAGGATGTTGGCTTAGGAAGAGGGGAGCAGGTCATTTAATCAGGGAAACTTTCTTGGAGGAGGTGATTCTTGAGTTCGGTCTTATAGAAATGGTTATAATATCTGAAGGTAAGCAAGTTTTCTCAAGAGATAGACAGCATGAACCAAAACATTTAAATGGGATTTGGTAATCACATCAGATTAAGTAAAGTTATTTTTGGTAACATGAAGAATTTTTCTTCTCTCACAACTATTGCCTCTCCCAGAGAGATAGGTTGACACACCTTAGAAGAGTTGTGATTTAGAGTGCTTGAGTTTGAAAGTGACAGCGGTACAGTGAAAGCAAGAAAATTGAACTGGGGATCAGAAAATTTGAATTGGATTTCCAATTACATCTTACGTAAGCAAGTGTCCTTGGGCAAAAAACTGGGCCTTAGTTTTCTCATTTCTAAAAGGAGGATAATAATCCTTATCCCATATGCTTGTTGGGAGAATGAAATTACATATTGTATATGAAAGTGCCTACCTCAATATCTAACACATAGGAGAAATCAACAATCATTAAATTATTTAAAACATTTCTTTGTCTTTAGATTTTTAAGAATTATTTTGGTGTGTTTGTCAAAAAATTCAATATCTACTTGAACTTTGAGTTGACCCACATATTACTATGTTTCAAAATTTTGGATGCTTAGTTTTCTTTCAATCAAGTATATGTATTCTAATAGAAAGGAGGCTTGTGTTCTAAATATTAACACAAAGAATGGTAGACCCATCAGATTTTTAAAGTATCAAGTAAGGGATATGTATGGCTGGAAATCTGAGCCTTTTAGGTTTTTCTTCTCTACAGAATTTGTTTTTGAAGAAATTGCTCTTGTTTGTCATGCCATCTATCTATTCATTGTTGTGAAGAAATGGGATTTTCCTGCTATTAAGAAAAAAAGTTGCCAAAAAAGTCCTCTATATTTTCTAGTGATCTGAGTGATTGTAAACTGTAAAGGATGTCTACCTGTTGCACTTTATTTTAGAACTCAATATTTTTTTTTATTTTGAAATCTCACTTTTATTTTTAAAAACTGTGCAGGTTTTCATTTATCCTTTCTTTTTTAATTTTTTTTTATTAATGTTTGAATACAGTTCTGTCCATTTTGCCACCACCACTTTTCCTTGTCCCACCCACCCCCTCCTCCTACCCTCAATCCTACCTATCTTTGTCTTTGTCCATGGGTCCTTTATATATGTTCTTTGACACTCCTTTCCCTTCTTTCCCTTGTAATTTCCCTCCCTTCTCCCCTCTGGTTACTGTCAGTTTGTTCTTAATTTCAGTATCTTTGATTATATTTTGCCTGCTTATTTGTTTTGTTGATTAGTTTCCATTTATTGGTGAGATCATGTGGTATTTGTGTTTCACCACCTGGCTTACTTCACTAAGCATAATGCTCTCTAGTCCCATTCATGCTGTTGCAAAGGGTAGGAACGCCTTTTTTCTGCTGTGTAGTGTTCCATTATGTAAATGTACCATAGTTTTTTGATCCACTCATTTACTGATGGGCACCTAGGCTGCTTCCAGCACTTGGCTATTGTAAATTGTGCTGCTGTGAACATTGGGGTGCATAGGTTCTTTTGAATTGGTGTTTTAGGATTCTTGTGGTATAATCCCAGCAGTGGGATTGTTGGGTCAAACAGCAGTTCCATTTTTAGTTTTCTGAGGACATTCCATACTGTTTTCCACAGTGGCTGCACCAGTCTGCATTCCCACCAATAATGTATTAGGGTTCCCTTTTTTCCACAACCTCACCAGCACTTGTTTGCCGATTTGTTTATGATGGCCATTCTGACCAGTGTGAGATGGTATCTCATTGTGGTTTTAATTTGCATCCCCCGATGGCTAGTGATGCTGAGCATCCTTTCATATGTCTCTCGGCCCTCTGTATGTCCTCCTTGGAGAAGTGTTCGTTCAGGCCCTTTGCCCAGTTTTTAATTGCATTGTTTGTCTTCCTGGATTGGAGTCATGTAAAACACTCAGTATTTTTTGAGCAGGCTAATAGACCTCTGTATCATTTCTTCTCTAAGCTTTTTGTTCCAGTAGCTGTTTTTTCTTTTATAAATCTCAAAATTTTGTTATACTTTGTGAAGTCTTTATAACCCATGGAATAGTCTATTTGTATAATATTTGGGAGGGATTTTCATTATAAAAACACTAAAAAGAGTCTGAATTTCGAAATGGTAAAGAAAGCAGTTACCCAGATAGAATATATCTTCTATATTCACAAAGGACTGAAAAAAAAAGAGTAAATGGTTTTAGAGCTTGAAGACTTCTCAGAATAAGAGGAGAAACTTTTTGATTTAGGGTTGTTAAAAACGTGATAGATTCAAAGGGAGATTGTTCTAGCTTCCAAAGTTCACTTAGTAGGAATGGCTGATCATCATCATCATCATAGTAGCTAATATGTTGTGACTGTTAACCCAGGTGCACTTTAAGATTACTTGTCATGTTCTCATATTTATTCCTCACAGTGACCTCCTTCCTGCCAACCCCCCCCCCCCCCGCCCCAACCATCACTCCCCTCAAATCAGGCTATTTTCTTGTCCTTTGTAAACCTCTGGCCCAGGTGGTGGAGCCTAGCAAAAGGATTTTAATTTGAAGTTTAAGGAAATCTTTGACTTCAAAGCTTCCCCTTTGAACCACTGAATTACCCTGACTTGTAGAGTTTATTTGCAGATGCCCCTTATAACAGGTCTTGACCTTATGATATTTGTGAGACTGCTTTGACTATGATCTGATGAAAACCCACTTTGTAATAAGATGGCATATAACCTCATTTTTTTTCTATTTTGTGTGTATTTGACATCCTATTTTTAAAAAAATTTAAGAAATATAGTAAGTCAAATAATTATTTAATATTTATTCAGTTGCCCTTTTCTCACTAGGAAATTCCAGGGTCTACTAGAAATATAAGAACATGTTAGTTACAGTATTTCAAGGTGACTTGTTATAATTTTTAAAATAAATACTTTAAATTTTTAGTTGGTGTGGATGTTTATTATGTAGTCTATTGGAGGATCACAAATATATGTAATGAAATCTATCCTTTTTTTTCCATGACCAATCCAAGTCACTTAAGTTTATTTAAGCCTTCTGCTGCTGAATTTTCCACCATTAAACTAACTTGGTTTTTGATTGCCAAATGCCACATATTAGCAGAAGTATAATAGTTTATCAGCTTATACAGTTTCTAACAAAGAAGGCTCAGACCCCTGTGGAAATTACAAAATCTGTGTAGGTATATTTTGATGGGGTTGGGGAAATGGTAGATCTGGGGAGAGAGCAGTCCAATCTAAGTAACATTATTACTGGGTTAGAGTAATAAGGTAGGGCGCCTTGGACATGAGGGCACAGGGACATTGTTCAAGTGCAGAGGAAAGTGAAGGATTTCTGAAGACTAGCTTTGCTTAATGTATACTTTTACCTATTGTTTTGACTATAACATTTAAGATTAGCAATCCAGAAGTAAAGAAAACAGTACAATGTACCATAGTGGGGAATTTGTAATAGTTCCTAGGCTGTTTTGCAAGATATATATGGATCCTTTATAAATATTCATTGATGATGGTGGAAAGAATCTCTTACTACCTATTATTTTAGAAGTATGGAGAGGCAGATTAGTACAGGCCGTAGAACATGACTGCTTAAATCCAGAACCTGTACAGCCACTTACCATTTATTTAGTCTATTGCCTTGTCCTATGCTGACATGAGGTGGCTGCAGGAGAAGAAAATGATGTATTTAGTCAAAATGAGACCCAGAGGTGCATCCTGTGAGTTTTCCAAGGTTCTTCTGTGGTATGGAAGTTCTCACATAATCATAATGAAGGAAATAGAAGTTAGCAGAGAGCCAGCAAGCCTATCATGAGGCTATTACTGTGAAGGGAGGGGCCATTTGAACGAGGTTTTAGGGAGGGTGACTGGCAGATTCAGCTTTGCCACACCATAGTTTGTGCTTCCTCATGTAGTGTAGTTTACAATGGGAAGTGGTTGCTCAGCCAGTAATGCATTTCTCAGTCATTTTCTCCTCTACCCGCATCCTCCCATCCTGCATTGAAGCGGGGCCATGTGACCAGGTTTTGCCATGGAATGTGAATTCAAAATATGTTGTAACTTCTGGGTTGAAGTGTTCTTGTTTTCCCTTCCACAGGCCAGATGCAGAGGCAGGGAGGGTCTCATGTTATGTTAAAGCCATGAAGTTGGAAGGATCTAGAGTCCCTAAATTACCATGTGGGAGAAAGCTGTGCACCAAATAGAAGCACCCACTCCAGACTGTAACTTCAATGAGAAATTTTAATTATGTGAAATGACTGAAAATTTGGGGTTTATTTGTTGGGCAGCTAATGTTGCCTTAACTATAAGCATGGGCTGCATAGAGGAGATCATTGAGGCCCTGAGGATATTCATACCATCAGGAACTGAGGTGGAACCAAGTTAGGAAATCCCTAACTGGATACTGTCCCAACATACACAGCAGCATATGCCTTTATGACTCAATGAGGGCCAATGGCCAAACCTCAAAGGCTGTGAGGACCCAAAGGGCAGTCTTCAGGTCTGCATTCACACCAATCATAACAATCCCTGTTTCCCACAGAAGCTTTTCTGTATGACCACATACCATCATTAGAATCAGGAGCCGAGAGAAATGACAAAAAATTTTCTATAAAAGTATGAAGAGTTCCCTTAAAGCAGGATTTCTCAGCTTGGCACTGTTGACATTTTGGGCTAGCTAATTGTTTGTGAGTGGCTTGCCTGTGTGTTGTAGAATGTTCAGCAGCATCCTCATTCTCTACTAATTAGATGCTAATACTACCTTCCCAAGTTACACAACCAAAAATGTCTCCAGACATTGCAAGTGTCCCTTTGGGGACAAACTCACCCTTAACAGAGAACCGCTGTCTTAAAAACTGAGTTAACCTGAAATTATTTTAAACTGAAAGAAACTTATCTTTAATTAAAGGATTTTTTCCCGTTTTAGGAGATGGGCAGCGTTCATGGGGGGAGGCTTATTTATGAATATGCAATAAAGAAAGCTGTGTTGTTTTTATGAAATATACTGGTTTATATTAAATGTTGATCCATATTTCTATTAATTTATCAATTTAGACATCTGTATTTCCATTTTTTTCTTCTTTTCTTTCTTAACTGGTAGCTATACTTCTTACTGCTTAAATAAACATATCCATCTCCCATTCTTCTACCCAAATAACCCCAGCTGTCATGTCCGTAGAATCTCTCTAAATAGTGAAAACCAGTAAATAATTTTGACATTATGATTATGTAAATGTTATTTAATGCTGGGTCAGGCAGTGTGCTTAGATTGTGATTGCTTTTCTACAGATCGTATTAAGCAGCCCATGGGCCACTTGAGGAAAAATGTCAATAACATCAAGTTTCAGTTCAATGAAATAACATTTTATTTTACTTATGTTATCAGTTACTCAAAACCTAGCCATTGAATTAAAAAAAGTTGGACATGACTTTCTGTTTTCTTGGTGTTTCTAATTGCCCCCTTTTCTTGCACTGTGTGCTTTTATTATAGTCTCTCAGTCTCTCTGCCCCCACCCCATACTCCTGAGCATAGTATCTGTTGCACTGTGTTCCCTATTTATGTGTAGTTCCCTGTATTTCTGTCTCAGTTTGGACTGCTTTTGTTTTGGGTCTCTTTCTGAAACCTCCTTTCCTTTCACTGTACTCTTAACATTGTTTCATTCAATGATAATGAATCATTATCATTGATTCATTCTATTATACGTCTTCCTTTTTTTTCTTTAATGTACTCAATCTTTGTTTCTGGGTTACATTCTCAAGTAACTTCCTAAAAACTGTTTGAGAGGCAAACTTTGATTTATTCAATGTACAAAAATGTCTTCATTCTATTCTCATATTAAACTGATAGTTTGGCTGAGTACAACATTGTAGGTTGCAAATAATTTTCCTTTAGAACTCTGAAAGCATTGTTTGGTTGTTTTCTGGCATCCAGGGATGGTTAATAGAAGCCACATGCCATCTAATTCACTATCCTTTTAAGATATTTTGTTTATATTGTCTGCAGGCTTTTAGGATCTTCTTTGTTTTACATTCCTGCTACAGAGTCATAATGACATATATAGATTGTTTTGTTTCAGTTACTTGTTCTAGGCAGTTACTTGCCCTTATTGTCTGAATCAGATTCTTTAACTCTAGGAAATTCTCCTCTGTTGTCTTTGATATTTTCTTCCCTTCATATTCTTTTTTGCTTGTTTTCTCTTCAATAAGCTGATGTTTTCTTTCTTGAATTGATCCTCCTTGTCTCATTTTTACTTTCATATTTTGTGGTTCTCTTTGCTCTGTGTTTAGGGTATTTTTTTCCCATAGTTTCTGGCTGATTTTTTTTTGTGGGGGGAGGATAACCTATGAATTTTCTTGTCCTTTTTTTTCTTTTTCTACCATTCTTGTTTTATGTTGTAATACATTTTTTAGTCTCAGAATATATAAAGTATATTTTTAAAAGATATCTTGTGTTTCCTTAGTTGTCTCTTCTTCTCTGGTCAGTTATTATGTTTGTTTTGTAGTCATTCTTTTTAATGTAAGTTTTCCTTACATGCCTGGTGATCCTTGGTTTTCTATTCATGTTTCCACAAAAAAAGGACTGGGTTTCTGGTCTGGGTCTGTCTTCTGCCACCCTGCTCCTTGGACTGTTTTCCCTATTAGGTTTTCCCTTGGAGTAGAAATTCTGACTGAAATACTTAGGAGGCAGGGCAGTACAGGTTAGGGACTGTCAATTGGCAAGCATTGTTTTAGAGTAAGAGGGAAGGGAGCTAGCTTCCAGATTGTGGGTCCTCTAAATGTCAGATGAGACAGGTTTCTTACTGTGTCCCAGCATCCCTAGTTATCTTTCTCTACTGAGGTAATCATTCATTTTCTTTAAGAAAAGCCAACTATCTTTTTTCTTGGGGGTAAATATCAGTTGTTTAGATACTGCTTTAGATAGGGGATGGGAAATGTAGTTGTCCCTTATACAGTCAATCAAGTGATATTTAATTCTCCTATTTTTAGCCCCTCTCCATTCTTGCCCTTTGCTGTACCATTGCTTTGTGATCATGCTTCTCAGGTTTTGTTAACTGTATGGGTTCCCACTGTTTTGCATCACTCTTGAAGGGTAAAAGGAGGCTCTGGGTTTCTCTGCTTCTTGTGTCAATCTCACATCTACTTTCATCTTTTAGAAATTTGTTGAATTCCCTCATTTCCCCAATTTTAATGTCTTTGCTCTTATGGTTTTATTTCTTTCTATATGAATTGTTTTTAATTGCAATGGGATATCTGGAGTAACTGGCAAGAAAATTTATATTTAGTCCACTGGTTTTTATTGGAGTCCTTTTGTCGCTTCGTAAACAGAAGGTTCAGAACTGTTGAACTATATTTTTTGTTAACACAGGTTTAGTTATAAATATTGTGATATTGATACAGTGACGTTACTTCACTATTGATTTATATACATGTGTGTCTTTATGCCAGTGGTCCTAAAACTTGTATTCTTTTGAATTCTTGTTTGCTTCTTAGTTTTTCTGTTTGCTTGTCATCAACCTCAACTTGTACGTGTCATTATGATTCACTTGCCATTTTTAGTTTGCTACTTGGGAACTGAATGAGACCATTTAGAATTGTGCATAAAATAGTGACTTTGGTCTAGAGAATGGCATGTTACCTTTATGCTTGTGGCTGTTGTGACATTTCAGTAGTTTAGAAATCTTTACTTATTTTACTTACTAACTCTGTACAGACTGGTGAGGCATTACTCTTTTTTATTTACTCAGCCATAATAGTTATAGCTAGTTTGGTTAATTACTTATGATATTTTTTACTTTTTCTTTTCCTTCTCTTCTGCCTTATAAGCTTTGACACTTTAAATTTTGAGCTTGGATTGTCTAGCTAGCTTATTAAGGGCCTTGATTTTCATCTCCTCTTTTCATTTTATATTCTTCAAAATTTCCAGGCATTGTTCTAAATTTCTTTAACTTACTGTGTTTTTATTTCCAAGTCTCCTTTCCTGAATACTCAGGTTTCATAGTTATTGCCTATAAATTACCCTAGGCAACTAAATTTAAATTTATCCATTTTCCCCCTCTCTTCCAATAATAATATTGCTGCATCTCCCTATTAATCTTGTTCAGTTCTTCTCTCAAGAGACTTTGTAGTTCTTTCATCTACAGCTATGGTTTCAACTGTTGGAGTGTGTATCTTTTATGATTGAAATTATAATTCTTCTGCAATCAGAAATTTTTACAATCCATATTCTAAATATGCTAGCTATTTTGAAGTTGAAATCCTGACAGAAGGGTTTTGATTTGGTAGGCTTAAATTCCCAGATTTGGCCTGATTATATAAGATATTATAGAACCCATGTAGTACATACTTATTTGAAATTTAAAGAAGCCTTAGAAAATAAATGGGCTCTTGTGCATAATGTAGAGAAAGTCAAAGTTGTAAATATCCCCTAATGTAGTTGACATCTATTCACTGAATATTTTGTGAACTTTATCTTCTGTGAAACTGTTGATTTTAGCATCCAGAGATTGGATTAAATAGTAGTTAGATGTTTCTTGCTTTACCTTTTTCATGTGTTCTAAGCATTTTCAGATATCTGTTGTCATTGATGATTAATTTCCTTTTTGATTGGCTCATTACAATATCTTTTATTGTTTCTATTATGTTTATAGTCTTGATACATTTTTTCACTGTTCCTGAACCTTTAAAATAGAATCTTCAGCATTATCTTCAAACAATACTTTGGCTGTTTTCAAAAGATTTATTATTTGGTAAGTTATGGTTTTTATATCTTTATTTCCCCAATAATTTATGATTATGATGTAGGAATTGAAAAAACAATACCCTGTCATTATTGATGAAAAAGTCTTCTGTAAAATTAGAGGTTCATTTAAAGAGATTGATTACTTAACATATTCAGCACTGTAACTAGCAAGGTCTTGTTTATTTGGAGCTTCTTAATTCACAGTGGTAATTAGCTTCTTCAAACTCGAAGTTGAAATTAAGCAGCGATACATTCTGCGACTATCAGACAAATTATGATTTTAATTAAATTGAGAAAATGTGTGATTTTTTTTTGTATTCTCTAAGATTATTTTATTGTTATATAGATCAGTTTTCTTTTAGGAACAGGCTTTCAATATAACAGTTATCTCCATAGTTTCTCATTTTTGGTAGTCAGACTCAATTCAAGTATTAAATATTGTGTTGGTTTTCATAGATCCTTTTTGAATTGGCATGCAGAAGTGTAATTATGTCTTGGTTGCTTGCATGATAAATTAAAGATGATGAATACTTTGGTTGTTGTAATTTATTCAACAGCCCAAGAAGCATCTAGGCCAGATGTGAGGCACTCAAATACTCATTTTTCTTTCATGTTCAAGATAGCTATTCTTAATCTGGCCTTAATCTGGCCAAGAAGCATACTAGAATTCAAAACCCAGAAGCATCTAGGCCAGAGTGAGGCACTCAAATACTCATTTTTCTTTCATGTTCAAGATAGCTATTCTTAATCTGTATTAAAATGTGAAGAAATTGCTTTTGAGGTTGAGTAAGAAAAGCAATAATAAAATTCCTTAGATTGTTTTGAATTAACTTGAGATCTTGCATTTCAAACTTTGATCTTTTAATAAAGAACCCTTGGTTTAAGCATGGGTATGAATTTTACTTGTAGAAAACTGAGTTACTCTTTTGGTTTATTATTACCAGTTACATATTTAATAAATTAAAACAATGTTCATATTATTCTTAGAAAAGGATCTTTCAAGAAAATTGAAAATTATACAGAATCAGGTAGTTTTAGCTGTAAATTAACATATAAGACTAGATTATTACTATATGATTGCCAGTATCATATTTGCTAGCACTGTCCTTGATTTATTATTATATCGTGGCCTTGATTTATTACTATCTCAGACACTCTCTTTGAGACCCTCTGTCACAGGCTTGTGCAACCTGGAATTACAAACACCAACTGATTTAGTAAATAGATGCACTGGGGAAAATAAGGAACTTGCCAGAAGTATTGTCTTTCCCTGTTAAGTAATAGTGTGACCTTGGCAACCACTTGGTCTCTGTGGGTCTTAGTAAAATGGAGAGTTTGGAACAGATAGTCCCTTGGGTTCTTTTGAGGATTACCCTTGAAAATGTTAGTGGCTAGAATTCCAATAAAATAATATATTATGTAGTATAATCCTTATAATATCTCTGAAATAGATGACATTATTCCCATTTTACAGATGGACTTATTCATGTTCTACAAACTGCATGTTCAAGTAACATTCTTAGTTATGTAGCTACTAAGAGACCAAGCAAGAATTTGAACCTTGGCCTATGTCATTTTACAGTCATGATCTTATCTGTTTACTAAAGTATCTCTTAAGCCATGTTGCTATAGTAGACCACCAGATTTTATTCTTAAAACTTGTTCCATTTCTTAGTCTGTAGTTTATAGTAAATGTACTTTTGCATTACAGGATCTCTTATTCAGGAAATCCAGAAGTCAGGGTTCATACTTATGAGTAGTGCCCAAAGTAGAAATGTGACCTGTTTTTAAATAAACATGCTAGAATCTATGTGTCTAAGAATTAGCTTGAATTTATTTCAGTAATGTGACTGGTCAAAAAACACTTTTGGAATGATTTCATTGTCATTTTTTCAAGTGCCTTCAGCTTCATTCTTTTAACCTACATATTATGATGGCAAATGACATCTTTTGAGAATGGATTTGATATTTGGAAAAAGTGGGAAGTCATTTTGAACTGCATACCATATATTAAATTAAGGATCAAAATGAGAAATGCTGTTTCAGTTAAATACAAGCAGTAACCAAAGGAATGAAACCTAGAAGGTAGTTAAGAAAGTGATTTGGAGATAGGAGTTCCAAAATTGCTTTGTGTGGTGGCAACTTGAAATGGTCTCTAAAAATGAGTACTCTGAATGAAGATAACCTTTATTTGTATGTAAATTCTGCTATATTAGTTAAAATTACATCTTAAGATAGTTATATATATTCTGTGTTTGCCACTTAGGCCAGTGCTATGCTAATTTAGCTCGTACTTTAGAGAAAGAGTTGGTGAATGAATTATAGATGTCAGGTATTCTTTCTGCTTTAAAGGAGATCATAATCTATAGATTATGTGTTTACACAATAATTGAGATTTTGGTTATATGCATAATATTTTAATTCTTAGTTATATTCATATTTATTATGTAATTTGTGGTTATGGTTATTCATGTTGAGGGTTAATCCCAGGCAGCTGCCCCATCTTACTTCTTAGCATGATCTAAAACCACTTCTGTTGCTAAGCCTGTGTGTACTCTTTGATGCAGTTTTACAAGTAAATTATTACTTCTTTTTTGCAAAAATTATCTTAGGCTGCCTTATACACTTATTACTGAATAGCTTTTGAAAATCAGTGCTGTACTCTGTTGGTGCAGATATACCTATATATCTTGTTGCACAGAAGGGCTCGTGATAGGGAAATTTTATTTTATCTTTTTAGGGTATTATTTTTCTCAAACTCCCAGAATTGTGGAATCTAATGAAGCTTCCTCATTTGTAAGCACTACAGAATTTTACCTTTCCTTTTGAGGTTTCAAAATAATTTAATGTCATAAGACAGATATTTAATTCAACAGATAATTTAAGTACAAGTCACTATGCAAGGGGCTGGAAATTCAATGGGAGCTAGATAGACATGTGACTTTTTTGAGCTTATGTGTGTGGGAAGGGTAGGGAGCAGAGTAAACTGCTAGTTGCACAATCCGTTGTGTAATCACTATTGTGGAAAATGCTAAGAACTATAAGGTGATATAAGAATTTGCCAACCTAATGGAGAGGAGGCAAGGAAGATGACTTGAGCTGAGGAAAAAATATTTCTGGCAGCACATCTTGTTGAAGTATCTTGGAACTGCAAATAACTTGGCTTTTGCTAGAAACTGAGAGAGTCCACTGTGGCTGGAGTGTAAAGAAAATGAGAGAGAGAATGATAGCATATGGTGCAATAGACAAAGACTGGGTCATTCAAGGCTTGATAAACCATGTTAAGGATTTTGTTTTTTATTTTAAGATTCCTTGGAAACCATTAGAATATTTTTTAAAAAGGATCAGGAAATGATCATGTTTACAATGATCACTCTGGATGCTGTGTAGAGAATGGTTTGGAGGTGACTATGGTAAATGCTGGGAGATCCATTAGGTCCTGTTGAAATTAAGGTACCTGTGGTTTTTCCAAGGGAGAAATCTCTAGGTCCTTGGTTCTCAAAGGGTGTGTCACCTGGAAACTTGTTAGTAATGCAGGTTCTTGGGTTCTTTCCAAACCTACTGAATCAGAAGCTTTAGAGGTGGAGTTCAGAAATTTGATTTTGGATAAGCTCTCCAGTTGCTTCTGGTGTACCTTAAAGTTTTTGAACCTTTCTGGCAGGTCATTCATTAGATATATGATTTTTGAATGTAGGAGAAAGCTCTAGGTTGGCGGTATGGATAGGCCGTAGTACTGCATGAAGGTGATAGTTGAAAGTGAGAGGAAGAGAAGAGGCTGTGACAGAGTGAAAGCCTGAGATACTTTAGTATCAAATTCCTGGACAGAGTGAGGGAAGCTTGTGAAAGAATAAAAAAAGGATTGGTTAGAGGGAACACCAGGTTCAGGAGAGTGTTTGAATAAGTGCGTGGGGAAGTAAGCATTAACCCTGACAGTGAGTGATCTTTGTGTGTTTGGAGTAGAATTACCAAGGTGGACACCAGCTTTCACTGGGTTGAGAAGGAAATAGGGAGAAAAGGAGGGAAGGAAATATAATTTACAAATATTTAATATTCATAACTATGATAAATCAAAATAGCTTTGAGGGGCAGCTAACCAGCATACGATTCTACCAAGAACTGTATAGTAAAATCTCATTGTTTGGACCTATTGATTTTGAAATACATAATTCACCTAGAGGAATGAGCTCAAGTTTAGCATTGTCTTTACCCATCTTGCAGAGAATGTCATAGTGTGATAATAAACTTATGAAAAGGGGGTTGAGAATGTTTAGTCTACCAACAGTGCTGTTTTTAACATGATTAAAAACTGCCTTAGCAGTATGCATTTATATAAAAATAATTCTTAAATTATAATATTCATTTTGATTACATTAATTCACTTTGTATTATTATGTATCTAAAGGAAAATGTCTTTAAATGCATTTTATAATCAGACATTTACTTTTTTAATTACCTCAATTGTTAGAATTATTCTAACATGTTAATGTTACGCTATTCTAAAAGGAAGACTACATTTAATGTGAAGACAAATTAAGGTAATTTCAAGATCAACCCCAATTACATCTTAAAGTCTTTGGGGAGTGTCTGTGTGTGCACAGACATGAATGGGGACAGGAAGAGAGGTGGAGAGAGGGAGATTGAGACTAAGCCATTTTAAGATGCATTTTCTTTTCTGGGTGATATATGTATTTGCTTATCTAAAAATGTTTTAAAGAAAAAAATGATTTTCCCCCATTTATTTATGTATTTAAATTTATTGGGACAACATTGAGTAATAACATTATATAAGTTTCAGGTGTACAGTTCTATAATACAACATCTGTGTATTGCACTGTGTTTTCACCACACAGAATTTAGTCTCATTTGTCACCATATTTTTTACCATGTTTACCCTCTTAATTCTTCTCCCAACCCAACCCCCTTCCCCTTTGGTAACCACCATACTGTTGTGTGCTCATTTGTTGCTTTCTGTTTTATATCCCATGTATGAGTGAAATAATATGATTCTTGTCCTTTTCCTTTTGACTTGTTTCACTTTGCATGATAGTCTCAAGAACCATCTATGTAGTCACAAGTAGCAATATATCATAAATAAAATTGGGACCTTTATATCAACCTGTACTTACTGTAAAATACAACAGCTGCAGAAACTCAAAGTTAGTTTTCTGTTGCTAATACACCCCAGTTGCTGAAATTCTCCCTTTTCTCCACTGGCCTCCTGTGAGAGGTTATACCATTTCTATTGGGCCTGAAATCCATCCCCTTTCCCAGAATTATTCTAAGAGTTGGACTGTGTGATACACTTCCTAAGGACACTGCTGCAGTACATCTGAGGATAAGGAAAGGAGAGGCCCAGGTATTTATTTTGTTGTGTGTGTTTTGGGATTTTTTTGGTGGTTAATTGTTTTCTTGCTATTGACACTTGATTTGTTTCCTATTTCTAGTTAAACAAATGAATCGTTCAGAACCCTGAATCTACCTACCTACCTTCTCTCTCTCCCTTCTGTCCCACTTCCTCCTTCACTCCCTCCACCATATAGTTTTTTAAAAAGCAGAACTGGGATTATACGTATTGTGGTTTTGCAGTTTTTTCACTAATTAGTACATCTGAAATCTAAAAGGCTGAATCCTGATAATTTCTCCCATTGACTTTATATTTTGTTCTTAGACTATTAGGCTGGAACTTAAGAGACTTGGGTTTTGGTCTCTTTTGGCTCCATGATATTGGACAAGCTACTTAACACCTCCAAGTTTACTTCTCCTTCTGTTTCTCCTTCTCCTCCTTTTTAAAAAATTACCATTTATCAGTACCCTCTGAGTTTACTTTCTTCATCTATAAAATTTAGACATGGTGAGTGGTTCATTTGGATTTTTTTTTTTTTGCTATCTTTCCAAGATATTATTTTTATTTTTTAAAATATATTTTATTGATTATGCTATTACAATTGTCCCATTTTTTTCTCCTTTTGCTCCCTCCACCCAGTTACCCCCATTCCCTCTGGCAATCCCCCCGCCCCACTTAGTTCATGTGTGTGGCTTATGCATGTAAGTTCTTTGGCGTCTCCATTTCCTGCACTGTTGTTAACATCCCAGTGTCTATTATGTGCCTACCAATTTGTACTTCTTAATCCCTGCACCTTCCTCCCCGTTCTCCTCCTTCCCCCCTCAAAAACTGATAACCCTGCAAATGATCTCCATATCTATGATTGTTTCAGTTCTGCTTGTTTGCTTAGTTTGCTTTCCAGCTTAAATTGTTGATAGTTGTGAATTTATTGCCATTTTAATGTTCATAGTTTTGATCTTCTTTTTCTTATATAATTCCCTTTAGCATTTCATGTAATCATAGCTTGATGATGAGAAACTCCTTCAGCATTATCTTGTCTGGGAAGCTCTATATCTGCCCTTCCGTTCTAAGTGATATCTTTGCTGGGTAGAGCAATCTTGGCTGTAAGTCCCTGCTTTTTATCACTTTGAATACTTACCAGTTCCTTCTAGCCTACAAAGTTTCTTTTGAGAGATCAGCTGACAGTCTTATGGGAATTCCTTTTCCCATAAGTATCTGCAATCCTCTTGCTGCTTTTAAAATTCTCTCTTTATCTTTAAACTTTGGTATTTTAATTATGATGTGTCTTGGAGTGGACCTCTTTGCATCCATCTTGTTTTGGACTCTCTGTGCTTCCTGGACTTGCATGTCCATTTCCTTTGCCAAATTAGGGAACTTTTTTTTTCATTATCTTTTCAAATAGATTTCCAATTTCTTACTCTTTTTCTTCTCATTCTGGCACCGCTATGATGTGAATGTCGGACCTCTTGCCCACAGGCTGTTTATACTATCCTCGTTGTTTTTGGATTCTTTTTCCTTCATGTTCTGCTTGGTTGTTTTTTGCTTCCTTTTGTTCCACTTCATTGACTTGATTCTTGCCTTCATTTACTCTACTGTAAATTGTTCTTTTTTTTTTTTTTCAAGCAGTGTATTCTTCATTTCTGACTGGATCTTTTGTATGCTCATGAGGTCTTCACTAAGTTCCTTGAGCATCCCGATAAACCAGTGTTTTGAACTCTATACCTGATAGATTGCTTATCTCCATTTTGTTTAGTTCTTTATCTAGAGTTTGGAACTGTTCTTTCATTTGGGCCATGTTCCTTTGTCTTCTCATTTGGGCAGCCTCCCTGTGTTTGTTTTTATGTATTAGGTAGAACTGCTTTGACTCTGTGTCTTGGTAGTATGGCTTAGTGTAGCTGGTGTCCTGCAGGGTCCATGGCACAGCCTCCCTATCACCCAAGCTGGGTACTCCCTTCTTGTGAGCCGATTACACCCTCCTCTTGTAGTGGAGCCTTGGTTGCTGCTGGCAGGTAAATGGGAGGGATTTACACAGACCAGTCAGCTGCAAGGACTGGGTGTGGTCACTGACTACCAGCCACCATCCTCCATGGAGGATCAGCTATGCAAAGGCAGAGTGGTGGTGCTCAGATGTGGTCTGTAGCTGTCTACTGGGTACACTGGCCCTGGGGTTCCTAGGTGGTACATGCCAAGGTCAGGCCCCACCTGGGTTTTTCCCAGGGCCACCCTGCCTGAGCTATATAACAATCTGAGATGGCTGCTTCTTGTGCTGGGCTTGAAGATACCTATGAGAAGCCAAGCTGTCAATCTAGGCTGGCTGCTGCTAGTGCTGGGCCTGCGACTTACTGAGGCCAGCTATTTTTTATTTCATGGGAGTTAGGAAGTTGTGAGGCCTGAGCCAAGACCATACATTCATATGGGAAAGCAGCTTGTGTGGGTCCATAGCCTGAGTGGGGTGGAGTCTCTGGGGATCTCCAAGGCAGGTCAAACAGTGTTAGCCAGGTTGATGTAGTCTCAGATATGGCATAACCTTGCTGGCTCAGTCTAGATGGATGTGGTTTCTTTAATTCTGTAGTTACCAGACTTCCATTCAACTCGATTTCTGGTGGTTCTGAGTGATGGTTGTTCTACATTTTAGTTGTAGTTTTGATGTTGTTATGTGAAGAGGTAAGACATGTCTGCCTATGCTGCCATCTTCACTGGAAGTCCTCTGTAAATTTCTCTTTATTTCACTTAGTACAACCTTCATTTTTCCCTGGGTTTTTTTTATGCTGTTGAAGTACGCAATCAGTTCCTTGAGCATCCTAATAACCAATGTTTTGAACTCTGCATCTGATAGATTGCTTATCTCCCTTTTGTTTAGTTCTTTTTCTGGAGTTTTGTTCTGTTCTTTCATTTGGGACATATTTCTTTGTCTCCTCATTTTGGCAGCCTCCCTTTGTGTGTTTGTATGTATTAGGTAGAGCTGATTTTGACTTCCTTTGCAGTGTGACTTTGTAGAAAAGCATACTGGTAAGTTGGATGCGGGGGAGCCTTAGGTAATCACCAGGGTGGTGCAACCTGTGTGAACCAGGTTGGAATCTTAGACATAGTGTTGCCATTCTGTTGCTCTGTGTGGGAGAGGGCTCAGAAATGGGACAATGACCACTGCCAGGCCTCTGGAGTTCTGTCTAGGAGGAAGCTGTTCCTTGGCACTCACCCTGATACCAGACAATTCAGCTTCTCCCAGTATGCCACTGGTGGCCTTCTGGGTGTTGCCTGAATGCTGAAGCCCAAAGGGAGTGAATCTGCACAAGTCCTAAGTCCCTTGCAGGCCTTTTAAGAGGAGTCTCCTGAAAATCCTTCAGTTTCTTCTGTTGTCCCACCCCCCCATTGGTTTTTACAGCCAGAAATTATAGGCACTTACCTTCTTGGCACTGGAACCCTGGGCTGGGTGGTCTGGGATGCATCTGAGACCCCTCTTTCCGGAGGTGTCCCTCCTGATTTTTATCCCCTATACATGGGTGTGGGACCCCCTGTTCCGAGTCTCTGCTTGTCTGTGTCTCTTGGCTTCTCTGTCCCTCCTACCCTTCTGGATGAATGTAGCTTCTTTAAATCCTGGTTGTCAGACTTCCATACAACTCGATTTTCTGATGATTCTAGGTAGCACTTTTTTTGTAGTCTAGTTGTAATTTTTACTGTGGTTGTGTGAGGATGCCAGCCATGTTTACCTACGCCTCCATTTTGATGGGAAGTCCTCCCATTTGAAGATTTTAATAGCTCTAACATTTACTTAGGAATGCCAGGTTTTCAAAGGGCATACATTTCCTTGAATTTTATGTGAATGTCTTAACCCACCTGTGAACACCTATAGGGATAAGTTCTTGCTAGGTTAAAAACATAATAGTGGGGGGAAAAGTGTGTTAGAAACAAGAATCACTAGTGTACTCAGTAGGTCTACTTTCTGCTTTCACGTTAGCACTGACAGAAAAAAAGCTTTATTAGAGCCAATTAAGATTTTTGTTTGAAAATTTACACCACTTGTGGGATGTGGGTGGTCTATGTGTGGTTGTATTCATTGACTGCTCATTGGAGGTAAGACAAATGCTTCTTGTTAAGAATTCTTTAAAAAATTCATCATCTTCTCACATAAGTGTCTTAGAAAAGCTAAGGGCATTAGGGATAGAAGCCATTGGTATGAGGGCAGAAACTATGTTCTCTGCTCTTTGGCTTTCCAGCCTGAGACTCTTTGCTAAGTAAAGTTTTCATGAAAACTTGAAATGGCCAAGCAGTCTCAGTTTGAAGAATCTTTGAATAAAAGCATTCAGCTTTTGAATTAACTTTGCTATGTTATAATATTACATTGATTGAAAGATTGTTTTTGGCCCTGGCTGGTGTAGCTCAGTGAATTGAGCACGGGTCTGCGAACCAAAGTGTTGCTGCTTCAGTTCCCCGTCAGGCACATGCCTAGGTTGTGGGCCAGGTCCCCAGTTGGGGGCACGTGAGGGGCAACCACACATTGATGTTTCTCTCCCTCTCTTTCTCCTTCCCTTCCCTTCTCTCTAAAAAAATACATAAATCTCTAAAAAATTCACTGCCTATTTTTTTTTTAAAGATTGTTTTTGTTTCCCAGTTTTCAGTGTCCTAAGTTGCTGATTTTATTTCCTTTTAATTTTTATCCAATTTTAGTTGTTTTCATCTTTTTCATAATGTTCTTTTTCCACTAACATTTTATGTACTCTTCTTATTCCTAATCTTTAGTTTCTATTTTTCCAATAGCTTCATGTCACCTTTATATATTTTAAATTTCTTTGCCCACTTCATTTGATGTTTTGCTTAAACTTTTTCTAGAAATGTAGTTTTTTTTAAAAAAATAAGACTTTATTATGACAGAGAGACACAAAAAAATGTAAAGAAGAATCATTGAGAAAACTAATGACTCTAACAGTTTATCCAGGGACAGCTTTAATTTAAATTTACTTTTTATTGATATATGTGTATTCTTTTTTGTTTTTTTTAAGTGTATTTTATTGATTATGCTATTACAGTTGTCCCATTTTTTTCTCCCCTTTATTCCCCTCCACCTTGTACTCCTCTTCCACCCACATTTCACCCCCCTTAGTTCATGTCCATGGATCATACATGTAAGTTCTTTGGCTTCTCCTTTTCTTATACTCCCCCTGTCTGTTTTGTACCTACCATTTATGCTTCTTATTCTCTTGGTTTTTTTTCTATATACATCCATGTTTGGTTTGCATGGTTCAAAGGTAGATTGCCTAAAATATACTTCACATTCTCAGCAAGAGATTCAAGATGGTTTTTCCCTTCCCACTTATCCAGTATTAGCTCTTAGGATGTCTCAATAAGAACCTTTATTATTCCTTTAAATGTTGAACCTCTTTGTCTAAGCTGTAATCTGAGTACATAGGGTGTGCTACTGCCAAATTTCCCATCTCTAAATAAAATAAGCTAATTTATAGCAATAAAGCCTTTGAACTCTACTTAAAGGGACTTCTCTCATTGTTTGTCATCTCTTTAGCCATTTGAAGATGTTTGATACAAAAAGATTTATAGTCCTCATTTTAAAAACAATAAATAATCTTTAGCGATATCAACCTCCTAAGATCTCCTTTCAACAACAACAACAAAACAAACAAAAAAGCAGTTGTGGGTCTTAACTAGTATTTTATTGTTAATCTACTAATTTTTTCTTATTTATAGTTATTAAAATAGATACTTCTTTTTTAGTGTATACATATATATAGGAAAGGCTTTGAAAAGAATTTTTTATAATCCTTACCTGAGGATATGTTTATTGATTTTAGAGAGAGAGGAAGGGTGGGTGGAAAGAGAGAGAGAAAGAAAGGGAAAGGAAAATAGTAAGATGTGAGAGAGAAATATCAATTGGCTACCTGACTGGGAATGGGACCCAGAGCCTTTCTGTGTACAGGATGATGCTCCAATCAACTGAGCCTCCTGGCTAGGGTGAAAAGTATTACATAGTATAAAATAATATCATCATGAAAAGAAAATTTTAAATGGAAAATTACTTATGATTCTGAATGATATAACACATCAACCATTTTTTGTATTTATAAACATTCCAGCTATTACAATGATGTATAATATGGGCCCAGGAAAGCAATAGTAGATATGGTTATTCTTTAGTCTCCACATGCCCTATTCTGAGCCAAAGTCTCTAACTGGATATTGCTCTGGGGTTAGATGGAGCAGATAAAACCTTGTTTATTAGCTGTTACTACATAACATCCTTTCTTAATAAGAGACTTGAGTTAATTTAATCCCGTAGCTTTGCTGTCCTCACCATAGCTACATTGCTGCTATTCTGTTTAAAGGTCAGTATTATTACCCTTTAATATTTTGCCTTTCATTGTGCATCGCATTCTCATTCTACATTTCTCTCATTCTGGGAACTAAATTAGTTTAAGTTATTACTGGCTATCTTGGCTATCTCTTCCCAGAGAAACTGGAAAATGTCGAAATGACACTTTTCGGTTCTAATATATATACATATACATATACATGTATGTATGTATATATATACACATATACTGATATATGTATACATATACATATACATATCTCTCTCTCTCTATATATATATAGAGAGAGAGAGAGAGGAATCAGTCTGCCAAACATGTAGAATCTTACTAAAGATTTAAGTTAGTTTGAATGCCATAAGAATGGTAATCCTACATTCTTTTATTAACATGTTTAAATGTATATATGTAAAAATACTTCAAAATTATAAATGTTCAAGAATCCTGATCTTGCTCACATTAGGTCTCCTGAAATGCAGTTTGAGCATTTTGATACCTTTTAATAACATGCTATGAGACAATTCTTGTTGTAGTTAGATAGTTGTCTGAGGAGATTTTTTTTTATGTCTTGTTTTTCAAAATAACAATCACTTAGAGAATTCAGATTCTGGAAATGTAAACTCATAATTTTAGGAGTGCAGTGACAGCTGCACAGCAAGTCCATATGTTGCTTAGCTATAATTATATTTTAATAATCATTTTTTCTTTAGAGAAAGAGCTATGGGTAACCTCCAAGAGACTGAAGCAGATGATTGTTAGGCATTTGTATTTTTTCAACAGAACAGAACTTCTTCTTTTTTCTTACTTTAAACAGTTGAATGTATTTATCTTGTGTCATAGCACCAACTGGATGAAGTTACTATTCTGGATCCTACTGTAAAATTTAAATGAATGTTTTCATCAAATGGGAGGATACCTTTTTTCCATACTCCCTTATATAGACTTGCTGCCACAGGCATGCTAATTTTGCCATCTCTTGCACATGGCTTGCTCCTTTCTGTCTCTGTTCTTCTGCACATTACCATTCCCTCCACCTGTGGTACTGCCCATCCTTTCCATCCATTTCCTTTTAAAACTGGCATCTAAAATTATTTTTTTCTGGAAATTCTTTCATTGTTTAGTCCACGTATCTATTACTTACTTTCTTGGCTTTACCTTAACACTTAACATTGGTAGATACAGCAGATTCAGGTAACCAGAGTTGTGTTTCTGTAATGTACTAGGTATTGTGTTAACTATCTTATTTAATTTTTACAGCTATCCTGTGAGTTATTATTACCATTTTATAGATGGAATTAAATACATTCATCATTATAATTCCTAGTTTTAACTGTGCTAGAATTGCTTTTACAATGTCATTCTATGTTTCACTATTTCTGTAGTCTTCACTTTTTTGCTCTCTACCATTTAACCTGCCAATGTCACTTAAAAATAAAGGAAAACTACTTTATTCAGATATAATTTGATGCATGTGACAAAGATAATATACCCGTGTAACTGCTGCCACAATCAAGATACAGAACATTTCCCTTACTCTCCAAAACCCTTGTGTACTTTTCCACTTAATGTTTCTCCTTCCATATATTCCCAACTCTTCCCCAGGCAACAAATGATCTGGATTATGTCTACTATATATTGTTTTTTCTGTTCTCAGATTTCATCTAAATGGAAGTTTAGACTATGTACTCTTATCTGGCAACTAAAAGGAAAGATTGTTCCTTTGTTATGAATGAATGTACTACAGTTTGTCCATTCACCTATTAATAGACATTTGACTTGTTTCTAGTTTTTGGCTATTACAAATAAAGCTGTTATGAAAAATCCATGCACAATTCTTTGAGTGGACATTTTCCATTTTTCTTGGGTAAATACCTAGGAGTGGGTGTACTGTTTTACATTCCCACCAACAATACATGAGAATTTCAACTGCTTCCCATCATTGTCAACACTTAGATTGTCAGTTTAAATACTTTTAGCCATTTAGTTGGTTATACAGTAGTGTCTCTTTGTGGTTTTTCACATGTATCACACTGATGACCAGTGGTATTGAACATTTTTTCATGTGTTTATTGGTCATTTATATCATTTTTTGGCAAATTGTTTAAATATTTTATCTATTTGAAAAATGTTGTTTTCTTATTGTTAACTTTTAAGAGTTCTTTAGACATTTTGGATCATAGTTCTTTGTTAGATATATGTATTGTGCCTATTTTCTACTTGGCTTGTGTTTTCATTTTCTTAAATCTGCTTTTGAAAAAGGAGAAGCTTTTAATTTTTATGAAGTCTAGCATACCAGTTTTTTCTTTCATGGTTTGCGTTTTTAGTTGCCTAAGAAATTTTTGCCCATCCCAAATATAATATAAGTTAGTGAAGATTTTCTCTCATGTTTTATTCTAAAAGTTTTATAAGTGTTGGCTTTTGTATTTAGGTTTGTGAATCATTTTGAGTTAATTTTTGTGTTTAGCATTAGAGTCAAGGTTTGTCCCCCCCCCGCCCCACCATGTGTCCAAGGCATGAACCAGGCATGGGCACAGACCAAAAGCCAACCTAGAATAAACAAGGAGTTACTTTGTCCCTGGCTGATATGAGACAAGCACCTGAAGATTTTTTTAAATGAATATACATTTTTTTATTGAAAATCTTATTCTTTTCCATTGGCGCCTGTTCTATTGGGTTTTCTTGGTGCCTTTGTTGCAAATTAATTGACTGTGTACGTGTGTTCCATTTCTGGACTGCGTATTCTGTTTCATTGATATATATGAGGCATGCCAATATCACACTTTTACTTTACTTTATTTTTTAATTTAGAGAGACAGGAAATGGAGGGGAGAGAGAGACAGAAACATCAATTTGTTCCACTTTTTATGAATCCATTGGTTGGTTTTTGATGTGCCCTGACAGTATTGAACCTACAACCTTAGTGAATCGGGTAGGCGCCCTAACCAACTGAGCTACCTGACCAGGGCCTACTCTATTCTTATAATATGTTTTGGAGGTAGTGTATATCCCCCAACCCAACATCTTTTTGAAAATAGAAAAAAAAATCTTTGTTTTATTTATTCTCTTGCTCTGGTTGCTTGTGTTTGTGCTGTTGCTTTTTGTTTTTGTTTCTCCGTTCAAAGATGTTGCCCTCAACAAGGGCTTATACTTTCTAGGACAGATATTGTTTGTATTAAGGAAGATGCTAAGTACTTTCAGCTGGCTAGAAGGGCTTAGCAATTGATGTTCTCCCTTTGTCTTTCTATCACTGTTAGTAAACAACTCTAGGTTCCAATGGTACATCTGTATGATGTTTGAGAAGTTAGCTAAATTGGAGCTGCAATAACAAAAGTGTGTACCAGAAGTTAAGTGTCTAAATACCAAGTCTAAAACTTGACAGGAAATGAAATTGAAACACTTTTATGTTAAAGTCATATTTTTTCCTCCTTTTTCTGTCTCTCTTTAACAGAAACATCCTAGTCTTGCCTAAAGCAGTCTTTTGCATCAATATTTGAGTAGCTCTACTGGCAGTTGCCAAAACTATAGTGTGTGCTTAGTGGGAACATACTGAATTGAAGAAAAATTTTAGATACAGATTGCATTTCATTTTGTTTTCGACTATATATGTAAATGGAAGTAAAAAATCCTGGTTAAGGAATATAATTCTTGGTTTCAAAACAGCACCCAGGTGCTTTCATTTTCCTGTTCTTAAACTGCCATTCTTTAGAATAAGAATAATAAGAGAAAAGGTAAATATAACATGTATTCATTTATTGATTTTAATTTATCAGTATTTTTTTCATGTGTGTTTTTGGTTCTTCTAATTAAATAGTGTGCTTTCCTGGACAAAGTTTTTATTTTCTATTTAATTTGTATCTTTTTTACTTTACATTTCACATACTAGAAATGTTGAGGAATCCTGAGTATTGCACTTTAATCACTTGTTATAGTGAATAATAAATCCTAGGCTACAGTAGAAATATATGCATAGCACCAGGTCTGTCTGGAAAAAGTCCAGCCATTGTTAATATAATGAGAATGGTTTGTGCAACACTGATGTAACCTGGCAGCCAAGGAGAGTGTACTGGAATGCACATGCATGAACAATGGTAATTTTACTAGTCATTGAGGGCAGTAGATGCTGTTGAGTGAGCATGTGTACTGTGTGGCTGTCACATTAAAAATGACCGAATAGAGCAACAAATCTGCATCGAATTTTGCATTAAGCTTGAGCATTTCTCCGTGAAAAGTTTGGATAACCCAGAAGGCTGCAGCTATGGGCAACGGGTGATTGGCATCTTCATCATGACAGTGCGCCCACTCATGCATTATGTCTCGTGCAGGCTCTTTGATGAAACACGAAATCACCCAGGTGACTCAGCCCACTACAGCTCAGATTTGTCACTCTGTGACTTCTGGCTTTTCCTAAAACTAAAAGAACCTTTGAAAGGGAAGAGATTTCAGACTGTCGATGAGATTCAGGTAAATATAATGAGGCAGCTGATGGTAATTGGGAAGACTGTGTGAGGTCCCAAAGTGCTTACTTTGAAGGGGAATGAGATGTCATTGTCCTGTGTACAATGTTTCTTTTATCTTGTATCTTCTTCAATAAATGTCTCTATTTTTCTTATTACATGGCTGGATAACTTCTGAACAGACCTTGTATTTTTTCTTCTTATTGAAATCACATTTCTTTTTAAAAAGACATTTCTAAATTTTGCACTGGACATAACTTCGAATTTTAGAAACCAGATATGTGATGAGGTAGAGGTGGTTAGTAAATAGCTTCCCCATTTTAAGTTATTAGTATAGGTTGATTATGGTCCAGGTCCTTGGGAGCATTGGTCATTGCTTTGATTCTGCTCCTACATTTGCTTTATAAAGACTGCAGTAAATGATTAGATCAGTCAGATAAATGGAACTGCCAGTCAGCTCTTCCAGTAGATATTTTTAGATTTTTTAAATCTTTATACTGATCATTCCTGTGACCACAAATCTTCTATTTGATAGTGAGATAATATGAAGCAGGGGTTCCATAGGAAGCAACTTCAATATTAAGTCCAAATGATAATTGAGGTAGAGATCACTTGTCATATTCTTATTGTATTATGGGTCCTTGTTTTTTATTTTTGCTTTGAATATTTCTTGCCATTCCTTTCTAGCCTACAAAGTGTCTTTTGAGAAATCAGCTTGACAATCTTGTGAGAACTCCCTTGTAAGTAACTAACTGCTTTTCTCTTGCTGCTTTTAAGATTCTTTATGTTTAACCCTTGGAATTTTAATTATGATGTGTCTTGGTGTAGGCCTCTTGGGTTCATTTTGTTTGGAACTCTCTGCATTTCTTGGACTTGTATGTTTCTTGCCTTCACCAAATTAGGGGAGTTTTCTCTCATCCTTTTTTTCAAATTGGTTTCCAAGTTCTTGCTCTCTCTCTTCTCTTTCTGGTACCTCCATGATGCAAATGTTGGTATGCTTGAAGTTGTCCCAAAGGTTCCTTACACTGTCCTCATTTTCTTTTCTTTTTTTTTAAATTTTTTTTCTTCTTGCTGTTGTAAATAGGTGTTTTGCTTTCTTACACTAAAAATCGTTGCTTTGATTCTCAGCTTCATCTACTCTACTGTTGATTCCCTGTAAATTGTTCTACAGTTGTTTTAGTTAGTATATTTTTCGTTTCTGGCTGGGTTTTTTTTATGGTTTCCATGTCCTTTTTTATTCTTTTGAAGTTCTCTCTGAGTTCATCTGCTCTTCCCCTGAATTCATTGAGTACCCGTATAACCAGTGTCCTGAACTCTGCATCTAGTAGATTGCTTGTTCCCATTTTGCTTAGTTCTTTTTCTGAAGTTATGTTCTGTTCCTTCGTTAAGCTGCGTTCCTTTGTCCCTGCGTTTTGGCAGCCTCACTGTTTTTGTTTTTATGTGTTAGATAAAGCTGCTACATCGCCCAGGCTTGGTAGAGTGGCCTAATGTAATAGGTGTCCTGCAGGGTCCAGCTGTGTACACCCTCCTGTTGTAGTTGAGCCTTGATTGCTATTGGCACATCAGTGGAAAGTGTTTTCCCAGGCCTGCTGGCTGCAAGGACTGGCTATGACAACTGACCACCAACCTCCAACCACTGTGGAGGATCAGCTGTGTAGGGGCTCACTCCATAGAGCGGGGCTTATTTCAACAGGGCTCTGGTGCTTGCTGAGTTTGCACCTGAGTGTGTCACTTATGTAGGTGGTTGGGTGGTGGTGCTTTAATGTGGTCTGAAGCTGTCCATTAGGTACACTGGCACTGGGGCTTCCTGGAAGTGAAGGTCAAGGTCAGCCACCAGCTGTGTTCCATTTGGGGCCACCCGGCATAAGCTATAAAGTGATCTGCAGATGGCTGCTACTTGTGCTGGGCTTAGAGGCACCCAAGCAAGGCCAAGCTGTAAACCAAGGCCAGTTACTGCTACTGCCTGGCCTAGGGCCACTCAGCAGTGGGCATGGGGCTTCGTGACACCAGTTGCTGCTTGTTTGAGAGAATTTAGAAATATCTGAAGCATGAAGCAAGACAAACTATTTGTATGGAAAAGCCATTGAAACAGCTTGGGTGGGTACGAAGTTGGGTGGGGCGGAGCCTCAGAGAAACACCAGAGTAGGGCAAAAATGTGAGCCAGGTTGGTGGAGTCTCAGATGTGGCTCCCTCTTGCCGGCTCTGTGGCTCTGAGCTTTTGTGGGGGTAGGGCTCATAAAGGAACAGTGGCCTCTGCCAGCACTTCTGCCTGTGAAGAAATCTGCCCTTCAGCTATTGCCCTGATGCTGGTCAATTCAGTTCCTCCCCATATGTCTCCGGTGCTGCAGCTCAGAGGGAGTGAGTCCAGTGAGCTGATATGTGGGCCCTTTAAGGGGAACTGCCTGGGAATCCAGCAGTTTCTGTTTCCTGAGCCTCAACATCCACTGTTTTTCACAACCAGAAGTTATGAGGAATTATCTTCCTGGTGCTGGAACCCTGGGCTGTGGTGTCTGGTGTGGGGTTGGGACCCCTTGCTTCAATATATCCCTCCCAATTTGTATGCGCCACAGTGGGAACAGGTCCAACCCATTCCATGTGTCTGCCTCTCTTAACCAGTCTTGGTGTAGTTTCTTTAATTCTGTGGTTCTAGAATTTCCATTTAGCTCAATTTCTGGCTGTCCTGAATAATGGTTGTTTTATAGTTTAATTGTAATTTTGATGTGGTTGTGTGAAGAGGTGATACGTGTTTACCTACGCTGCTATCTTCACCACTCAGGTTTACTAATATTCTTTATTATCTCATGTTGCTATGTGAGAACATGGAAAGTGAATGTCTTGAGAACGTGGACAAAGGAATGAAGCAGTTGTGGCTAGGTCTCCCGATGTTTAGTATGGTGATGTGAGATGACTTTCACCTTTATAGTGATGAACATTTTCAGTTTTTATGTGTATTAGGAAAAAATGCAATCAATGGCCAAACCAGTAAATTCATGGATTTTTATTGGATAAGGCTAATTAAGATACAGGTGAGAAAAAAATTAAGTAACTGTTACTAGTGCATGGCGAAAACTGTGCTGTTGGTACATCAATGACTGTTGAGAAACTCTGACATAGAAAAAATGGTTAGGTTCATATCTGGCAGCATAATTATCTGGCTAACAAAAATAAGCATTGAAAAAATTCAGCTAATATTTTTGAGCTATCTCTTGATGAGTAGAGCCCAATGATTTAATTTAGTATTTGCCTATTAGTTCTCAATTCTTTTCTCCTTTTGGGTTATTTAAAACATCTGTCATCACAGTGAGACCTGTAGCACTCTGGCTATGCCAGAAATTTGTTTTAAGGTTCTTTGAATTCAAATTGAACTCATATAAAGAAGAACAGTTAGCAACCATGAAAGGCAACACAAATGAGCTTTCACAAAAAAGGGGATATACAACTTACATATACTAAAATGCACAAATCATAATTGTGCAGGTCAATGAATGTTTACATACAAGTATATACCCAGGTCACTACCACTCAAGTCAAGTTATATTACATTTCTAGAAATCTCATGCCCCCTTCTGGTCAGTAACTCCCCCTTACATATCCTTAAGATAACAAAAATGATCACTTATTCTGACTAAATCTTAAGTTCCTAAAACAGTGCATGGTGCACAGTTGGCACATAGTGTGTGCTGAAAAATATTAGATCAGTAAATGAATGAAATCTTAAGATTATATATATATATGCTTTAAGGGATTCCTTTATACATTGTTATTATTATTATTAACCTTGTAGTTTTCCTTTTATAATTTTTCCTTTTTTCCCTTTATAATGTTTTTCAAATGTTTAAATTGTTATTACATTTAGTCATTTTTCTGTATTTCTTACGCATCTTCCTAGAAAAGTTATTTCTTGCTTTACTGGTGCGGCTCAGTTAGTTGAGTGTTGGCCCTCAAACTGGAATGTCACCAGTTCATTTCTTGGTTAGGGCACATGCCTGTATTGCAGGTGTGGTCCCCAGTCAAGACATGTACAGAAGGCAGCCAATTAATGTTTCTCTCTCACATCTGTATATCCCTCCATCTTTCTCATCTCTTTTCCCTCTCTCTGAAACCAAAAATAAAATAAAATAAGATGTTTTATTTCTTCATATATTAGGTAAATATTTTATTTTCAGTACCCCCTTATAATTTGGCCTAAAATATATCTCTTATTTTGTCTCTGATTAATTATGTTGCAGTCCTGAATTATTTTGTTTCCAATTTTAAAGTAGACGTTTTAAAGTTCAAATAAAAAAAAACATTGGCTTAGAACCATGCCCATATTCCTTAATCATATCAGATTTTTTTTTTCAGATGTTCTAGTTGGGTTTTATATGGGCACTTTTTTTTCTCTTTTGAAACTTCAGGAGTTCTAGAACTTCTTAATTTATGGGCCATCCTTAAGAAGCAGCGAATTTATAGTCTAGCTTACTTGAAAGATTTAAGATTTAACCTGTTACAGTACAGGGTCATTTGCTTACAAATGAAACCATCAGTTTCAAATGATTCAGTGTGAATAACTAGTACATCAAGGAGAGGGATCACAGTGCCACTCTAATTGATTTATTTCTAAACAGACCCAGACAAATTTGTCATTGTTGAAGAAAGTTGGTATGTCTTGAATCTGGTGTCACATTATGGTAATTTTAACTAGGAAAATTTCACTCTACTTCTCTCTAATTAAAATAATTGTGGCCTTATAACCTGGGACAGACAGAAGAAGCAGCTTCAGTACAACCTGTTTGGTAAGGAGTGTGGTGGAGACTCGAGAGAGCCGGCTGGGCACCCACAGGCAGTGGCACCAGAGGGATAATTGAGTGACCATTTGGATCCCCCTGAGAAGTGTGGGGTCTAAACCCTAACCTGGGATCCCCAGCCTAGAGCACCAGAGCCCCCAAAATACACAGATAGCAACCAGTGGCAAAAGTGGCAGGGTTGCTCTTTGCCAGAGACTGACCCCTGGTGACACAAAGAGCTATTTAAAGGGCCAACGTATGAATTTTCACTTGCAGCCACTTATCCTGGGCTCTGGCAAAGGCAGGGACAGACAGGGCTGGAGACGCCTGAGGAAAGACTGGTGACAAGACTGGTGATGGAAGCTTTGGGGAGAGAACTGAGAGAGTAAATGCTGGGGTCTCGGTGCTGAATCATTTCCCATACAGCAGCAGCCATCATTGCCCAGGAGGACCACTCCCCTGAGTGGCAGCAGCCTGAGGGGAAACAATAGCTCTACCCCCAGGAAATATTCTACCATACCCTCTGGTGTTTAAGCTTGACTGCTGAGTGCAGAGTGACTAGATTAAAAACTGAAGGAGACAGCCACAGACAGATAGATCCCTGGCAAAGGCGGGTGCGGCACAGAGGGGACTAGAGAGATGCTTGAAAAGAGACTGGGGACAGATGTTTTGGGGAGAGAACTGAGAGAGTAGCCACCAGGATCCTGCAGCTGAGTTCCCTAAAGGGCAGCAACCATCCCACTCAAGCAGACCACACCCCTCCCAGCAGCATTCTGGAGGTAAACAATAGCCTTGACCCCAGGAGGGCTTCAGCCAACCCCATGGTACATAAGCCAGACTGCTGAGTGCAGAGTGACTTAGATTAACCACTGAAGGAGACAGCTAGAGACAGTAGATCCCTGGAAGTCTCTAACTGGCTACCTAAGGTCAGATGGTGTCAACTTTTGACATCACCAGAGGCAGATCCAGAAAGAAAAAAAAAACAATGGTAAATACTAGAGGCTACCAAAATGAAATCCACTGAGCTCTTCTCCATAATTGGCGATATTTTCTTTCCTGCATAGCTTTTTAACATTCATTTCTTGTCTACCAAGTTTTTGCATATTAAGTCACTAGATTTTATACTATAGTTTATTTGAACTAACATATTTTGCCCCTCCCTTCTCTTACAGCATTTTACATTCTTCTTACATCTCATTATTTTCATTTTAAATTTTGTTTTCTTTCTTGCTACAACTTGTTTCCATTCCACACTCTTACTATTTCTCCCCTGTCCGGACACACAAAACCAATTTTCTTGTCAGTGGTCATCTCACATCCTTTTTTCCCCACTCTTAAATACCCTCATTCTCTCTCCACCTTTAGCAATCTTTGCTACTTGGTTGTGGATGGATTTGCATTTCTAGATCTTCACTAATTTTGTATTTCAAATCTCAGATTTTACTTGTCCCCTCTCCTACTCTGTTTTTCTTCTCAAATTTTTAATTCTGCTTTGTCTTATCCTGTTTTTTTCTTTATTTCTTCTGTTTCTCTTTTATCTTGCCCTTTTATTTTTCTTTATTCACCTCCTTTTTTCTTCTTTTTCCTTTTGTCTCAAATTTAAATTTTTCCATGTCTTACCCTGGATTTTGTTCCTCACTCTTACTATCCCCTCTCTCTCTATCATTTCAAAATCACTTCCCATTCCTCTAGACATCTCTTAACTTCTTCTTTGTTTCTTTGTTTGGGTGAGCCTAAAAGCTGGGAATCACCAGAGTAGAGCAAACAGTGTGAGCCAGGTTGATGGAGTCTCAGATATGGTGTGTACCTGCCTGCTCTAGCGGGGGAGAGCTCATCAAGGAACAGTGGCCTCTGCCAGCACTTCTGTCTGGAAGAAAGCTGCCCCTCTAGCTCTTCCCCTCCCTGATACCAGACAATTCAGTTCCTCCCTGTATGTTTCTAGTCACTTTCAAGCTGCTGCCCCTGTGCCAGAGCTCAGAGGGAGTGAGCCTGAGTAAGTCCACATATGTGCTCTTTAAAAAGAATAATAATCTGGGACTTTAGCAGCCCTTGGTCTCCCTCAGTCTCAATCTCTCCTGGTTTTACAGCTACAAGTTTTTGGGACTTTTCTTCCTGGCACCAAAATACTTAGGTGGGGTCCTGCTTGGGGCTTGGGCCCCTCACTCCTAAGGAGGGATCTCTGCAGCCAGTGAGATATCCCTCCTAAATTTTATCCATCACATGTGTGATGAGACCAGCTTGTTCCGTGTCTCTGCTCCTCCTCCTAATCTTGATGCGACTTCTTTATTTTTCTAGTTGTAGGACTTCCATTCAGCCAGATTTCAGGCAGTTGTTGATGAATGATGGTTGTTCTGTAGTTTAGTTGTAATTTTTATGTGGGAGGGGGTGATATACATTTACCTGTGCTGCCACCTAGCCCAGATATTGCCACATACCACTTTTTAAAAGGCGGAAGATTTATGTGATCTGAAGAGAAGTAAGAGTGCCGCTTTTTAATACACTTGTTTTGGTAGGCAAAGACATTAGTATTGTTATTTACACTCCTTTGCAGTCACACCATGTTTGTATAATTAGGAATTCATTTTTTGGCTACTGTAAAAACCCAAGGTGCCTTTTATGAACAGTTAAGGATATTATTATTCACACTGTGTTAAGTGCTGATCACTTGGATTCTTAAAGTACAAGAAATGCTTGTAGGAAGAAAATATCAGTTAAGTAAAGCAATGTTTTTCAAAAAAAATAATTTGTCCTTTTAGAGTAGAGGAATGTCAAGATTTTACATTCTCTAATTACTTCTATTTCACATTAATCTACTATGGCTAAGGAAAGCAGCAATGGAATGGACCATCACCAGTAATTTGTTTAATTTCTTTAAAAGGTCTAATTAAATAGCATATTTAAATGTCAATTGTCAAATTCAAAATACACAAATTTGGGTGAAATAAGGCTATTTTATATACACTTAATTTTTTCTTTTCCATTCTTTCATCAGCTCACATCTCCTGCATTACCTCATTATCACTAACTAATGTATCTGCTATGCGTTGTGCAATGCTATTGGAAATACAGAAGAATATAGGGGTGGCTTTTTGCATTAGGGCTTGCATATTCTCTACTTAGAATGTATTTCTTGCCATGCTTTTTAAAAAAAAATCTTTTTAAATTTTCACTTGAGGATATGTCTATTATTTTTAGTGGGTGAGGGAAGAGAGAGAGAGACAGAGAGAGAGAAACATCAATGTGAGGGAGAAACAATGACCAGTTGCCTCCTGACCAGATTGAACCCACAACCTTGGTATGTGCCCTGACTGGAGATTGAACCTGCAACCTTTTGCTATATTGGACAGTGTTCCAGCCAAGTAGCCACCTGGCCAGGGCTCTTTCCATTCTTTGTTTAGGTGTCACTTAATTCTTTAGGTCTCAACTTAAAACATCACTTTGTATGAGAAGCTTCCCATGATCTCATGTAAAGTCCATGGTGTCATGGACCATGTGTTTTGTGCACTGTGGTTCTCCGTCTTGGCACATATCAGGCACTCAGTAATTGGTATGAAGTATCATCATGGAGCTTTGGATCTAAATGGTGGAGGCAGATGGATAAATAAATTTAGAAATATAGTGTTTCAGTTCTGTACTAGATGCACTTTGTGTACACAGAGAAGGAAACAACTCTTCACCAGAGAAGAAGTGGAGTCCATTTGTTCTTGTCTGTTACTTTGTAGAACTACTGTGATGTTAGTATGTGTTTTTCAAGTTAATTTTTTCATTTAAAAACATTTGGCATATCTGTTGATGCCAAAAAGTTCTTAATAAAGCTTTCCAAAACAATTAAATTATCCCTATTTTCTGTTTTGTAGCCTTTTGTTTAAAGTTGTTTTCTCTGAAATGTTTTACAGGGTGGTGTGTGGGAGTAAGTGAGAGGGAAAACTGTGATTTGTGTTTCTCATAGTTTTTATTAAGCTAATAAGCTCTTGTATGTCATTTTCATTTTTTTAGGTTCTTGAAGCCAAGTGTTGGAAATTTATCACTGTCATCTATCTGATCAATTGTAACCTGTCTGTGTCATATATATACAATTATAAAAATAGTAATTACCATTCTTAAAACAATTAGTTTAAGTACCATGTGATGGAAGAATATAAGTGAATACATTAATAAATAGGTAATATTTATATTTAATATTTGTCATATTTGATAAAGCACTATTATCTTTATAATTAAAATTTCATCTATATTAGGTAATTAGCAGAAAATATTTTCAAGACTTCACCTGAAATTTTAAAGCTATAATTCCAGAAATATTCCAGAGAGCGTGAAATTGATTTTATTAACCTTTAAGCTTTTTTTTTTTTATTGCCTGCTTTTATGTTGTCACCTTACCCTTTTCATTTCTGCAGTAGAGTTAGGTATGAAGATAATCCAAATTATCTTGTACTCAGGCAGTTGAGCTGTTGCGGTATAAGGCAATTATATTTAAAAAGTGTTTCTACATGTATCCAATAAATCGAATTAGGACATCAACTCACTGTGCTATAAGAATGCTAAACTGTCATCTAATATATTATGGCATATTATATTAGATTTAGTGGGCTATTGATTTTATCAGAAATTTAGAGTTTGAGAACTCTAAAAGGAATTTTATTCCTTTGCACCTACCTCTTATTTAAATGGTTTTTGCTTTAGAATTATTAATTTCTTTATTATAAAGAAAGCACTATTTTTTATTGTAAAAAATGACTTTACATATGTACAATAAATGTAGAGTTGATTGTACTGTCATAAAGTCAGCCCTTGTGATAACGCTGACTAGGTGAAGAAATGGAGCACTGATAGCATTCAGAAACCCTTTGTTTCTCATCCTAATCATTACCTTGTCCAGTTTCTTCTTGCATAAAACGTTATCTGGATTTCTATGCCATTGATTGATTTGTCTTATTTTTGAACTGTGTGTAAATTGTATTATATATCATATACACTGTTATGTAAGAGAATATTTTGTTGATGAGGGCAATCCATATAATTGTCATTTTCTTCTACTGTATCATATTCCATTATTTGAATTTACCAAGTTGTTTGTGTCTTCTGTTGTTGATGGATATTCCCCCCTCTAGATTCTGGCTATTACAAATAATATTGCTATAAACATTTTGAATATATATCTAGGTATAATTGTAAATGTATTTTTTCAGTTATTGGTATGTGTATATGTATATATGAATGTATAAATGTAGATATGGTTTTCAGATACTCTAGGATTTTTAAAAATTTTTTTTAATTTAAATTATTTTATTGTTTAATTACAGTTGTCTGTATCTTCTCCTCACCCCCCTCCACCCCCTCCAAACCCACCTCCCTCTGTTGTTTCCACCCTCCCCCTTGGTTTTATCCATGTGTCCTTTGTAGGAGTTCCTGAAAACCCTTCTCCCCACTGTCCCCTCCCCTCTCCCCTCTGGCTATCTGTTTAGGATTTTGATATCCATGTCTTGAGTCATAATTTTCCTGTCTTCGTAATCCTTGTCTAGTTTTAAATCAGGTTTATGCAGCTCTTATAAAGGAACACTAAGTAGTTCCTTTATTTTCAAAAAAATTTTTTAAAGATTTCTGTCCCTTCCACACCCTACTTAAGTAATCTGCAATGGGAATTTTCTTTGTTGAGAAGTTTCATTACTATGGATTTAATGGGGCTATTTTGATTTTCTTTTTCTTCTTGTGGACTTTTCAGTAAATTGGATTGTTCTAGAAATTTGTCAGTTTTTTAGACATTTTCATATTTATTGGTATAGTATTTATAATTTCCTTTTAGGACATTTTAAAAGTTTGGGGATATTATTGTGATGTCTTTTTTATCAATCATAATATTTGTTATTTCGGTTGTTTCTTTTTTTTCCCTTGCTTAGTCTTATCTGGCATTTATTAATTTTATTTTTTTCAAAGATCTAATTTTTAATGCTTAGGTTTAATTTACTTTGTTTCCAGTTTTTTTTGAAATGATGATTAGCTCTTTGATTTTAAACTGCCTTTTATAGTTACAAATTTTCTCCATCTTTGACTTTTAGAATCCCCTTCAAGATGACTCCTGAGTTCGTTAGATGACTTCAGAACTCTTCCATAGCTTTTTTACTTAGATATGTAAGGTACTCTATGCTGACCTTGGACATTTGGTTTTTTAGACCTGGGTATTCTCCAAGAAGCTCTGGTGTCTTTTAATGAGAAGTAATATTTAGAGACTGTAGATTGGGTTCTGGGATCTGGTTGCTATTGGGTTGTTTGTGTTTTTTGTTGTTTTGTTTTTTGGGTATTCTCATTCTACCACCTCCAGAACTCTGAGTTTAATATCCTTATGAACTGCCATAGGTAACATCATGTAGCACATACCTTTGTCGAAGTCTCATTACATTGTAGTATACTAGCCAGTTTATTCTTGTCTAGGACAGGGATGATGTGTATTGTTAATTTACATGCAGAATTTAAGTAATGTCTTTTACATGATAAGATTTAAGTAAATATTTTATGAATGTGTTTTATGCTCTATGAATGACATATAATTGATGTGCAGCAACAATAGGTATTAAGATTTATAAACCACAAATTTTATGAATAATGTATATTAGTGCTTGGTCCAGAGATAATGGGAAATGGGATTTGTTTCATACCTTGCCAGAAGTTTTCTCCAGAGAAGTGGAGTCATTTAGAATATTTTTTCATTTTTATATCATAGGTCATTTACTTACTATGCCTTTTCCTCTTCTAAGAGTTAAATTGATTAGTTCAATCTGTTTCTTCTCTGTGTCTCCCTGATTGGTGTCTTCTCATCAATTGCCCTGAAGTTGTACAGCCACAGTGGGATAACTTGCCCTGCATATTTCTATCCCACTTCCCCCTTGCCCATCAGTGTCCAGCTTTTTGCCTGACTCTTGGTCTTCCATTATCATCAACATCATCATTGTTGTTTACATTTTTAGACTAGAGGGAATCTTTACATAATTCATAGGTGCCAAAATAGTAAATATTATCCTACTGCAGAAAGCATGTGTATTATACCATTTTGTAATAATTTTGATGAAAGCCATTTGGGTAGATAGACTGCTTTAATCAAGCAGTCAGAGTTTTTCTTTTTTTCACAACATTCATGAATAAGATTTTGGTGTTAGCTAGTTTTGGGGGGACTGTCAAATTTGTATAATTAATTTCTTATTATGCTATTTTTTTCCTGAGTGGTTTGACCTAGTGTAAATACTATAGATTAGTTCAGACTAGCTTAATGAAGTTGTACTTATTCACAACCTAATTTTTGGTCAAAATGGCATTGAGATTAAGATTATTGAATTTAACTCAGTTCCCAGTGATAAAATGTCGTAGTTTAGAACTGTGGTGTGTTCGTTGGTAGCGCTCTTGCTTTTGAGCATTTTTGTTTTTGTTACATGTACATTTAATAGAACAATGTACATGTTCTGAGGCATCCTGTGAGATAGGAAGCCATATACTAATATTACATGATTTGTTGCTGCCTTTAGAGGCAGCCATCATTCAATACATTATCATAAGGTTGTTAGAATTAAACAACCTTATGGGTTAAATATGTTGGCTTTGCTTAGTAGATACTTTCCTTTTCTCTGTGACTGAAATAACAATCTAAGCCCAAAAATAGAGAGGAATTTTTATAGAAATTACTTCCTCTACAAACTTTGTAAGTTTAAGTATAGATAGCAAGGCACCAGTTCCTCAATAATTGCTAGAGTACTGATTAAAAAGAACAGAGGAGGGAACATAGTCTTCTTTAAACTTTGAATTCAGTTAGTAATTATGTTTAAATTAGGATGCAGGCCCAGCTTTAGTTTGACAATTGAGGGGAAAAAAAAATAAGTCTTCAGGATTATGATGCACTGTACTCCTTTACAAAAATTATATTAGACATTCTTTTTGGTTATAGAAATAATCAACAGTGTTTTAAAAATTAAAATGGCAGAAAAAACTGCCTTACTTCCTTTCAAGCCTACCCCCTAGAGCCAGCTGCCATTGAGTTTGTTTGTAGTTATTGTTTTGATTAAAAAAAATACTTTTCTATTCCCATATTATTTAAGAATCTTTTGGCTTTCACCTCTGAATGATGAGGAAATTAGTGTGCTTATACAGGGTAGGGCAAAAGTAGGTTTACAGTTGTTCTTACGGAAAGTAATACAGTAATTAATAAATCAATACAAGAATAAACTCTGTGTTTTGCATACTCACAACTGTAAACCTATGTTTGCCCCACCCTGTACTTTAAGCATCCAATCAATCACCCTCTCCTTCCAGGATTTATTGTTACATATTTTTAGTTCAAGTCTTTGGCTTTAAAGAAAATACTAAAAACTCGTTTCTTAACGTGATAGCAATGTCTCTTAACTCCTCATTATCAAAGGTGAGGAGTGTTTGGTACTTATCCTTAATTTGATATTTTTTCCCTTCTCCCTGCTCCCTTTTAAAGTTAGTCATGTTATAATTTGAGTTTTACTTTGTGTTTATGTGTTTTGCCTTTGCTTTTTACATAAGTAATTCTGTGTTTACCTAAATAGAGTAATTATATATAGTCATTTTGAAAATTGAAAACCAGAAATTGGGATTCATTCATTCATTCTTTAAATATTGATCTTATAATATTGAAGTACCTGTGCACTCTGAACTTGGTCCTCTGTTCTGTCTACACAGATTTCCAAGGAGATCTCATCCACTGTCATGGTTTTAAATTCCATCTGTAGGTTCATATTCCTAGCATGACTTCTTCTCCTCAGCCTCACATCTGCATGTCCAGCTGCTTCCTTGATATCTTTACTCAGATATCTAACTGATATCTCAAATGTATATGTCCAAAAGGAGCTCCTAACATTCATCCCTTCTCTCTCCAAGTCTTCTCACAAAGTATTCCACATCTGTTAATGCAGTTTTATTCTTTCATTTGTTCAGGGCAGAAACCTTCTAAGTTCCTGCCTTTCCCAGTCTTTTTAAAAAATTAACACACGCACACACACACACACACACAGACATGTAATATAGCTTGGGCTAACTTTATTCATTATATCAAATAAATCAAGTGACATCTCTTTAAAGCCCAATTAAAAGCTATTTTCACCAGCATTTATATGTTAGTACAGCCTTTTATATTTACAGAAAAAAGAAATGACTTTGGAATCCTAAGAAATGACTAGAAGTCTACCGAATTGCTGATTTGGGGTTGGTCGAAAAGTTCGTTTAGTTTTTTGTGTCTGTCTTAATTTAAGCAAGCTCCTAATGATGAGCATTAAGGTTGTTTTCAGTTTTTCCATCATATCTATTCCTTTGTTGGATGTGTTTATTTATGTATCTTTGTGCATTTGTAGAAGTACATATGTAGAATAATTCCTACCCTTGAAATTGTTGGATGAAAGCATATGTATTTTAAGTTGTCATTCAAAAAATGTTATAATTTATCACAAAAGTGAATGAGAATACCTATTTTCCTACATGCTCCCCAGTGTTAATATTAGCACACTCCTTAGTTGCCAGTGTAATAATGAACAAATTATGTGTAATATTTCATTACTTAAAAGCAGATTTAAGCATCTTTTCAAATTTTGAACAATCTCATGTCTTTAACCTTGTTCTTGCTATTTCTCTTCACTTGGAATATTTCCTTCTAACATTTTTCTCTAAACCTTTATCATTCCTCAAGCCTATGTCAAAATCTGTTTTTTCCCTGTATTACTGGATTTCTTAGTAACCTCAGCCTAAAATAATTTCTCCCTCCTAAAATACTTAATGCTTTATTTTCCACTTATCACAATTTTATACCACTCCTAATACACATGGTTTTCTTTTTGTAGGATTTCCAGATATACAGAATGGCTAAACATTAATGGAAAGTGAAGCATAAACCTATCTTCTTTCACTATGGAGGCAGGCTTGGCAGATGGAGAACCTGACCGAGCTTCGGTGAGTGGTTCAAATACAGCATAATAAGGTACTATCATCTACAGCTATGTTTGATGTGAGCCTTGACTTTATTTTAAAAATGTGTTTAAAACAAATTTGAAGAAAGTATTTTAAAATAAAACTTTCACTCCTCTGTTGATGTGAAAATTACAGATAGTTTAAATCATGTTGGAGCACAACCTAGTCAGTTTTCTGATTTTTCTGTGCCATCTATTCCCTCTTTTCCCTTTCCTTACCAGCTGTATAATGTAAGACATACAGTTATAATAGTTTGTGTTTATGTTGTTGCCCCAAACTTTCTGCCTTAGGGAAATCAAGAGGCTTCACTAAATTGAGGACATTAAATGCCTCCAAATCTTACATTATGTGAAGCTATGAGCAGGCAGAAGGAATGAGACAATTAAAATAATTATTAAGAGCAGTTGCCACATATATTCTTTCTATGAAAGTATAAAGATTTAAGAAACATTGCTGCCTTATGATTATGATTGAAGTGTATTCTGAAAATAAAACAAATAAGTAGGAATAGTGGTTAATTATACCTTATGCAATAAAACCCATCAGCAGGACAGATTAAATGATGATTTGTCATTGTACAAAGAAATTTTCTACCATGATAATTTAGTTTTAAATTCTGTTGTATTTTGAGAGATTCCATTAAATAATTGATTTATATATTCTTTATTAGGAATGTTTCCATTAATCTAAAGTAGGGGTGCTAACCGTAAAATGTCAGCTGGTAGCTCTATTATGATTGTTAGGTGAAAAATTCTTTGAGAATTTTGTATTGTTGGAATAATGTGGAGGCCAACTTTTCTATCCTTCACATTGCTATGAAATTCGGAGTCACTATTACACTGAGTTGTTTGTAAATTTTAACTTAGTGAATGTCCTTTGTACAGGCCCAGATGCAGAAAGAGTGTAATGATTGACAGCAAAATGCAGTTTTGCTTATCTGTATTAATCTGGTCTCAACCTTTCTTGAATTTTTGGTTCAAACTTGTTTTAGTTTCTTAAATGGTCAAAATAAAAGTTAAACTTCCACATGATAGCTAACGTTAATAAAGAATAAAATGAGCATGGAGTAAGTGTGATTTGTGAAGGTTATTGTCATGGTTATAAATGGAAAACTGATGGTAAGTTATTTTCACTGTAATTTCACATAAAAAAGGTTAAAAGTAAAGTTTTGTCTTAGAATATGTGTTTATTTTTCCATAAATAGCATCTTTTTTAAAGCTCATAGATTTTTAACTTCTTTTAGTTGAAATATTTTAAAACTCTTAGTGATAATAAAAATACTAGTAATAGTAATTGCTATATTCTAAGTCAATACTTTGTTGGACTATCCTCATAACAGCCATTAAAGGTAGATATTTGTGTATCCTCATTTATATAGATAGGGAAATAGGCTCAGAGGGGTTTATCATCACTTAAGAGCTTACAGCTTACGAAGTGGAACTGTCTTTTCTGTCTGTCTCTGAATACTTGACTTTGCCACCAAGGTATCGACTATGTACCTGTCTTTCTGAATAGAAGTGCTTAAAATTTACTGTTACCTTTTAAAATAAATATCCAAGTGCATAGCATTAAATTCTATACTAGAATACTGGAACTGTATTAATAAAGTTTTCCTAAATTCTGTTGATATTAAGTTGGAGCGAGTTATTTAAAAAGCAGTAAGAGCAGTTTTTTTTCTACTTGTTCATTAAGTTTCTTCTGTGATATATTCTGGCTTATTTTTGAGGGAATACTATAATTTCAATATGAAGGATTGAAATACTCTATATTTGAACTAATCTTTGAGGTCTATTTTTGAGTTACTTATTTATGAAATACCACCTCTGAACTACATGGCCTAAACTAGTTACTCTTTAGATTTAGGAAAAGTGGGCTAAGAACATGGGCTCTATAGACATTTAGCCATGTGTTAAAATCTGAGCTCTGTTGCTTAATTGTATAACCTGGGCAATTAATTAAGTTCTCCAGGTTTCTAGTTTCCTCATTTATTAAATAAGATAATAGTAATGTCTATGTTCAAGTTGTTTTGAATTTTGAGATAATATATTATATATAAAGTGCCTATTATAAACCTGGGCACATTGTAAATGTTCAATAAATAAAATCTGCTGTTATTGTTAATGTAAGTATTAATATTAAGACTTCTCTTCAAAAAGATAAATAGTTAGAAAGCAGGAGAGGCGATAAAACACATTGAAAAAAGCCCTATGCCATTCGGTTATTTTGGCTTTACACTTTCTCTGATTCTCAGTTTTTCTGCGTAAAATATTGAGGCAAATATTCTATTTCAATAAAAAATATATAAGCCAGAATAGTCACCCTGCCTCTTGATAGGGACAGTATGATCCAGTGAAACAAGCAGGTTCTTTGAAAATAAAAAGCAGCGTGTCAGTATGAGGTGGCAGTGTTTTAAAAAAATCTGATTGCATGTACTGGTTTTAAAAATATCATTAGTAAACTTCTTTTTTTGAGTGTATCCTTTGTGCTAAGTACTGTGACAGGTAATGCTGAGAGATACACAATGTAGTCATTTTGAATCATGTTAATTTTGGGGAAGACTAGATAGTGGGACAGATAGATAAGGCAATAACAGCATTTACTAAGTGTTAAGTGAGGGACATAAACAAAGCATAGCTCACGAATTGGGAAAAGTGGGCCATTGCTGTGCACTGGCATAGTTAGAGAAGCTTTCTTAAGACAACAGAAACAGTAATATGGATCATAGGATTGAAAAAGAGCATTCTAGGAAGGGAGAATAGCAGGAGGCAAGGCTAAATTGGGAACTGATTGCCCATGGTTTATTCAGGGAAAAATGAGTAGAAAATTTGACTAAGGTAGATTAGAAGGGAGTGGTGTTCACAGAAATAATGACCAATGTGGCAGGTAGAGACCAAATTTATGGAAAGCTTAGAGTGCCAGACTAGGAGTTTTGAGCTTAGTTCAGTAGGCAATAGTATAACCATCAAATATTTTTATGTAGTTGGATGGGGAGCTGTAGAGAATGAAGCAGTATATAAAATGATTTGGAGGAGAGATAAAGTCATTTATTAATTAAGATACTGCTTAAGATTATTAAGATATTACCGTAGTTTTGGCGTGGAGTTGTGGAAGTTTGGACTCAGTCTGACTTTAGTGTCCATTTAATTTTCTCTTCCACCTGAGATTACTCTATTTTTTAAACAATTCATTTGTTCATTCATTATTCCAGTTGACTGTAGTTCTATTTTTGTGGTAGCGTTGTTAGTCTTAGGTGGTAAATACTGAAAAATGTGGATTGACTTTCTCTATATGTGGTAGTAAAGACACTTTAGAACACAAGTTTACATTTAATATGTCTTAAAACATTTTGTAAAAGTCCAGAATTTATATAACTTTAGAAATAAACCAGTAAGAAATACTTAAAATATAGGATTCAAATTTCTGTTAAATAATTGAGGTAGATTAAACGGAAATATCCTTTCAGATGGAAAAATTGAATATGTACCTTACCTTAAGGAAAATCACAATGTCTTTTAAAATCTTTCTTGAGGTTGCAGTTTAAATTGGGTACTTGTAATCAAAGGCTTTCTGAAGTGGAAGGAACTGCAAAGATGATTTAGTTCAGTAATTCTCAAAATGTAGTAAATCATTGTCTTCCTCATGGGCCTAGAAGATAATCCAGCTTTCTGAAACTTTGATTTTTACATACTTACTAAGATGTTTCATAATGACTGTGATTTGGTGCTCATAAAGTAAAATTGGTATGAGTTTATTGAGGAATAATCGTAGTCTAAGAAGTGTGACTAATATATAACATTTGGTAATATTATACAGCTGTATATGGGCATGAAAATTAATGGAATTGCCTTTGGGGATAGCATGAAGTATTATTTTGAGTGGGTCACAGTTTTTAAATGCTGCTATTTTTGTTATAAATACTGTTAATTTAGCTTCATTATCATTATTGATTTAGTATATTATATGTTGTTACTCATAGCATATTTGTAATGACAATATTTTTGGTGTACAGTTTTCTAATAACTGGTCAGTAAGACATGTATGCATTAAATCAATTATGTTATCCATATACCAATTACCAGTCTTCCCAAAGTATTATTGTACAATGGGAATGAATGCAAAAGAGCTGTGAAGTCTCTTGTCTCATCTATAATAAATGGGTCTTAGTCAAAGTTTGAGGATTACCAAATCTGGTGCATATTCTCATCTAGTATTTGAATGTTTTTTGAGACCTGCCTGCTTAAGTGTTTGGCTAATTTTAAATACTTCAGGATTGCCTCAATAGAGGCCTGTTTGCTTTTCTTCCTGTTTAACAATGATTACGCTACCAGCAGAGCCTTTGCAAACCTCTCAGTCCTGTGGCTACTTTTCCTCTTTAGGTTTTGTGGGAAATTTAGAGATTATTTAGCTAGATGATCTGCCTAATGTAAGAATTCCACCTGCAGTATTCTCTTACCGCTGGTTGTCCATGCTTGGCGTGAACACATGTACTTGTAGGTAACTCAGTGTCTCAAAAGGCAGATAAAATCATTATACTTGAATTGAAAGAGTTAATTGAAAGAGTTTCTTTGTTAAATTTTACTGTTTGTCATTGTGCTAATTTCCTACTGGTGCTGTAACACGTTAGCACAAATTCAGTGGTTAATACAACACAAATTTATTATCCGTCATTTCTAGGTATCAGAAGCGGCCTGGAGGCTCTGAGGGAAAGAGAGATGTCGTTACCTTGCTTTTATCAGTGTCTAGAGGTTACACTCACTCATTGGCTTGTGGTCCCTGCTTCACATCACTTAAACTACTGGCTTTTGTCATCACAACTCCTACTACTCACTTTGACGGTATTGCCTACCTCTTAAAAGGGCCCTTGTGCTTTGTTGGGCCTGCTCAGATAATCCAAGATAACTGCCCTATCCTAAGATCCTTCACTTTAATCACATCTGCAGAGTCCCTTTGTATCATGTAAGATAACATTCATAGGTCAAGGGATTAGGATGTGGATATCTTTGGAAGGCTATTCTGCTGGTTAACGTTGCAGTACTAACCCCTTGTGCTTTGCAGTGTAGTGAAGTGGGTCCTGTTGCTGGATAATCTAAAAATCTTTGGTCTGGTGGGGCATCTCACCTGGAGAGTTTCCAGTTAGAAATGGGGTCCTAAATTAATTATATGATTCTTAGGTTGCAGAGATCTTTTTATATAAAGTAATTCAATAACTAAAAATTTTAGTCACCAATTTATTACCTACTTACTCATTTTCTCTTATATTGAAATAGCTTCATTTTCCCAGTAGTTACATGCTACTTACAACAATTTATATTAATCATACATTCAAGAATGTTAATAGAAGTTATCTTTTCTTAAACTTTTTATTATGAAAATTTTCAAGTATATTCCAAAAGGATGAACTCATATAACGAATCTTCATGTACTCATCACCCATCTTCAACAATTATCAACCTAGGTCAGTCTTGTTTCATTTATATGCCCATCCTTCCACTCCATAATTTTTGAACCAGTCCCTTGTAAATCATTTCATTCATTAGTATTTCAGTATACATCTCTAAAATATAAACTTTTCTTAACCACAAATACCATTATTATCCTAAAAATTTAGTATTCTTTAGTATAATTAAACAACTAATCAGTGCTTAAACTTCCCAGATGGCTTCACAAATTTTTTAAAAGTCTTTATGTTCAATGTGGTTGATAAGTTACTTAAGTCTTTTATAATCTTTTAAGTCTCCTATCCATCTGTCAATAATTTTCAATTTTTAAAAAATATTCTATTTATTTATTTTTAGAGAGAGGGGAAGGGAGGGGGAGAAACATCTATCAGCTGCCTCTTGCACGCCTCTAGCCGGGGACCTGGCCTGCAAACCAGGGCAATAATTTTCTATTTTTTTTAAGATTTTATTTATTTATTTTTAGAGAGGGAAGGGAGGGAGAAGGGGAGAGAGAGAGAAACATCAATGTGTGGTTGCTGGGGGTCATGGCCTGCAACCCAGGCATGTACCCTGACTGGGAATCAAACCTGTGACACTTTGATTCGCAGCCCGCGCTCAATCCACTGAGCTATGCCAGCCAGGGCCAATTTCCAATTTTTTAATTTTTCTTTTCAGTATGTTGAAGAAATAAAGTAGTTTGTCGTAGAGTTTCTCACAATCTGGATTTTTCCTGTGGTGATTGTTTAATGTGTTCTTCAGTCACTTATATTTCTTATAAATTGTTTATTAGAGTTAGAGGCTTGCTCATATTCAGGTCCAACTTCATTGATGGTGTTGTTTATTACCATGAAGAGGCATACAATTAGTCTGTCTGTCTATTTGTGATAATAGCAACCATTGATTAACATTGCCTAGATCTATTAATTCTCAAGGGGTATCAAATAATACCCTAACTGGCTTAGATAGATGGGAGCTGGAGGGAATGACTGGCTAGCCTTTACCTTAAAGCAAGCAAACCAACCAACCTACATTTTTTTAGGTATTTATCTTTCTGCCATTTTACAACTTTATTGAACCTTTTACTAAAGGGAGACATTTACAAAAAGGGTAAAAGAATTTGATAGGTATGTTTTATATTATATTAACTTCTGAAAGTTACAAGTTAATGGTATTTCAATATTTGTAATGTTTGAACTACCCAAGTGGGAAATACTTCTCAGTATTCTCATGATTAGTCTGGGCTTATATGGTACCTAAATTCTATCTTATATTGTCATTTTTTGGACTTATTAGAAGTTGTTTTTGTTCTTAGTAGAGGTTGAATAAGGTAAAAAAAAATTACTGGTATATTATGGGACTCTTTAATAAGTTTTGAGAACTGGGTTGGAGAAAGAGTTAGTTGTTGTTTTATTTAATATTTTACTTATTTGTTTTCAGAGAGAGAGGAAGGGAGAGAGAGAGAAACATTAATGTGTGGTTGCTTCTTGTGCCCCCTACTGGGGACCTGGCCTGCAACCCAGGCATGTGCCCTGACTGGGGATTGACCGGCAACTCCTTGGTTCGCAATCCACTGAGCCACACCAGCCAGGGCAAGAGTTAGTTTTTAAAAAGTAAAATATCTAGCCAGTCATCTCTACACAGTATAACAGCAGAATTGCAAGCCAGAAATCTTTTCTGTTTCCATTATGCTTGGAGATCTTCTCAAATTCTGTTCCCAGGACTATGGAACTCCTCAAGTACCCTTCATAGAATCTGTGAGGTCAAAATTACTTTGGTAGTAATATGATGGCATTTGATATTGGTTGCCTTTTTTTCTCATTCTCTCATGAGTGTATACTGCACTTTTTCAGAGACTATATGAAATGTGATATCATTTTTCTGAATAATGGAGTGTGTACTTGTGTATTCTTGTTTTTATTATAATAAATTTAATTTTTTAGAACACTTTTAGTCTTACAGTAAGCTTACAGTAAGTTCACATACATCGTTGATAGGTTCTGTCACTTTAAACAAAATGACAAAATGACAGTATTACCATAGGCTAATTAATACAAACAAGAATTAAGTTCCTGTGGCAGCTCATCAACATATAATGTTGAACCAACCACATTATTCCAAGACCTGCTGTACAGAAAAATTGTGAACATAGTTACACAGTTGCTGAATACCTTGTCCCCAGGTTTTGCATTTATTAGCACATTAGTATCCTATATTTGATATAATTAATGAATCCATATTGATACATTATTAACTGAAGTTTATACTTGATTCAGATGTCTTAGTTATTGCTTAATATTCTTTTTCTGTTCTAGTATCCCATCTAGGATAGCACATTGCATTTAGTTGGCATGCTTCCTTAAGGTCCTCTTGGCTGTGCTAGTTTTTCAGACTCTGCTTGTCTTCTTATGACCTTGATAGTGATGAGCAGTAGTGATCTGATATTTTGCCCAATGTTCCTCAGTTGGGATTTGTTTGATGTTTTTCTCATGATTAAATTGGACTTACAGGTTTTTTGGAGGAAACCACAAAGGTAAATGCCATTTTATCACATTATCAAGGGTATACTGAGGTCCATCTGGAAAAAGTCCAGCTATTGTTAATATAACAAGAATGGTTTGTGCGACATCTATGTAATCTGGAAGCCAAGGAGAGTGGACTGGATTGCGCATGAGTGAACAATGATGACTTCACTATACTAGTCAGTGTGGGTGGTAGACATTGTTGAGTGAGCATGTATACTATGTGGCTGTCACATTCAAAGTGACTGAGTAGAGCAACAAGTCATCATATTTTGCTGTTAAGCTTGAACATTCCTCTGCGGAAATTATTCGGATGATTAAGAAGGCTACAGCTTTGGGTACCTGGTGATTGGCAGCTCATCACAACAATGCGCCCACTCATGCATCACATCTCTGCAGAGTTCTTTGGCGAAACATCAGATCACGCAGATAACTCAGCCCCACTACAGCCCAGATTTGGCACCCTGCAACATCTGGCTTTTCCCAAAATTAAAATCACCTTTGAAAGGGATGATATTTCAGACATTGATGAGATTCACAAGAATATGATGGGACTGCTGATGGCGATTGGGAGAACTGTGTGAGATCCCAAGGTGCCTACTTTATAGGGGACTGAAGTGTCATTGTCTTGTGTGCAGTGTTCCTTGTATCTTGTATCTTCTTTAATAAATGTCTCTAGTTTTCATATTACATGCCTGGATACCTTCTGGACAGGCCTGGTATACTATCAACATGACTTACCACCATTGATGTTGACCTTTATCACCTAGTTGAGATAATGAATTTCTCACTTTGAAATTCTAATACAGCAAATCTCAATAGATACAATCCACACAAACAACATATTTTCAGGGTGTTAGTAGGAACATAGTTTAGTGGGAATATAGTGTTAGTTTGGAATTAGTAGGAACATAAAGGAATCTGGAGACCCAAAAGTTTGAGAATTGCTTGTTTAAACCTTCAGCAACTAACATTTAAGGAAAAAATAATTGAGAGCTACATGATAAGAGGAGACCCAGAAGGTGATGGGGGGGGGGGGGTGAAATGAGGGAGTGATGACCAAAATAAAATTTGCCTATTTCATAATTTTACCTACTGTTAAAACATGATCTGTACCTTCAAGGAGTTTTATTTTTTGTTTTGTTTTGTTTCTTTTTTCATGTTGACATTTGACAGGTATTTGTTGCATGCCAACTTACTTTGTTTTTATTAGGTTTAAATATTTTATCTGATTTATATCATACACAAATAATTGTTTTTCTTTCTTTTTAATTTATATGCAGCTGAGCCTAGGGTTTTGTGTGTATATACTTATAGGTGAGAGTTGGTAGAGTCTACACATTTTCATATTTTTTTTTCAGAAATTTACCCATTTTGTATAGGTTTTAAATTTATTTAATATTATTTTAAAAATCTATCATATCTTCTTTGGGGGTCTTCTATTCTGTGAATGTGGCATTTTTGCTTCTATCTTCTATCTCATTTTTTTCACCTTTTTCTTTCCTTATACTTTGTTGTTGAATTCCTTTATTACTGTTTCAGCTCACTTATTTATTATTGTATCTTTTTTCTGTTCAAACCTCCTGTATACTTTATTTTACCATAATATTTTTATACCCAGTATTTCTAGCTATTTTCTTTGTGATTGCTTGGTTATGCTTTTTTTATAAAAAAAATATTCTCCCATATCTTTTGAATATATTTATTATGGTTATCTTAAGGTTTTTAAAATAAGTTTGGTTCACTAATTTTTGTTCCTTCTACTGAGATTTTACAGGTTGTTTGCTCTAACAACACTTGGTCTCTTTAGAACATTAATTATTTGTTTTTGAGGTTATACTTTCTTGGAAAAAATATTCTCTTGGGAATATTAACTGCCTTGTTTCATACTACCCTAGATAGAAAGGTAAGGACACAGAGACACTTGTTTTCTCTAGGGCATAATACATGTGTTAGGATAGAGAATCTCTTGTTTAAATTGTTGCTTCATCATTCTTCATTTGCCTTTTCCACTCCTATGTTCTGTTTCCTATGGAACTTTTTTGTATTTGTACTATGGGCCACAGTTCTTTTCCACAAGCTGCCCCCTTAGTTATCATTTAGCTGATTTGGGGGAAAGTGTAGTGCAAGGTAGTGGTCAGTGTTTTCTCTTGCACTTATATGCACACGGTGACTGCACATGTGCACAGTTTAAAAACAAAAGTCTTTAGAACTGTGTTTAATGCCTCTAGTTGGTTTTAAGTTATTTTCTGCCCTCGTGGTAAAGGCAGGATGAACAATGATCTGTCCAGGACTACAAAGAGAAAAGGGCACAGAAAGATGGCTCCCAATCCCCCTTCTTACAGCTAGCCCGCTTACTTTTCCTCCACCTATGGTACTATACTATCTTCAGCTCTAAGGTTGCTCCCTGTCCATCACTAGGCATGGGTTTAGGAAGGGTGTTAGTTATTTCACTAATGAGTAACTCAGTTCTCATTTGCAAAAGAAATTGATTACTTTCTTTTTGGCTTTGTCTTCCCTGCATTTAGAATGGCTAAGGTGGTAGCTGAAAATGTACCAAAGATTCAAAAGAATAGTAGCCATATTGCACAGTTCATTAATATAAGATAGATCTTTGCATGCTCTGACATGCCCACAACTTAAAGATTAAAAGTAGAACTATTAAGATAACTAACTCCCGAGTGAATAGATTATGTCATTTACCCAATAGAAAGCTATTTGTTTTGCTAAACTAGACTTCAGGAGGAAAACTGGTTTTAAAGATTTATTATTTCTTTTAATATCCATAAATGCAATCATTCAGATTTTTAAGGTAGGGATTAAAGATTTTTCCATAAGCATTATCACTTGCTGTTTCTCTTTTTTAAGACATGTAGGTGCATTTTGTAAGCAGAATATAATGAAATCCAAGAGTCCCACAGCTCTGCATTTAACTCTTAATTAAAATTATGTGCATTAAGAATCTTAAAATAAATTTATTCCTACTTTTTAAAAAAATGGGAGTCCCATAAACCCAAGAAAGTGGTTTTATGGAAAGGATTTGGATTTTAGCATGTTGGAGATACATAAAGATAAATTTGATTAAAAGTTAGAGAAATCTTCACGTGCCAATTATTTAGTGAGGATAAAACAATGAAGGATTTTTATTTAGACTTCACATCACCTTAGTAGGTTTTCATTAGCTTATGATTTCAGAAGCCACCTTAAACTGAGTATAGTGCAAGTATCAGCACTGGAACAAGAAAGAGCTTGGGGGAGGGAGTGAATTTTTATGCATGTATGTATAGTTATATGAATTTATATTAATATATCTGTATACACAGATGCACACATACACATCAACTTTAATTTTGGTCAAACATTTATTGAGTTTAGCAAGCTACCCTACCTTCATTGAATATAATCTGTGTCACATAGTACCTTGCTAGGTTTCTTACATTATGTTCAGAGCAGGTTTTAGGTCTCACAGGCAATATTGTTTGCTGCTTTAGGGGAATTAGTAGAAAATAAGTCTAGAGGAAATGAGTAATAACTAACATTTATTAAATTTCTATTATGTACCAGGGGCTATTCCAAGTACTTTGCATGTAGACTCATGTAATCTCACATAACCCTACGAGATAGTATTATTAACCCCCCTTTAATAGAGAGAAAACAGAGATAAGTAAATTGCTTAAGGTCACATGACTACTAAGTGGCAGAACTGGGATACATTTTGTCTCTAAAGGCCAAGCTTTAATCATTTTTCTATACTGCACCTCACCTATGTTAGAATCAGATTACACAAATTTTACAGTCTGGGGTTTTTGTTCTTAAGATCTTAAAGTATGTCAAATCATTGATTTATTTTTATTTTTATTTTTTTTAGCAGAGAAATAACCTGTTCAGAGTTGTAGGTTTGGAAAATTATCCTGGCAGAATTATGGAATATTGTAGGGGGGATCCAACTGAATGTTAGAGTTGTCTGAGGTGTTTTGAAAAATTTCATTGCTCAGGCTACAGCACTCTATTAACAAATTGAATTAGAATCTTAGAGGCTGAGATGCAGATATCAGTACTTTTTAAAGTCTCCTGGATGATGTACATATGGAACTGAGGTTGAGAACCGTAGAAATAGAGAAAGTTAGCCCAGGGAACAAGTTAGCATGCAGTTGTATTATCTAGGTAAAAGGTAGTTTAAGCCTGTAGGGTAGTAGTAGTACCAGACTAGAAAATATGTCTCTTCTGGATTTTGCTTTTTTCCCTAGATTTCTAGAATCTGCACTTTCCATCTTTGGGTTACTATATTTGTGTGAGAGAGAAAAAAAATTTTTGCATACATATTGTGAGTCCTGACCTTGGCTTGATGTCTCCTACACTTTCTCATTAGTCCTTTCCATAATAATGTGAAGTATATAATATATATTATTCTGTTTTTAGAAATGAAGAAACTGAGGTTCTGAAGAGGTTAGTAATTTACCAAAGATCACATAGCTAGTCAGTGGGCTATGTGAGGATTTCAACACAGATACTCTAATTCTCTTATTCTTGTCATTGACTATAAAGGCTAATGTGTTTCTATTACAAACTAATCTATATTATACCTAGTTTTTTAAAGCATCCTTAAAGTTTTTATATGCATTAACTAATATATACTCTGAAAATATGTAATACATGATTTATTTTATTTAACCCTAATTCAGTTTGAAACTAATTTTGACTTTTCTCTCAGGGTGAATATTTTGGCATTTAGGCACCAAGTGTTGCTGAGGTGTGAAGAACAGTTGCTAACTGAATTTTTATGTGTGGTAGATATTATGAGTCTTGGAGGTTGATGTTTCCATACTATTTTTAGCAGTCTCGTCTGTGGCTTGGTACTGAACAACATAATATGTAATCAGCCATATGTTAGAGTGAAAATATAGAAGGAAGGTATTTATATGCAGTTCTTTTAAGTTGTCTTTCAATTACAGGTGACATTCAATATTATATTAGTTTCAGGTATACAGTGTAGTGGTTACACATTTATATAATGTATGAAGTGATACCCTGATAAGTCTAGCACCCACCTGGCACCATACATAGTTATTACAGTAGTTATTACCAAATATTTCCTAGTACTGGGAAATGTACTAGGAAATATACATGCTGTACTAGTCCTTATGTCTTAATTCAGATCCTGGTCATGACGTAGGCTAATGCATCTGTGTGAAGAATTGGCTAAAATGAAATTCCAAGTTTGATTTTCAGGCTGAAAATCAAAATTATTTAAACAGGTCATAAGAGTATGCATTACACATGGAAATATTTATATGCATGAGCTATCTCATATAACCAGTTTCACACTTAACCTAGCACGATTGAGATGATAACATGGTTTCTTTTGTGCCATTAATTTGTAACCTTTTTGAGTAACTATGAATGGTTAGATCAGATACAGAGGAGAATGTTAATAAAGTCAAAGGCCAAGGTTATGAGTTTAATTTTTTTAGCAGATAATCATTTCTTTTCTGATTTCATAACCACATACTTCACTGGTAGTCTCACCAGATGCATGACATTAGTTACAATTGACATTGATTGATTTTGAACTTTTCTTGTATATGAAGACCTCGATGAAGGAGGTTGATGTAACCTTGGCAAGAGATCACCACTATTGGACAAATGTAACTTATGTTCCATTACTAAAAACTGATGGTGAATCTGTAACAATGTTATATGTAAAGAACAGAATTATTTAAGAGAAAGGATGGGAGAATTACTAAAAATGGAATTTGGGGAGATGACGGCCAAGACTGATAGTTGAAGAAAATATGAATATGCTTTAAGCACAACTAACGATATTCTTAGCATTGAGGTACTTTTCTGGGTTGAATTTTTAATATAACAGAATTTTAGGGCAGATCTCATGAACAAATAAGATAATTAAATTCAAAATGTTTATGCAGATTTGCCCAAGGAATATTGTAGAGTTAGGCTTAGATCAGATTTCATGATTGTAGTCCATATTAGTTCTTTGTGTCTCTATATTAAGTGTGCAGAGTGATAAGTTTTGTAAAATATGAAGATGAGCAAGACTTGTTTTTGGCATAAGAGAATTTAAACTAATTCATTTAGTACACAGAGGAACTTAGCAAACTACATGTTTACAATAATGATTAAGCCTTTTTTTCATTTATACATTTTTCATTCATTTAGTATTTGTTGAGTGTCTACCATGTGTTTACCATGTATAGTTTTAAGCGATACAAGAGAGAACAAAATAGATGAAGTTTCTGCTCTAGTAGAACTAACATTCTAGTGGACAAGGACCAAACCCCCCCCCCAAAATTATATACTGTATTATGTGATGATTGTTGTGATGAAAAATAAAGTAGGGTGAGAATAAAGAGTACTGGAAAAGGGGGATGGGTGTTGCTGTTTTTTTAGGAATATCATGGAAGTCTTCTGATGAAGTGATTTTTGAACAGAACCCTGAAGGTAGTTTTCTAGGCAGAGATAAGAGCCACGTGTGGTCCCTGCAGATCTGTGAGGCAGACTGGTGTTTAGGCTATAAGTTTTGAGGTTTGGGGGAAAGGTGAGTGAGTGGTCTTTCCACCTCCTTAGTCTCAGGAAGACAGAGATGCAGGGTCAGTGCCCTTAGAAATATACGGAGCTATGTGGACTCTTCCCTGTAGTTCTGCCTGATAGAAGGATGCAGTGACAATCAGATGGAGTATCTCTGTTGCGCCTGGTGAAGATGTAGTATCCCTTTGTTATACTTGACTTGGGAAGTCAGAGAAGCCCTTAGCACAGATGTGATATCTGATCTGGGGTAAAAAGAATGAGTGCACCAGGAGGGTGATGGGGATGGACTAAGGGGTTAGAGCTCAGAAGAGGTGGGAAATAAATTTGGGTAATTGTCATTGAATAGAGCCCATTTAAAAATCAAGTCAATGGAATCATCTAGGGAAAGCATGTTGAAGGAGAACAAAAGGGATTCTAGAATGCAGCCTTTGGGAATAACTATCTTAAGGGGGGCAGAAAGGGAAGCGAGTTAAGCAGAGAGAGGGAAGAAGAGAATGGGGAGAAAATAGCTGGGAAATTAAGGAAGGGAAGAGTTTGAGAAAAGGGTTGGTCTGCAGTGATAAATGCTAGATAGCAAATGCCCGGTTAAGTTGAACCGGGGAAGGATCAGATTGTACTAGGCCTGATATGTACAAAAAGGGTAGTCACTTATGACTAATTTACATTTAAAGTAATTAAATTAAGTGTTGAATTCCTCAGTCTTATTAGCTACATTTCAGCAGTTTAATACCCATGTGTAGCTAGTAGCTAGCCTATTGATTAGCACAGGTATAGAATATTTCCATCATTGCAGAATGTTGTATTTGACAGTACTGTACTAGACAATTATAATATTAGGGAAAAGTTAAATAACAGTTTAATTTTTTTAATGGTAACAGAAAATACTGTAAGATAGTGAACTATACATTGTCAAAAAACTGATAGTAGAAGATCAGAGTTAGGGAAAGATAACTTAAGCTTGAAGTTTGGTCATGGAATTGGCAGTTTGATTTGAGCCTTCAGGGTCAGTGAACTTTTGAGCTACTGAGCAGGGAAGCAGAAAGAAAGTACGTACAGAACTGCAGATTGCTCTGAGCAATCAATTTTACAAGACTGAATTTAGATAAATGGAGCTTTGGAGTTGTGAGACTATGTCATAGGAAATCAAAACATTTCCATGGGATGGATAATTGAGCCAAAATTGTAGAAGGTTTAAATACATTTCAAGAGCTTATTTTGTAAAGAATTGGTGCTATCAAATGTTTTTACATGGAGGAGCAACATAGCTAAAGTGATGGCTGGTAAATTAATCATTCCCTTATCGGTCCTCTCTTGGTCTTTGTTGTCTATTGTATTACTTAGCAATTTTGCTTGATGTCTATATATTTGCTTGATGCTTTTAAAAAAATCTATTAATTAGACCTCATTTAAAAAATAAATAAAAATAAAAAATCTGTAAAGTAAATTCTGGAAAGTTGTAAGTTTTTTTGTTGTTGTTTTTTATTTATTTTATTTTTAGAGAGGGAGGGAGAGAGAGAGAGAGAGACAGACAGACAGACAGACAGACAGACCAATGTGTGGTTGCTGGGGGTCATGGCCTGCAACCCAGGCATGTACCCTGACTGGGAATCGAACCTGCGACACTTCGGTTCGCAGCCCGCCCTCAATCCACTGAGCTATGCCAGCCAGGGCTGAAAGTTGTAAGTTTTAATAACTGTATTCACAGAGGAGAAAGTACACCTCAGAGAAGTTAAATTACTTGCTAATGATGGGGCTAGCTTCAAGAATGAGTAATTTGGGTAGACTAGAGATAACTTATCTCAACATCAAATAAGTTACTGTACAGTACATACAAATTTCAATATACAGTGATTTTCCTGGCAGTAAGAACCATGTCTTTATCATGTTTTTAAATTCTAGTATCTAACATAGTAAATGAATGAGTGAGGCAAGAGTGAACACAGGGATATTTATTGAAAGGGAGATAGATGCAAAAGTTGACAAATGAGGTAATGTAGGTCTGGCCTACATGGTATTAATAGGGATTGAAGGAAAGGACCGTGAGAAAGACATTGTCTAGGTAAAATTCATCAGAATTTAATGACTTGATCTGATGTTGGGGGAAAAGAGTTTCAGATGATTCAAGGGGTTAGGTCTGGGTGATTTAAAGGAAGATGGTACCATTGGAAAATTAGGCAAGTTGGCATGGAAACTTGATTCTGAGGGAAACCACTGAGTGCTATTTTTTACATAAAGATATTTTATAAAACAAGTTTAAAGCCCTTCCTTTGTTAATAGAATTTTAGAACAAAGAAATTAATTTGCAATAATGCCCAAACATATAGGTAGCAATGCTTTGGAATGAAGTTTTTGAATGAATCCAGGCCTGAAGAAAAAAACTAGGTCTGTGAAAAAACAAAGAAGATTCCAGAAAGAACTGCACAGGTTGGAAGATTGACTATAATTTCCTGAAGCCTTGGGATTTTTTTTTTTAAAAAAGGATTCAGTTTCCAGTATAATCTTAATATTGTACCTTTTTTCTTTGCTACTTCTTAAAAGATTAACACACCTCTTAATTCTTTTGATAAACTGTGGGTGCCCTTTAGATTCAGATCCTGGTATATGAGATTAAATAACTCCTGAGAAAATTTGTTTCTTTTTTAGATCTTGCCATATTCAGAAGTTGCTGAAGTTCAAGAGACAGTGAGTAATATATATGGTGCTATGTTTGAAATGTTAACATTTTTATATATTTTTAGGATTTCAAATTGGATTCTTAAAACATTTTTCACTGTTTTTAATCATAAAGGATTTTGTCATAAGTAGCTAGTGTAGATTGAAAATATCAGTTTGAAACATTTTTATTTTTTCTAAAATGTAAATAGGTTTAGTCTTTTTTTATAATGCATACTAATGTGGCATATTTAAACAACATAAAAAATAATAATAAATAAAATCTTACATTATAAGGCAAACCACTGTTAATATTTTGGTGACCTCTTTCCTAAGTGTATTCATATGTGTACATCTTACATACGAAATTTTTTAAAAGTGGAGGCATATTATACAAAGTATTTTTATAACCTCCTTTTAAAAGCCAATATATGAGCCCTGGCTGGCGTAGCTCAGTGGATTGAGTGCGGGCTGGGAACCAAAGTGTCCCAGGTTCGATTCCCAGCCAGGGTACATTCCTGGGTTGCAGGCCATAACCCCCAGCAACCACACATTGATACCTCTCTCTCTCTCTCTCTCTCCTCCCTCCTCCCTCCCTAAAAATAAATAAATAAAATCTTTAAAAAAAAAAAAGCCAATATATGTCCTGTCCAGGTGGCTTAGTTATTAGTTGAAATATCTCCTATATACCAAAAGGCTGTGGGTTCAATTGCTGGTCAGTGTACATACCTAGGTTGAGGGTTTGACACCCAGTAGGGACATGTATGGGAGGCAACTGATATCCCTCTCTCTCTTTCTCTCTCTCTCAAATGAATTAAAAAAAAATACATGTCCTCAGGTGAGGATTTAAAAAAAAGCCAATATAAGCCCTGGCTGGCGTAGCTCAGTGGATTGAGTGCAGGCTGCAAACCAAAGTGTCGCAGGTTGGATTCCCAGTCAGGGTACATGCCTGGGTTGCAGGCCCTGACCCCCAGCAACCGCACATTGATGTTTCTCTCTCTCTCTCTCTCTGTCTCCCTCCCTTCCCTCTCTAAAAATAAATAAGTAAAATTAAAAAAAAAAAAAAGCCGATATATAATGGACATTTTTCAGTCAGTGGAAAAAACCTTTAATAAATACATAGTATTTTATTGTGTGAATGTATTTTTATTTAATACCTCATTTTAAATTGTTTTTTTGTTTTGATATTATACATGATATTATGGTACATATCTATAGGCACATCTTTATGACCATTTTGGATGATCAGCCTAGTACACATTCCTAGAAGTGGAATCAAATGTATGATTATGTCATTTTTTTAAAATATATTTTATTGATTATGCTATTACAGTTGTCTCATTTCCCCCTTCACTCTCCTCTACCCTGCACACTCTCTCCCACCCACATTCACCCCTTTTAGTTCATGTCCTTGTGTCACTTCTACATTTCCCATACTATTCTTACCCTCCCCCTATCTATTTTCAACCTACAATCTATGCTACTTATTCCCTGTACCTTTTCCCCATCTCTCCTCCTCCCACTCCCCTGTTGCTAACCCTCATGTGATCTCCATTTCTGTGGTTCTGCTCCTGTTCTAGCTGATTGCTTAGTTTGTTTTTGGTTTTGCTTTAGGTGTGGTTGTTAATAATTGTGAGTTTCCTGTCATTTTACTATACATGTTTTTTATCTTCTTTTTCTTAAATAAGTCCCTTTAACATTTCATAAAATAAGGGCTTGGTGATGATGAACTCCTTTTACCTGACCTTATCTGAGAAGCACTTTATCTGCCCTTCCATTCTAAATGAAAGCTTTGCTGGATAGAGCAATGTTGGATGTAGGTCCTTGCCTTTCATGACTTGGAATACTTCTTCCCAGCCCCTTCTTGTCTGCAAGGTCTCTTTTGAGAAATCAGCTGACAGTCTGATGGGAAATCCTTTGTAGGTGACTGTCCCCTTATCTCTTGCTGCTTCTAGAATTCTCTCCTTCATTTTAATCTTGGATAATATAATTATGATGTGCCTTGGTGTGTTCTTCCTTGGGTCCAACTTCTTTGGGACTCTGAGCTTCCTGGACTTCCTGGAAGTCTATTTCCTTTGCCAGATTGGGGCAGTTCTCCTTTACTATTTGTTCAAATAAGTTTTCCACTTGTTGCTCTTCCTCTTCCCCTTCTGGTACCCCTATAATTTGGATGTTGGAACATTTAAAGGTGTCTTGGAGGTTCCTAAGCCTCTCCTCATTATTTTGAATTCTTGTTTCTTCAATCTTTTTTGTTTGGTTGGTTGTTTCTTCCTTCTGGTCCACTCCATTGATTTGAGTCCCAGTTTCCTTTACACCACTATTGGTTCCCTGTGCATTTTCCTTCATTTCACTTAGTGTAGCCTTCATTTTTTTCATCTAATTTGTGACCAAATTCAACAAATGCTGTGAGCATCCTGATCACCAGTGCTTTGAACTATGCATCTGATAGGTTGGCTATCTCTTGGTCGCTTAAAAGTATTGGCTCTGGGGCTTTGATTTGTACTTCCATTTGAGCCATTTTTTTTTTAAATCTGGTCATGCCTGCTATTTAGTGAGGGGCGGAGCCTTGGGTGTTCTCCCGGACGGGGCAACCCAGTTGCTGGGTTGTGACGTTGTATGTCGGGGCGGGGTCCGAGAGGAAACAATGCTGCTTTCTCCTCTCTTCATCAGATTTCAGTCCCTTCCACTGCTTCCCCCAAGCTAACTGGGCCTTTCTGCTGCTAATTCCCTTGTGGGTGACTGGCTTAAGTATGTTCTGGGACACTGTGGTTCTCTCCAACGCACTCTCCTGTGAGGCTGGGAGTCTCTCCTTGTGCCTCAACCCCCACAGGTGTTTTCAATCAGTGTCCAGAGGTTCTGTTTCCTGGCTCTGGGACCCTGGGTTGCTCAGTCTACCTCACTGCCCAATTTCGCCTGGTTTATTTGGGCGCAAATGTGGCCTGGACAGCCAGGCGCCTTGCTCTCAGTGCCTGGCTTCACAGTCGCCATCTCACTGGATCTGCCAGCCGCCTGTGTACCCAGGGTCCACCCGCTGTGGTCTTGCGCTTGGGATGCCTTACATGCCCGGGATGTGTTACGCATCTGGTGCCACCGCTTTTTGTGCTGTGACCCCTCTCTGCTCTGCTGTTCTACTCCATCCCTCCTACCAGTCTGGATGAATGTGTATATTTTAACTCCTTGTTGTCAGACTTCCATACAGTTCAATTTTCTGTCAGATCTAGTTGGTATCTTGTTTCTAAATTGTTGCTGACCTTATTTGGGTTGTGCGAGGAGGCACAGTGTGTCTACCTCTGCCTCCATCTTGGTATTATACACGATATTATGGTACATATCTATAGGCACATCTTTATGACCATTTTGGATAATCAGCCTAGTATACATTCCTAGAAGTGGAATCAAATGTATGATTAGGTCATTTTTAAATAGAATGACCAATCATTTGACCTGGCCAGCCAGATCAAATTTTCTACTTAGCAGTAATAAGCTATGTTTCCCAGAAAAAATATTTCCTTAAGATCTCTCCTGTAAAACTCAGGGATAAAATGTGCACATGTATGTTTTGCAGGAGATGCAGGAATATGAAAAGTTCAGTTATGTGTAGAGGGATGGCTCCTGTTGAAAGAACAGAGAGATCTCAGCTGCATTATACTATATTTTGCTGTGTATAACGCACTCCCATGTATAATGCACACACATGTTTTTGGCACAAACTTTCAGGAAAAAACCTTTCATTTTAATATTTTAATTAAATTATTTATTTATTTACATTTAGAAACAAAACTGTCATCTCCAGGGTATTATTTTGCACGTGGATATCATTACTACTTTCTAGAGTTACACGTTTAACGCATAAGCATAAATAAAAGAATTAAAAACATTTATATAGATACAGAATTAGCACTACCCATGTATAATGAACACCCTTAATTTTCCCTAAAAAACTTGGGCAAAAAGGTGTACATTATACATGGCAAAATATGGTATATCCCTCACTGAAGTTTCTTACTGTAAGAGCCAAAAATAACACTAAGTAGAACATTCTTAGGGTGCTTTATATAACCTTCCATCTGAATTGTGGCTTCTCTGAAAGCTGTGGCAGGGTTGCTTCTAGGAATACAACTTGATAAGCTATATTGGGGGAGAGCTGCCACCTGCTTGAATCTTTATTTTCCAGCGGTACTCATAGCAGTGCTTGATAAGTTCTTTGTGCTTTCATTTAAGCTCAAAAGATGACTTAAGTCAAGTCAATATGTATGTTAAGGAGGTGCTGTGCTAAAGGCAATGGAATCAAGCTATTACCTAGATCTCATGGGATTATTTCTGCGTAATAGTGTGGCCATCTGTCCTAGATTACTCAGGACTGAGAGGTTTCCCAGGACAAAAGGTGTGATTGATTATGAACTTTTACCTATTCCTTTACATTTCTCAAAGATTTCAGTGCTAATTATACATAGCAAGTACAGAAGTACATTAAAACAAAATCACATTTTTTTTGCATAATGTTCTTTTCCTGAGATTTGTAGACTAATCAGTAAATAATGGCTGTATTTCATACTTTTAATTAAAGTACATTGGTAGTATACTGGCATGTCACTATAATTTTACTATTTTCAAAATAGAGAATTTATATGTTAAAGAAATTACTGAGAGTGACTGTGTGGACATTGTCTAAGGGATAATGGTAAATATGATAAATTACTCAAATAGAGAAAATGTGTCTGTCCTATCTTAATAGTCTTTTTCTGAACAAGCTGAGGAAGAGTTCCTGGATTCTTTGAGATTATGGTAATATTCTATTTTGGCTTGCTAACAAAAAACAAAAAGAATGGCTAGCTTTTTATTTCTTATTTTTAAAATATCTTACAAGATACTTGTGTAGAATGTTTCCACATCAGTAATTTCACATTGTCTTTATTCATGTGTATACAATATGGAACCGCAAAAATTAGACCCCGGTCCTAAAAGTGGTAAGAAGTTAGTAGTGTGCAGTTTAGTTATGTGCAAAGGAATTCGTGAGGTAAGTCACTCAGTAAAATTTCTTGGTAATCTTTTATTACTTATATCCTATTTCCCGTTAACATCACTTGAAAGGAACTGTAGGAAGATTTCACTTACATCCCAATTTAATGCTTTTGTATCCACATCCTTCTGAAGATTTCTGAGGAAATGCTTATTTTTTATTGTGTTTCTGCTTTTATTTGGAGTGTTTCAGCTTGGTTCTTAGTTCTGTTGTTTCATCATGTTTTCTAATGCCTGTTCTTTCATTTTGTGGCATTTTTTAATCTACTATGATTAAGCCATTGAGGTTATATATCCTAACTCTTACACATATCATAATTTATAATATTTTTTTACCAGCCTATACCTTACTCTGTATAGGTCTGTTTATCCAATTGCCTGTTTGACATTTTGACTTAGATATCTAATAAGTATTTCAAACTTTACCTGTTTCAACCTGAGCTGCTTATATTCCTCCATTGTAAACTAGCGCCTCTCACTGCCTTTTGCATCTCAGATAATGGCAGCTCTGCCCTTCCAGGTGTTCAGACTTCAACACTTGACATCATTTTGATTCCTCTTTCTTTCTTTTTTCCCATGCTTGGTCTATTTAGAAATCCTGTTGTTTCTACCTTAAAAATATATTCAGAACTCAACTACTTCTCACCACCCTCACTGCTACCACCTGGGTTCAAGTCTCCTTCATCTCTCCCCTAGTTTATTGCAGTAACATAACTGATTATAACCTGTTCCTCTAGTCTATTCCCAACATACCAGCCAGAGCAATCCTGTTAAAACATAATCAGATTATATCGCTTCTATTCTCAGAACCATTCAGTGGCCCCTATCTCATTCAGAATAAAATCAAAGTCCTGTCTGGGTCCTATAAAATCCTACACACTCTGGCACCCCTTTACTTCTTTGACTTCATCTGTTACACTCATACTTGCCTTGTATTGCCACCTCTTTAGCCATTTTACTGTTCCCCAAACACTCCAAACTGGCTCCCTTACCAATCCTCTATACTTATTCCTCCCTTTGCTTGGAATACTCTTCCTTTTTATGTCCTAAGGTAAGTCACCTCATTTTACCTAGTCAACTCTGGAGTGAAGCCTCAGTAGGATACCCTGTCTGTATTTTAACTCCTACTTCCCTAATATTTTATGTCCTCATTTTCTGCTTATTTTTCCTTAGTACTTATCCTATATAATACATAACAAATTTTTACTTACTTATTATGTTACTGTTCATCTTCCACACCAAACCATTTTTACCCCAAAGGCAGAATTTTTGTCTGTTTTATTCACTGCTCCTTGGTGCCTAAAATGATACCTATCTATATAGTAGGTATCCAGTAAATATTTGGATGGATGGATTATCTATGATTGGAATACTCTATGTTTATTTTGATTAGTATTTAGTGTCTCAATTTGAAAAAATACTGGATTAATTCAATAGAATCAGATTTATATGCCCAAACATGGTTGGGAATATAAAATTGAAAGTCAGCATAATTTGAAATAAGTATTTAGGAGTTGCCTATTATGCTAGGGATTATTTTCTGGGAATAAGCAGGCAAGGGGTACAGCTGCATGGAAGCTAATGCTGTTAATCAACAGTATTTGAGAATTTAACACCTGTACAGTGAAAGTAAATTTAATCTTTAGTCCTACACAGAAGACCAGCTCAAAACCTTCAAATATGATCAGCCCTGTGAAATTAAATACTCCCAACCCTGTATAAATGGTTAGAACCATACTTTCCTTTAGGAACTTGCTGGTAAATCTAGGGAAACTAGTAATTATTTATATCAGTACAGGAACATTTTTTTAAAGAAGATGTCTGTGAAACATTTGTAAAATTTGCCACAGTTGTCTCTATCAGTTTAACTTCATTCACTTTCCCAATATTATATTAATTATTTATTGGTGTTAATCATCCTAAAATTAAGTGGTATAAAATGACAACCATTTATTATCTTAGTTTCTGTGGGTCAGGGATCTAAGAACAGTTTTGCTAGTCGTCTCTGGCACAAACTCTCTATATAGTAGGAGTCAAGCTACTGGAGAGAGGTGGTCTGCTACAGTCTTTCTGAAAGCTTTGACTGAGTGGATGGAAGGGGAGGGGAAAGGGGTCAAGGTAGGAAATTCACTTCAAAGCTCACTTAGTGGTTGTTGACAGACTTCTCAGTTCCTTTACATAATGAGACTCTCTGTATGGTTGCCTCACTATTGGGCAGCTGGCTTTCCCAGGACGATCTATCTAGTAAGAATGAGAGACTGCAAACAAGATGGGAAATCGTAGTCTCTTTATGGTCTAATCTCAGAAGTGAGATGCCTTTACTTCTGCCATATTCTGTTCATTAGAAGTGATTTAAGCAAGTCCAGCCTACACTCAAAGAGGAGATTGTATACCAGGAAGTGGGGATCCCTAGGCCATTTTAGAGACTGCCTACCATAAATGCTTTAATCTCTTCCCACATACTTGCTAGTTGTACTCACAGGGTAATAAGGACTTGAGCACAATTAGTTCATTGTCACTAAAGCTGTATTTTTTTAAAGTTTATTCTGTGAAATTAAAATTAGCTTATAGAAAAATGTGCATAAGTGGGCAACTACAGAATAATGAACAGAGCAAGTGCCTTTATTTATTTATTTATTTATTAGCAAATGCCTTTAAAAGGCATTAAAACACAATTTCAAGTGTTGTGAGATAATCATCACTTCAGGGAACTAACAGGGCCAAGATATTTTCCTGGGAGACAATAGAAGCCCAAAGCAAACAACTGCTATTTCTTTTCTTTCTTTCTTTCTTCTTCTTCTTCTTTTTTTTTTTTTTTTGTCGTAGCCAATTAAGATTCCCTCATCCTCTTTAAATAAAGCCAAGCAATAATGTAATTGGTGGGATTTTTTTTTTGGTACTTTAGTTTTGATTTACTACCATTCTTGGTATTTGAAATGAAGGAGAGCTAAGGATTTTGTCCCTACCAAGGGAGACCAAAACACTTGTCCATAGGTGACATTTAGTGTAATGTTGTGTGTTAAAATAGTTACTAGACAACAGGCCAGTGATCTTTTTTTCTGTTTCTTTTAGTTGATTGAAAATTATTCATTTAAGAAAATTTTGTCTGAGCTAATAAAATAAATCATTCTAATCAGTATTCCTCTTTGTTTTTTGCCATTTGAGAAAATAATTGTTCTACTTTGTTGGTGTCTTTGTAAAAGGTCTTTTGCACAATGCTTGAATATAATAAGAACTCAGTAAATGTTCCTTTCTTTTTATAGAAAAAATAGACTGAATTTCTGTGTAGTGTTAAATGCTTTCATGGCATGCAGAACTAATATTTAATAGTGCATGGGTGTTGTATATTTTTAAACCATTTAAATTTAAGAATGAATAACTTTTGGCTGTACCTTACATTTCTAAATAATTTTTACTGCTCCTAACCCAAATCTTAAATTATAATTCAAACTAATTCTTGACTTGAGTAATTTTCAAAACAATACTTGGGTGACTTTATCTTTCTCTTTCTACCTTCATTTTACAGAATAGAACAAATATTGGATAATGCCTAAGCCAGGATCTTTTTATGTGTGGAAAAGGAAATTATTTGTGAATTGTGATTATTAGGATTGATGTGCATGTGCTTTCTACTTATAAACTAATGCTATTTTCCTTGTCCTTTTGTTTCACTGCTGCTTCAATCCTGATGCATTGTGCTTCTTCCTTGTTTGGATTGTATTTGTTTGCTGCTCAATTACCCTGCATTAAAAGCTTCTTGGTGATAGCAAAGATGTCCTTGCACCATCAAGTAAGTAGCTAAAGTTTGAATAGCATGTTTGGAGATATAATATTTTGATGTATACTTATAAAAAGCATATGGTATTTTTATTTTGATTTTTAAGCTCTCTTTTTTCCACACATTGAAATACAAGGTAAAGTATATAAACGGTCAGTCAGTGTCCATCAGAGATTGATAGTATTTGTATATTTACATCTTGACTATCTAAAGATAAGAGTATTTACTTAATCTATGATCTAGTTAATCATTTAGGACCTTTTCTTCATAGTCTTTCTTTCTGCAATCACCACAAAGCATGTCATACTACTTTGAGGCTGAACATGGTATAAGAAATTCACTGCCATATGAAAATGGCTTTAGTTTGTCAGAATTTTTATGTAATAGATAATATGGTTATGAAAATGTTTTAGAACAGTTGCTATTTGTCTCTAATACTGCTTATAATATATATGTATTTTTCCTATAAAGAGAGATGATTAAGGTAATATGCTAAAACTCCTTTTTAACTGTAACATAGTTTAAAAAATATAGTTTATTATATAAACAGCATTATTAGAATAGTAGAGTTTTTGAAAGTAAAGTACACAAATACCAAAACATTTTTATTTTCTTATTCAGCCTTACTTGTAATACTTGGCAGATATTTTCTATGAATTTTTCAGTTACTCTGACTAGTTCATACATTCAAATGTTGGCTCAGGTGAACTGATTGCCACTGCTGAACTTTACAAATAGAATTTAATTTTTAATGTCAGTTGAATGGTTCTATTTTAGAAACAGGGTTTTATAAGTGGAGGTGTTTAATTTTTACTTGGAATAGAGGAAATTTATTGTGGTTACATGTTTTAAGCCTATATAAATAAAAATATACAGCATATATTAGGGATGAGTTTATATTGTACTCTGCCAATAGGTAAAAATGGACTGTTAGAACTATTTCCTGGAGACAGTATATCTTTTGGAATAAAAAGTAATTTCATATAGTACTTTATTAGGATCTATACTATTTACCAACATATTTAAATTTTTCAAGTATTTGAGAAAAGGTGTATCATCTGTAAGGGGAGACTTGGGATTTATTTTTTATTATTATTTATTTTAGTTTTTACTTTTTTCTTTTTTTTTCTTTTTTTAATTGTTGTTCAAGTACAGTTGTCTCCATTTCTCCCTCTCCCCAGCCACCTCCCCCTTCCACCCTCAGTCCTACCTCCCTTTGGCTTTGTCCATGTGTCTTTTATACATGTTCTTTGACAACCCTTCCCTCTTTTCCTCTCTTTAGCCCCTCCCACCTCCCCTCTGGGTACTATCAGTTTGTTCTTAATTTCACTGTCTCTGGTTATATTTTGCATGCTTGTTTGTTTTGTTGATTAGGTTCCACTTATAGGTGAGATTATATGGTATCTGTCTTTCACCGTCTGGATTATTTCACTTAGCATAATGCTCTCCAGATCCATCCAAGTTACATAGAGATTATTTAAGACTTTAAAATAATTACTTAACTTCATTTTATCTTAGGTTTCACTTAGATTAAGGGCATACACCAGACTCTGAGGCTTATAAAATTCTTTAGATTTTATATTGATGAGTTGAATTCAGAAGGTAAAGAATGGTAATTACAGAGTCATAGTCTCCTTAGAAGTTCCAGCTGGTATGTTAATTTTTCCAGTGTGATTAGTTTCTACTGTAGTTAAGATAGTAAAGCAATATGAAAGGCCAAGTAGGTTACTTCCATTACAAAGTACAAACGGGAGAGGGCACTATAATGCTATTTTTAGTAGATGAGGCAGTTGATTATAATGTCAGAAACTACATTGAAATCATGCAGTGATTCATTCATCAAATATTTATTCAGTCATTCAGCAAGTATTTATTGTCACTTTTATGTCAAGGGATACAGATAAAAACAAAGTCACTACCCTTTTTAAATTTATACTTAACTAGTCTTCAATTCTACAAATGATGGAGAATAGCAAACTGATTTTTGTATTATGCAAATCCTTTTTTGTTTGTATAGTCGTTAATGTTTGTGAATGGGGTGAGAGAAAAATAGAAAAATAGGCTTCCTGGTTTTTTTCTAAAGTATACTCTGTATATTGCTATTTCTACAAACCTCACTTCAAGGTTATCAAAATCATAACAGTAATATCTCAGCCACTAAGAAGTTAGAAATGGGTGAATGGAACTAAATGTACACTTAGACTATTTCCTTTTGTACATACTAAAGTTACTCAAAACGTAGCTACCTATGTCTTGCTGATGGAATACTTAAGCATACTTGAATTCTATTAGTTGTATTTCTCATAATGTATTTTAAATTAGCCTTAAGTATATTGTCTGATACTACAAAAAATGTAGCATAGGTAGATTATAAAGCATAATTATACAGTCAGTAAATTTTGAACTTTTGCCACTTAAGAACTTGAACTTTAAAAATATTTCATGTCCATCTATGTGCTGCTTCTCTCTTCTTTCCCTGTGCCTGCCACCCATAGATGACTGTTTGTATTTTTTATCATTCTTTGCTTTTTAAAAAATAGCTTTTTTGTGTTATTTTAAAATTATGTATGTATCATTAAGGTTTTCTTGGTTTTTAATTTTATCAGAATGGTAGCATGGTAACATGTCATCTTTTAGGACTTGCTATTGTAATTAACATCTTTTTCTAAGATTCAACCATGTCATTGAGTATAGCTGTAGATCTCTCCTTTTTTAGTGCTACATGCTATTTTATGATGTATGTATACCACCACATATAAATCTATTCTATTTTCAAATGATGAGTAAAGTTTTAATGTTTGCTACTATGAACAGTATTAGTATCAACATTTTAATTTTTGCCTTTTGGTACGCACATATGAGAGTATTTCTAGTTATAAAGCCAAGAGTGGAATTGTTGGACCCATAGAATATGCTGAAATATAATACAACAGATCTAAATAGTTTTCCAAAGTGCTTGTATCAGTGTATACTCCACCATCAGTGCTTAAAGTGTTTCATGGATCCCATCCTCATCTATATTCAGACTTAGCAATTTTTGTCAATTTTAGCGAGTGGAAAATATTTCTCGTGGTTTTGATTTGTGTTTCTTATTACTAAAAGAGTGAGCACTTTTATATATTTATTGACAATTTGCATCTTTTCTTCCATGAAATCACCATTCAAGTCTCCCCCCTTTTTTTGTATCATTTTTTTTATTGAGGCATAACTGACATACAACATTCTGTTACTTTCAGGTAAATAACATAATGATTTAATTTGCATATATTACAAAATGATCACAGCAAGTCTAATTAACATCCATTACCATACATAGATACAGATATTTTTCTTGTGATGAGAATTTTTAAGATTTACTGTCTTAGCAACTTTCAAATATGCTGTACAGTATTATTAGCTATAGTCTCCATGCTGTACATTACATCCACTTGACTTACTTGTTTTATAATTGGAAGTTTGTACCTTTGACCCCCTTTTCATCCATTGTGCATCCCCTTCCAACCTCTTCACCTCTGGCAATCACCAGTCTGTTTTCTGTACCTCTAAGTTCAGTTTTTATTGTTCTTTGTCTCTTTTGATTCTACCTTGTCTTTCTCTGTCTTACTTCACTTAGTAGAATAATGCCCTCAGGGTCCATCCATGTTGTTGCAAATGGCAAGATTTCATTCTTTTTATGGCTGAATAATATTCTATTATATATATGAACTGCATTTTCTTTATCCATTTATATATTGATAGACACTTAGGTTGTCTCCATATCTTGGTTACTGTAAGTAATGCTGCAGTGAACATTGGGGAGCATATATCTTTTTAACTTAGTATTATTGTTTTCTTCAGATAAATACACAGAAATGGAATTGCTAGATCAGATGGTAGTTCTATTTTTAACTTTTTGAGGAATGTCCATACTGTTTTCCATAGTGGCTGTACCAATTTACATTCCCACCATCAATGCAAAAGGATTTCGTTTTCTCCACATCCTCATCAACAATGTTTTTTCTTGATTTTTTAATAATAACTATGCTAAGGAGTGTGGGATGATAACTTAATGGTGGTTTGTAGTTTTGACTTACATTCCTGTGATGATTAGTGATGTTGAGCACCTTTTCTTGTACCTGTTGCACATCTACATGTCTTTTTTGGAAAAATTTCTTTTTTGATACTCTGTCCATTTTTTAATAGGATTTTTTCTTTTCTATTGAGTTGTATGAGTTCTTTATATATTTTGGCTGTTAGCCCCTTATCAGATATTTGATTTGCAAATATTTCCTCCCATTCAGTCGGTTGCCTTCTCATTTTGTTGATGGTTTTTCTTCATTGTACAAAGCTTTTTAGTTTGATATGGTCCCAGTAGTTTATTTTTGCTTTTGGAGTCAGATCCAAAAAATGATTGCAGAGTCTGATGTCAAGGAGCTTACTGTCTATGCTTTTTTCTAGGAGTTTTATGACTTCAATATTACATTCAAATCTTCAATTCATTTTGAGTTAATTTTAGTGTATGGTGTAAGATAGTAGTCTAGTTTCATTCTTTTGCATATGACTGTATACTTTTCCCAACAGCATTTATTGAAGAAGCTGTTCTTTTCCCAGACAGCTGATATTATTGATTGCTTTGTCATAAGTTTATTACCAATATAGGCATGCGTTTATTTCTGGGCTCTTGATCCTGTTCCACTGATCTTTATGTCTTTTTTATGTCAGTACTGTCAATACCTACCCATATTGTTTGTATTACTAGAGTTTTATAATATAGTTTGAAAATAGGGAGCTTAATGCCTTCAGCTTAGTTCTTAAGATGTTTTGGCTGTGCAGGGTCTTCTGTGGTTCTCTACAAATTTTAGGATTGTTTGCTCTATTTTTGTGAAAAATGCCATTAGAATTTTGATAAGGATTGCATTGAATCCATAGATTGCTTTAGGTAGTATGGACATTTTCAAAAATATTAATTCTTCTCTTCTATCAGCCATAGAATATCTTTTTATCTATTTGTATCTTCTTCAGTTTCTTTCATCAGTGTCATAACAGTTTTCAGTGTAAAGTAGTTCCTTCTCCATGGGGGATACATTCTGACTCCCATGGCTGAAAATGTGGATAGTATCAAACTGTATATGTACTACGTTTTTTCCCATACATACATACATACATACTTATGATAAAGTTTAATATATAAATTAGGCACAATAAGAGATTAACAAGAACTAATAATAAAATAAAACAACTATAATATATACTGTAATAAAATTTATATGAATGTGGTCTTTCAAAATAACTTATTGTTTTGTACATACAGCATGGATATACAGGAAAAAGGCATGATTCATGTCTCAGGTGGGATGGAGCAGGATGGCACAAGTTTTTATCACACTGCTCAGAATGACACACAACTTAAAAGTTATGAATTATTTACTTCTAGAATGATGAAGATTTCTAGAATCTAGAAACTATGGATGAGAGGGAATTATTGTTTAAGTCTTTCACCTCCTTGGTTAAATTTATTTCTTGGTATTTTGTTCTTTTTGATGCACCCCCATGCCCCATTTTTATATTGCAGTGTTAGTCTTTTTCTAATTGATTTATGAGTATTTTTTAAAACATTCTGGATACTAACCTTTGGTTAAGTACATGTTGCAAATATCTTGTTTTTTCAATTTCTTTATGGTATCTTTTGTTACATTCTTAATTTTTAAAAAATGTAGTGGAATTTATCAATTCTTTTATGGTTAGTTATTTTATTTTTTTAAAGAATCATTACTTACTCCATGTCTATAAAGATATTCTCTTATATTTTCTTCTAAAAGCTTTTGTGTTTTGCTTTTTACATTTATGTTTTTGATTTCATAATTGTTCTTTGTGGTTTAAGGATGGGGACTTATTCATCCAATATGAATAACCAATTTTTCCAGTATCAGTAATTGAATAGTCTTTTCTTTCCCTACCTTTATTGTATATCTGTGCTCCACATAATTATGGGTTTGTTTCTGAGAGCTCTCTATTATGTTCTTTAGGTCAGTTTGTCTTTGCAGATCAGCACCATACATTTTTAATTTCAATAATAACATTTAGGAGTTCAATGGGCCTTGATTTAGTAACTGAAGGAGCCACCATATACTTCTTGGTAGTGAGATTTTATGAACATATAAAATATTTGAGACTTCTGGCCAAGATGGAGGAGTAGGTACATACACTTTGCCTCCTTGCACAACTAGAAGGACAACAACAAATTTAAAAACAAAAAATAACCATAACTGCCAGAAAATCAAACTGTATAGAAGTCCGATAGCCAAGGACTTAAAGAAACATTCATCCAGACCAGTAGGAGGAGCAGAGATGGGCAGCTTGGGTGGAAGGGACTTGGGGCAAGGCACAGCTGGAGGTCCTGGGTGGGCAAGGCAGTGGCTGGTGGAACCGGTGGTCCCACATTTGCATGAGGATAAACGGGGAGGAACAACTGGGGAGCAAGACAGACACGTAACCCAGGGTTACAGCGTGGGGAAATAAAGCCTCAAAACCTCTGGAAAAACCTGTGGGGGGTTGAGGCAGCAGGAGAAACTCCAGACCTCATGGAAGAGTTCGTTGGAGAGACCCATAGGGTCCTAGAATGTATACAAACCCCCCATTAGGGAACAGCGCCAGATGGGCCCAATTTGCTTGTGGGTATTGGAGAAAGTGACTAAAAGTCCACCAAGAGCTAAGCAAATGGCATTGTTCCTTCTGGGACCCTTTTCCCTATACAGCGCCATAATGCAGCAAAGTATTATGCCCTGCCCTGGCAAATACTTAAGGCTCCACCTCTTACTATATAACAAGTACACTGAGACAAAAAAGTACAGCCCAAATGAAAGAACAGATCAAAGCTCCAGAAAGAATACAACTAAGCAATGAAGAGCTATCCAACCTATCAGATGCAGAGTTCAAAATTCTGGTAATTGGGATGCCCACAAAAATGGTTGAGTATGGTCCTAAAATAGAGGGAAAAAGTAAAGACTATGAAAACTGAAATAAAGGAAAATGTACAGGGAACCAACGGTGACGGGAAGGAAACCAGGACTCAAACCAACAGTTTGGAGCAGAAGGAAGAAATAAACACTTAACCAGAACAGAATGAAGAAACAAGAATTCAGAAAAACTAGGAGAGGCTTAGGCATCTCCAGGAGAACTTTAAACGTTCCAACATCTGAATCATAGGGGTGCCAGAAGGAGAAAAGGAAGAGCAAGAAATTGAAAACTTATTGAAAACATAAGGAAGGAGAACTTCCATAATTTGGCAAAGGAAATAGACTTCCAGGAAGTCCAGGACAACCAGAGAGTCCCAGAGAAGTTGGACCCAAGGCAGCCTACATCAAGGCACATAATTACATTAACCAAGATGAAAGATAAGGAGAGAATTCTAGAAGCAGCAAGAGATAAGGGGACAGTAACCTACAAAGGAGTTCCCATCAGACTGTCAACTGATTTCTCAAAAGAGGACTTACAGCTGGAAAGAAGTATTCCAAGTCATCGAACACAAGGACCTACATCCAAGATGACTCTATCCAGCAAAGCTTTCATTTAGAATGGAAGGGCAGATAAAGTGCTTCCCAAATAAGGTCAAGTTAAAGGAGTTCATCATCACCAAGCCCTTATTTTATGAAATGTTAAAGGGACTTATCTAAGAAAAAGAAGAAAATCAGAAATACAAACGGTAAAATGACAACAAACTTAACAACTATCAACAACCGAACCTAAAAAAACAAAAATTAACTAAGAAACAACTAGAACAGTAACAAATTCACAGAAATAGAGATCATATGGAGGGTTATCAGTGGGGAGTGGGAGGGGGAAATGGGGGGGAAGGTATAGGGAATAAGAAGCATAAATGGTAGGTACAAAATAGGGGGAGTTTAAGAATAGTATAGGAAGTAGAGAAGCCAAAGAACTTACATGTATGACCAGTGGACATGAACTAAGGTGGGGGAAGGCTGGTGGGAGGTGGGATACAGGGCAGAGGGGAATAAAGGGGAGAAAGAAATGGGATAACTATAATAGCATAATCAATAAAATATATTAAAATATATTTATATAAATTTTATAGACATACACACACACATTCACTTTCAGTGTGCCAGGACCCTACCAGGACCTCAGGGCTTACAGGAAAATAAGGCAGACAAAATTTCTTTCTCTTAGGGAATCTATGGATTAATGAAGGCAGATAATAAACAAATAAATGACATGATTTCAGATAGTGATAATAGCTATATTAAAAATCATGTAAAGTGATAGAGTATAACTGTAGTGGAGTGCATACCAATGGGGAAAAAAAAACTAATTGATAAATTATACTATATTAAAATAGGAACCTATTTATAAAAAGGCACCATGAAGGGCTTTTCTGAAGAGATGACATTTGAACACAACCAAAAATGACGAGAGGAGTTAATGATGAGATTTGGGGCAGGAATATTTCAGGTAGAGGGATCAAGAAGTATAAAGACCCAGAGACTAGGGCAAGGTGATATGTTTTGAGGAATACCAAGAAGGCCATTATGACTGGAGCCAAGGGAGGAAAGGAGAGTGGTAGAGAATGAGGTTGGGAAGATAAGCAGTGGGGCAGACAGTGTTGAATCCTTAGACCATGAAATTCATTGCAGGTTTAATGAACAGCCACTGATGGTATTTCTGAATGATGCAAATCTGATTTATGATTTACAAAGATTGCTTGGGTTTAGCGTAGAGAATGAACTCTATGCAAGCGAGAAGCAAACTTTAAGTCTGGAGACAAGGTAGAAGTCTGCTGTGATCCAGTGGAAAGGTGATAGTGGCTTGGAACAGGTAGTAATTGTAAAAGTGGGGATACACAGAAAGACTCCAGGTAAATTTTGAAGGTGAAATATGAATATCTCAGAGATAAGTGTGATGTGAAGTGAGAGAAAGAGAAAAACTGAGTAATACACTAAGCAGTTTGTTTTGTTTTGTTTTGTTTTTTGTCTGAGAAAGTGGGGGAGAGAAATAGTGATTCCATTAACTGAGTAGGAGAGAGGCAGGTTTGGAAGATAAGCAGAATCAAAAATTATGTTCTGGATAAATTTGAGTTGCCTATTAAGGAACAGAGGCAATTTTAAGGCAGGCAATTGGATATATGAGTTTGAGTTCAGGAGGAGATATAAATTTAGGAGTCAACAAGTAAGTAGTTTTTTTTTTTTAAAAGACAATGTAAAAATAAATTTTTTATGTCCTGGATGATAAATGAAAGTCTTTGAATTTTTGCTTTGAAATTTAAGGAGTTAAAATATAATTTTGAAAACTTAGCACAATAGGAAACATGTTAATGCAATTTGGTTAAAATATACCATGATAAAAATGTGAACATGAAGTTCTGGTTAAGATAAAAATTAAATATAGAGTGAAGCCAGACTAATTCTTGCTGAAATTAAAAGTAAAGCTTTGTAGGCTGAAAGCACAGAAACATAACAAGATGTGGAAAGATCCTAGGACATTGTGTTGTTGCTTACAATTATTTGCCCTATTCCTCCACTGAGTATTTTTCTCTTTTCTGTTCTCTCTGGAATGGGACATTGCTTTCTCCTATTAGTAACTTAGCTAAGTAGGTGAATAGCAGCCTGAAACACTAAATTGGTTATTGAGGCAGCAACCTTTTCCAAGCCAGATTTTGGAAGCAAATTGTCCTGAGTTAGAATCTTACTTCTTTTACTTAGTGTTAGGCAAGGCAATCTCTGAACCTCAACTTTCCCACTTTCCCATCTTTAAAACAGGAATTATATCTACTGTCCATGAAAATTAGAAATTCCAGTGAATCTAAAATATTATTTTATACTGCTACTGATTTGTATTTGTTTTGACTACTTACGAGGTTTAGTATCCTCTCATATGTTTATTGACCATTTATATTTCCTCTACAAAATGGCTATCTTGCTTATTGTTCTGCTGGTAAATATAAAGAGTTAGTACATGTATCAGTAGCTCAGTAAACCTTGGAGCTCTTTTTCTTATCAGTTGAATATATATTTTCATTTTTATAATATCCAAAATGTGTAGAATTTACTCATACATACCTATCAATTTCTTTGTGATTGATAACAAATGAAAAGAAAACAAAACAATTATGCAAGTATGAGTTGCTAAAATTAACGTAACCATTCTGGCAGGTCCAGTCATAGTTTTTATTCCATGTTATTAAGTATGCACTTATGTAAATCTAGCACTGAGGTCTAAATTTTTTTCCCCTTTTTTTCTTGAGCTGTGATAACAAACAGTGAAGAATCTCAACTTCTGACACCAGGAAAGATGAGTCATCGCCAAGGGAAAGAAGCTTATCCAACACCCACCAAAGATTTGTATCAGCCATCTTTTAGTCCAGCAAGTCCTCATAGCCAGGGTAAGAGTTGTAGTTTTAATGTTTTTTTTTGTCGGTGGCCTTTTTTAAAGGGGAGAATGACATTGTGGGTCGATCATAACTTTTTTATTTTGAACCTTTGACTTTATAGTGTTCTTTGTTTGTTTTGGTCATCCATGCTACCCTTGAAATGAGTACATTTTTCTTTAGAGTTCCTTAATTTCTCTTTTATTTTCCAGCATACCTTGTTAGTTATACCATTCGTCAAATTATTGATTCTCAAACTTTGTGGTCTCGGTACACTTTTATACTGGTAAAAATTATTGCAGACTCCAAAGAGATTTGTTTATGTGGGTTAACTTACTGATATTTACTGTATTGTAAATTAAAACTAGGATTTTTTTTGTTTACTATTCATTTAATATTATAGTAAGAAACACAACCATGTGACCATGAATACCATATTTTTATGAAAAAATTACTCTGTGAGGATGGTATATTCTTTTAAGTTCCTCAGCCTTGGCACTATCAATATCTCGGGCTGGATGATCTATTGTATGAACAGTCTTGTGCATTGTAGGATGTTTTGCAGCATCAACTGGCCTCTACCCACTAGATATCAACAGCACTTTCCCTTGTTGTGACAATCAGAAGTATGTCTAGGCATTGCCAAATGTCCTTTGAGGGACAAAAATCATCTCTAGTTGAGAACTACCACTTTACAATTTGAGAAACTCCTTTTGATTTATAGATGTAAAAAAAAGACACCTGAATTTTTATATTTGTTTCTGCAGTCTGTTGTGATGTGATGATTTGATATAACAGTTTGGCCTTACGCTTGTGTCATTGGCAATAATAGCTTTTATACATAATTGTGGCTAATTCTTCTTTGATACTCACCAAAATTGACAAGTGGGACTTTCTTAAATGTTCATTACAATATGGAATATGAAACCATATCAGTAAATGTTTTGGACTTTTGAATTAAAATTCATTGATTTATGTTGAACTTTGAATGGCTCTTTAATCATACATGATTTTGCAATATTATGCATTAGTCATGTGGGAAATAATTGCTGACTAAATTATGCAGATCTACCAAGTGTTGACGCAATTTAAAATATACTATAAGGGGGGTGCTTTATACATACTTCTCATTTTTCACATAGAATATTAAAACCACCTGAACTCAAGGTTTATAGTTAATATTTTTACTCTTTCATGAAAAACATTCATAAGTGAAACTGGCCAATTTCTGCAAGTTCATGACAGTGAAGAAATGAGTGCCCACAACTATAGTTTAGTGCCTCTGCCTTGATTTGTGCTAAGGTGCTAGCAGTTTTACCCAGCATTGCTTTTGTACCACCAGTGGGAATGTTAATGCAATGAAAAAGTATTATGAAATAGTTTTAACCTTCTAGACCCTCTAAAAAAGTATTGGGGAGTCCTGGGGATCATGGATCTCACTTCTTTATTCTTCATTGATAAGGTTTATATATTGGATTCGACTCCTTAGCTAAAGTTTATTTAGTCAAATTCTTTGAACTCGTCTATGGTACTACTAATAGTTGTGGTGAAAAGACTTCTGCTTTCAAAACCGAGAATATCATTGTGAGAGAAGAAACATTGATTGGTTGCCTCCCATGTGAACTCAGATCAGGAATTGTGTGTGCCCAGACTGGGAATTAAACCTGCAACCTAGGTATATGCTCTGACCAGGAATCAAACCTGCAACCTTTTGGTTATGGGATGACGCTCCAACCAACTGAGCCACACCAGCCAGGGCTAGATGGAAACATTTTTATATAGCATTGTTAGAACTGGGAAAATTGTGCCAGAAGATAAAAATGCTGTTAACATTTATTGCTTAATTCTTAAATATATTTTTGGAAAGCTGGGATTTTTGTTGCCAAAATGTTTTTTGAAGCCTGAAAATACATATATGGTACACTGATATAAATAAGTTTTATTAAGACAAAATTCTGAAAGGATACGTCTTACCTGTTTTTTTCATTCTGTGCACCAGAATTTTTGCTGTTTTAGATTTGGTTTATCTGATCATTTAACTGTGCACTAGAATATTTAGGGGAATCCTTTAACTTGAAACTTAAGGAACAAAAGGGTTAATTACTAGTAATTTGCCCTCATTTGTATTTATCAAGAACACTTTCAGGCAAAGAGAGAATTTGAAAAACTAATACAATGAATACTAATATACCCACCAAGTAGATTGGAGCAATTAGCTTTGTTGTGTTTGTTTCATTTATTTAGGGGTGGAACTAAAATATTTAGAGTAAATTATAGACCTCATGATGTGTGCCTCAGAATACTTAATACATCACTAAAGATCAGAACATTTTTATATAACCACAAAACCTTTGTTACATCTAACAAAATTAATAATTACTTAACATAACGTAACACCTACTCCATATTCAAATGCCTCAGGTTGTCACCAAGTCTTTTTCAGCAAGCTTGTTCAGGCCAGATCCAAGTACGATTCAGAAAATGTGCAAATGTTATTTGGTTTAAATTGATACTATCTTGCTACATATTTATCAAAAATACAGAACACTTGCCTCTACATGCATCAAATAAGGAAAGGAAAATTGTACCAGTAAACTGTATAGCTGAAATTCTTTCACCACTCTTGATAAGAGTTAAAACCTCTCAGACTTTGGAAACAAATGGGGGGAAATCTCAACAGAAAAGAGCTAAGAAACTAGTATATGTGACATTTGATAATCTGCTAATGTTTAATATATATTAAACTATATTTGAGATATATATTAAACTTTATCATTTATCATTATCTTTTGATGTTTTATCTTCTAAGAAAAAGAAGATGATCAAAACTATGAACAGTAAAATGACACCAAACCTACAACTATCAGCAACTGAACCTAAAAAAACAAAGGCAAAAACTAAGCAAACAACTAGAACAGGAACAGAATCACAGAAATGCAGATCACATGGAGGGTTATCAGCAGGGAGGGGGAGGGGGAAGGATGGGGGGAAGGTGCAGGGAATAAGCATAAATGGTAGGTACAAAATAGGGGAAGTTTAAGAATAGAATAGGAAATGGAGAAGCCAAAGAACTGATATGTATGATTCATGGACATGAACTAAGGCAGGGCAGATGCTGTGGGAGGGCGGGTGCAGGGCAGAGGGGAATAAAGGGGAGAAAAAAACGGGACAACTATAATAGCATGATCAAAAAAATATATTAAAATATACATTAATAAGCTACTGGTCTGTATTAGAGTTCTCCTGTTTAGGCTTCAGTATCTTTGAAAAGTGAAATTGGTTGGTTGAATATATTTTTTAAGTAGATATTTTTAAATATTAAAAGCAGAGAGAATAATGTTATGAACCCCTGTATAAACTTCACCAGTCTTCAGTAACTATCAGTGCATGGCCAATTTTGTTTCATTTATTCCTTCCCACCCATACACCTAACTGGGTTGCTTTGAAGAAAATCCTAACTATTATTCCACTTCTGAATTCTTCAATAAACATGTTTTTATGGGTATAAACAATAAATATGTAAGTAGAAATACATACTTTTTTCGTAAATAAATTATATTTTGGTGGTGCCCCTTTGTGTGTGTGTGTGTGTGTGTGTGTGTGTGTGAGAGAGAGAGAGAGACATGTTTATGAGGGTAAAGTATCCTTTAGTGTTCTTAATGTTCATCTTACTGCTTTGTTAAAAACTAATAAGACCTAGCAAGGATAAAACAGACTCCTCTCATCTTTGTAAAGGTACTTAAAACAATGCTAAATTATTCTTTCTCACTTGTCAATAAATGCTTTCAAAGTATTTCAGTTTCTATAGAAGCATTGGAAAAGCTGAAGAGTAAACATAGATATTGCAGCATTTCAGAAGAGAAATTCTGAAAAAATATTTTATTCTGATTTTTTTAATTTGCCAAATGTTATTGTGTATTCTCTTGTATTATTTAACAGGTACTTTCATAGCTCTATGAAGCAACTGCCCAAATTCAAAGAATTTTGAAACAGAAAACAGCAGTGTCTTTAGAAATAACTTCAGAAATCTGACATATTTTTGAGGGTTGAGAAAACTCAGTAGAAAATTAACATGATCTCTAATTTCTACTAAAGAAAAACAACCTATAGGTATAAAACAAACCACAGCACTTTTTATTATTCATGCTTATAACTAAAAACTTCATTTAGATGCTTACATTTATGTCATTCCCATTCTCAAGAAGTCAACCACACTACCTAGGGCAGTGGCTCCTAACTCTGGCTGTTTCTGAGAATCACCTGGGAACTTTGCTTAGATACAGATTCTACTGCAACCTTTTCAAATCTCTAGGGTGAGACTGTGTGCATATAAAGCTCTCCATGTACTTCTGATGCAGTAACATTTGGACAAGCAAGTAGAAACTGGCTGCCGAGAGCATAAATTGTAGACTGCATAACAAAGGTTGTCAGTACTCTTCATATGCCTGCTGTTACTATATCTTTCTATTTTTGCTTTGTGTTTCCTCACATAATGAACCCAGATAAATGACTTTCTTCACTGTTCCCCAGTGAGACTATGCTTTTATTTATTATGGTTCTCCACTGTGGAATATCCTCCCCCTTCACTTTGCTCATCTAATAATTCTCAAATCCCAGGGTGCTGTTAGTGAAAAATGGCCTCAGAGTAAAGATCAGATCAGTAGTGTTTCTGTAAAATTTTTTGTTGAGACCTCAGAAAGATTTAAGACAACTCTTTTTAGAGCTTTTCCACTAGAGTCTTAAAGGCATACCTTTTTATGTCTCAGCTAGTCAAAAAACCTTCTAAGGACTCTTAAGTCTTATGTCCCAGAGCACCATGACACTCAGCCCAAAGTAGAAAATGGCCTGGACTGCCGGTCAAGATGGAGGCATAGGTAGACACATTGTGCCTCCTCACACAATCAAATTAAGGACAACAAAAAATTAGAAGCAAAAAAACCACAACCAGAACTGATAGGAAATTGAACTGTACAGAAGTCCAACGACCAAAGAGTTAGACATATTCATCCAGTCCAGTAGGGGGGGTGGAGTCAGGAGCAGGTGGAGAGGGGTCGCAGCAAAAAGAAAAAAAAAAAGCGGTGGCTTGCAGCCCCGGGCGTGCTGGCAGACCCTGGGTGCAGGGTGGCAGTGGCAGTGGCAGCGGGCAGACCCAGTGAGGCATGCAGGGCGGCTGGCTGACTGAGCGGTCCCCCATTCGCACGCAGACAAACCAGGCAAAGCTGGGGAGTGAGACAGACCACGAAGCCCTGGGCCTCAGCGGAGAAACAAAGCCTCAAAACACCAATTGAAAACACTTGTGGGGTTGAGGTGCAGGGAGACATTCCCAGCCTCACAGGATTGTTCGTTGGAGAGAACCACAGGGTCCTAGAATGTACACAAGCCCACCCACCCGTGAATCAGCACCAGAAGGGCCCAGTTTGGTTGTGGAAAGTGACCGAAGGAACTGAAATCTGAGAGAGGGCAGAGCAAGCACTGTTGTTCCCTCTTGGACCCCTCCCCCACAAACAGCCTTATAACCCATAACCCAGCAACTGGGCTGATCCACCCTGGTGAACACCTAAGGTTCCGCTCCTCACTAAGAAACAGGTACAACAAGACCAAAAAAAACCCCAGCCTAAATGGAAGAACAGATCAAAGCCTCACAGCAAATACAACTAAGCAACCAAGACATAGCCAGCCTATCAGATGCATAGTTCAAAGCCCTGGTAATCAGGATGCTCACAGCATTTGTTGAATTTGGTCACAAATTAGATGAAAAAATGAAGGCTACACTAAGTGAAATGAAGGAAAATGCACAGGGAACCAATAGTGATGGGAAGAAAACTGGGACTCAGATCAATGGAGTGGACCAGAAGGAAGAAACAACCAACCAAACAGAAAAGATTGAAGAAATAAGAATTCAGAATAATGAGGAGAGGCTTAGGAACCTCCAAGACACCTTTAAATGTTCCAACATCCAAATTATAGGGGTACCAGAAGGGGAAGAGGAAGAGCAACAAGTGGAAAACTTATTTGAACAAATAGTAAAGGAGAACTGCCCCAATCTGGCAAAGGAAATAGACTTCCAGGAAGTCCAGGAAGCTCAGAGTCCCAAAGAAGTTGGACCCAAGGAGGAACACACCAAGGTACATCATAATTATATTATCCAAGATTGAAATGAAGGAGAGAATTCTAGAAGCAGCAAGAGATAAGGGGACAGTCACCTACAAAGGAGTTCCCATCAGACTGTCAGCTGATTTCTCAAAAGAGACCTTGCAGACAAGAAGGGGCTGGGAAGAAGTATTCCAAGTCACGAAAGGCAAGGACCTACATCCAACATTGCTCTATCCAGCAAAGCTTTCATTTAGAATGGAAGGGCAGATAAAGTGCTTCTCAGATAAGGTCAGGTAAAAGGAGTTCATCATCACCAAGCCCTTATTTTATGAAATGTTAAAGGGACTTATCTAAGAAAAAGAAGATAAAAAACATGTATAGTAAAATGACAGGAAACTCACAATTATTAACAACCACGCCTAAAGCAAAACCAAAAACAAACTAAGCAATCAGCTAGAACAGGAGCAGAACCACAGAAATGGAGATCACATGGAGGGTTAGCAACAAGAGAGTGGGAGGAAGAGAGAGGGGGAAAAGGTACAGAGAATAAGTAGCATAGATGGTAGGTAGAAAATAGACAGGGGGAGGGCAAGAATAGTATGGGAAATGTAGAAGCTAAAGAAATTATAACACATGGCATGAACTAAAGGGGGGAAATGTGGATGGGAGGGGTGTGCAGGGTGGAGGGGAGTGAAGGGGGAAATGGGACAACTGTAATAGCATAATCAGTAAAATCAGTATGCCTAAAAAAAAAAAGAAAGTGGTCTATCTCAAAGAGATTTGTAGATGTGTCATCTGTATAATGGAGTTAATTTCAGTGAAATTCATAGGAAACCCACAAAGTTTATATAAAAGTGGTTCTAATGGAAGGAAGCATCACAGCATACACAGAAAAGAATAGACATATTTCAACTAAAAAGAGCTTTTGTGTGAATGGGGGATTCTAATCCCATGTGTTCAGAAAGCAGATGGAGAGAGCTATGCTGATATAAACATGGACTATTTCTTATGAAATAGGAAGAATGATTCAGAGGATGGAGCCAGGACTCCAGAAGCAGAGTCAAGATTCACAGAGGGCTGTTTTTCAGGGAGCAGAAATTGTGTTCTAATCAAGTTGCTGATGACATAAACTGAGCAGATTTCACAATTGATATCGTACTATTATGTGCCTTCTGTGTAACACTCTATCCCCTACATCTTTAGAACTCAAGAGTGTATTTCAGTCCTGTCCCTGTTTTTTTGCAGTGGGGCAGATAAGTTATCTTTTGAGATGATGGTATTTTGGTTTAAGAGGAGTTGTATGTAAGCTCTATGTGAGAAACTAAACCCAAGGAGAACCATCTGCATTTGAACCTGGTTTCAAGGTAACAAGATCCTGGCCTTACATCTAGTGCTGCAATAGGATGACATGTTGGTGAGGGTTGGGAGGTGAGGGACGGCATTGAGAATATTTTGCATGTGGAAGTGAATTAGGTGAACTGTGTTATATTTCATTTTCAAAGACAACTACATCTTTTATCTCACATGCTGTTTTTCTATGTGTCATTGCACCTTGCCCACCAAGAAGTGGAGTCTATTCCTGTTTCACCTCCTACCCCTGTTGAATCTAGACTCACCCTGTACATCTTTTATCTGCTGGTTCCTGCCCTTATAAAGTTTACAGTCTCATTTTCAGATGAATAAATGCAATTTTGGAGATGATCTTCATGTGCTAGTAGCTGTTCTCCAACATGAACCTCACATGTAATATTGTTCCTGTGTTTGCTAAAAGGGAATCCTGTAGGAGAGTGGATGACCATACAGCAGGAAAGTAATGGCATTTGCTTTGATGATATTTGTTGGACTCACACGAATAGTTACCATCTATTGAGCACTTACTGAGTTTGGCTATCATGCCAGAAGTTGTATGTGCAAACAGTCCCACAAAAAGAGGCTCAGTTATTATGTCAGCTTTACAAGTGAAAAAACTAAGGATGAGGGATGTTAAAAATTTGTTTAGCCCTGGCCAGTGTGGCACAGTTGGTTGGAGCATCGCCCTGTAAACTGAAAGGTTGCAGGTTCGATTCCTACTTGGGGCACATGCCTGGGTTGTGGGTTCAGTCCCCTTTAGGATGGGTATGGGAAGCAACTGATTGATGTTTCTCACATCAATGTTTCTTTCCCTCTTCCCCTCTCTTCCCCTCTCTCTAAAATCAATAAGCATGTCCTCCAATGAGAATAAAAAAAATGTTTAAATTCACAAAACTAGTAAATGTCAGAGGCAGATTTTAAATTCAGGACTGTCAAAGCCCATATTTTTAACTGGTCCACTATACTGGAGTGAATTACAGCCATTTTCTGTTTTGTGTTACACATGCTGTGGTGCTAGAAATTTATGTGTTGCCAGTGCTTTAAAATAGCAAAGATTTTCATTCTTTCTGTTTTTTAGCTGAGTCTCTTTCATGCTTATTATTTCATACTAATTAATAGTAGATCATTGTCCCTTAAAAACAATTTTTTTGTAGTGTCTTCCTTCCATCATTTTAGGATTTCCTTTTTTTGGAGGAACTGGGGTGATTCTGACTCTCCTCACTAAGGCCCACAGATATCAAGATATTCTTTTATTTGTTAAACATTTAGATTATGATCATGATTGAGATTATTCCAAAAATTGTCTATTTGTCAGACTTGTTCACTTATTCAAAGACGAAGTACCAGTTTACTTCAAAATAATTTTAACTTAAGTGACTTATTGAAAAGTGAGTATAGACATTTCAGTAGGATTGTATTTGTTTTATGTACGGTGAATTCTTTGAGCTTAATGTATATCAGTTGTTTTCAAGAAAGACATAGGTTAATTAGGTTTGTTGTCTCCCTTATTCTCTCTGCTTTTGAATAAGGGCAAAGCCACGGGAGCCTAGCAACTCAGTTATAGCTCATCTGTTGGGTTATTATCAAAGTTTGTTGAGTTAATATAATTTATCTTGTAGCAACCCTTTCACTTTTGGTCATGAAAGGATATTATGCATGGTTTTATTTTTTAAAAATTATTTTTCAGTTGTGCTACTTTGTGAGAGAATATGAAATGTTGTTTTGCCAAAACTTAAATGAGTCCACTTCAAGTTAATTTTTAAGTATTTAAAATTTTAAAAACTCAGAAACTAAAAGTTTTACCTACTTAATTAGTTTTATTAAAATTACTTTAGATTATGCTTGGTTCATCTAGGCTGGAATTAAAATGTCAATATTTAGTGTTGTGTTTATCTTTTAGAAACTTCTCTTAAACCTGGGAAGCCTGTCCCCTTGAATGCTGTGGCAGCCTTAAACATGACACATCTACAACTTAATAGAAAACTTTAAAGTAAAGGATTTTCTTTGACAGAGAATTTACTAGTATGAAGATGTACTAAATTCCCTAGGGTGACAATTGTAGACACTGCTGGTATAATCTCAGGTGACTAACACTGTGTACCTTCATTAAACTGGTTCACAGACAAAAGGAGACCCAGGTGTTAGTTTCTTCCATGAACCGAAGCAGTTCCTCCTTCCTTGGTAAGGCATTCTTCTGATCAATTCTGAACATATATATATGCAACCATATGTGTATGGAACACATATTGAGTGTGTTTCTGAATATGTGTGTTATATTCCATGAAAATTGTTTTACCTAAAAGAGAGCTTGAATTTATCTCCCCCTCCCCAGCTCCACTACTTTTTATTTTTTCCCCCAAATTCTGTGCTTGGTTTTATACCTATAGGGTTTTTTTTGTTTGTTCGTTTGTTTTTTGGAATTAGTATGAATTAGAGTTCATGGTAATTTTCTACTTAATTTTCAGCCCTCAAAATATGTCAGATTTCTGAAGTTATTTCTTAAGACACTGCTGTTTTGTTTTGAAATTCTTTGAATTTGGGTAGTTGCTTTAAAGAGCTATGAAGGTACTTGTTAAATAATAAGAAAGAATATACAGTAATATTTGGCAAATTAAGAAAAGATAAAGGGGAGAAAAAATTGGGACAACTGTAATAGCATAATCAATAAAATATACTTAAAAATCAGAATAAAATATTTTTTTCAAAATTTCTCTTCTGAAATGTTGTAATATCTATGTTTACTCTAACACTTTGAAAGCATTTATTGAAAAGTAAGAAAGAATAATTTAGCTTTAAGTATTTTTACAAAGAGGAGAGGAGTCTGTCATATCCTTGCCAGGCCTTATTACTTTTTAACAAAGTAATTTATTACTTTAACAAAGCAGTAAAATGAACCTTGAGAGCACTGAAGGATAATTTACCCCTATAATGTCATATATATATTTTTTTTGTTTGTTTGTTTGTTTTTTTACTTAAGACAACATTAAAAGATTATCAAATGTCACATGCACTAGTTTCTCAGCTTTTTTTTTTTTTTTTTTTTAAAGATTTTATTTATTTATTTTTAGAGAGGGAAGGGAGGAAGATAGAGAGAAACATCAATGTGCAGTTGCTAGGGGTTATGGCCTGCAACCCAGGAATGTACCCTGGCTGGGAATCGAACCTGGGACACTTTGGTTCCCAGCCCGCGCTCCACCCACTGAGCTACGCCAGCCAGGGCATTCTCAGCTTTTTTCTATTGAGATTTTACCCCATTTGTTTCCAAAGTCTGAGAGGTTGATAACTCTTAGCAAGAGTGGTAAAAGAAGTTCAAGTATACAGTTTACTGGTACAATTTTCCTTTTCTTATTTGATGCATGGAGAGGCAAGTTTTCTGTATTTTTGATAAATATGTAGCAAGGTAATATCAATTTAATTTACAAAATAACATTTGCACATTTTCTGAGAGAAGATAAACAATACATCTGGGAGTACTTTTGTTGTTTTTATTTCCTTTGGTTGTTGTAATTTTGAACATATCTGAAATTTACTTAAGGATGAAACAGTGAAAGTCCAGCAAACTTATCTTTTTCTAAGTGAAGGGAGGATGTTCATGACAGATGGACAAATAACCCCTGTGGAGTATTTTCCAATGGCCTTCTTTATGGAACTGGCCCTTGCTTAGCCTGCTCAATACATAGTTCTATAGTAGAGAATAAGAGCAAACCAAAAATTATGTTCTCAGCCACTGTCTTCAAGAGTTTAATTTATAATTAGAAAATGTAGGGACAAAAACTAGGAACCATGAAAACATGTAAGGGAACTTTCAGTTCCAGTAACATGACAATCTAGATGTTAAAAAAAAAAATCTCCCTAGTAAGAACATCAAAATGTTAGATACAGTGTTTTGAAATTTGATTTTTAAAGTGTGGCTGAACTCTCAGTGAAATAACAAAACTAACAGGATGTGGCAGAATTATCGGCAGAGTAGGAACCCTGATGAGCTCTGGAGCCAGCATTTGTCCTAACAATTGCTAATATCTGAAAGTCTAAAGCTTAGGCTTGAACAGGAGAAAGGAGAAAAGGCCTATGGTTCATCCATGACGGAAATTTGAATTGGAGATCTTTCTATATGGAATTATAGATGGGCCTAAGGATTCATGAATCCACTATATGGATTCATGAAGGGCTGTGTTCTTAGTTAAAAAAAAAAAACAAAAAAACCCCAAACTGGAAAAATGCCCTCAGAGGAAGTTGGTGCTATATTTCCCTGTCTTGGGCTTGTTTCTAGGTAGAATGGAGGAGAGAGGGACTCTTCCTTAAGATGCACAAGTACGTAATAATGTAGGCCTGTGGCCAGAATTCATACTCTCTGTGGCAAAAATAAAAATACTTCCCACTTTGGTTTAAAGTAATATTGGGTTATAATAGTGTTCATAGGTGCTCAGAGTAGTTGACACAGATTCTTTTTAGAGAAAGAGTATTTTAAACCCAGGCCTCAAAGAATTAAATATGAGCTCATAATTGAAAATCAGTAAACAACAATGAGTTGCCCTATGTACCTATTAAAAGGGCTAAAATTTGAAACAGTGAGAACACCAAATGCTGGCAAGGGTGTGGAAAAATCAGTAAACACATGGTATAACACGCCACCATCAGAGAGAATCTACATAAACTACCCTTACATTTCCCAAGTGGCCATTCCATACTTTTTCCTGGGAACCAGTCTGGTGCTTTCCCCTCCTGGGAGAGCCTAGCAATACCCTCCAGATTTCCAGCAGAACCAAACTCCGGGCCCTGGAGGCCCTACCTGCTTTCCTAATAGGGGCTTATTTACCAAGTTTGGGAAAATAATCCGAGACAGACTCAGACATGTGGCGCGGAGATGGGGGATCACACCTACCATTTTTCCTGTAGTCTGAACTTCCTGGAAGCACCTCCTATGGGAGATCCAGGGGTCTCAGCCTCCAGATTCTGTCAGAAGCCCTCTCAGAAACAGACTGGTTAGTGTCTAGATTGACTACAGGACCTCAGGCAGGTGCAGGTGTAAGTGGATCCTGCAGTGCCTTCTGTCCTTAGTTGACTCACCACTGGGCCCTGTGCTGATAAAAAGCCAGCCTTGCAGAGTAGCAAGGGCCATCCCAGACACAGCCAAGCCTGAAAGAGTTGGCCAAAAACTGTGGGTCACTTGTAGCTTCAAACTGGCTTCTTAGAACTAGACATGAACGGCATCAGACATTGGCTTACACCAACTTCAGACATTAGAGTGTATCCAAAAGGTGAACCCAGCAGTACCTGTACAACAGTGTACAAGATGTGGTGGTAGTTGAGTCTCTCAGTCAGCCAGCTGGAGGAGAGAACCCACCAATGAACAGGACCCAAATACAACAGGAGAGCCCACATAACCCTCAAAAGGGGCATTCCTAGAGCATCTAGCTTAGGAAATCAAAGAAATTGTACCACTGAGTCCCACAGGACTCCTGCCACATAATGCCACCCCATGAAGGCAGGGGGTCAAAGCAGATCTAATATGTAGAAACAAACAAAAACAGTCAACTAAAATGGGGAGACAAAGAAACAACCCTCAAATGAAATAAAAGGAGGAATCCCCAGATAAAGAGCTAAATGAAATTGAGGCAAGCAATTTATCAGACATAGAGTTCAAAGTAATGGTTATAAAGATACTCAAGGAACTTAGTGAGATATACAAAGAACTTTGTGGGAGCTACATCAGCATGAAAAAGGGCATAGAAACCATGAATAATAACCAGTTGGAAATTAAGAATGCAATATCTGAAATGAAGAATACACTAGAAGGAATTAAAATCAGGCTAGATGAAGCAGACAGTTGAATCAGCAATTTGGAAGACAAAGGTAGAAAAAAAATACCCTATCAAAATAACAACAACAAAAAACTTAAAAAATGAAATGGTTTAAGGGAATGTTTAGACAACATGAAACATCCCAATATCCACATCATAGGGATACTAGAAGGAGAAGAAAAGGAATAAGAATAGAAAACCAGTTCGAAGAAATAATGACAAAACTTTCCTAAGCTGGCAAAGGAAAAAGTCACACAAGTTCAGGAAGCACAGGGAAACCCAATAAAGGAGAACCCAAAGAGACCCACCATAAGATACATCATAATTAAAATGGCAAAGCTTAAAGACAAAGAGAGAATCTTAAAGGCAGCAAGAGAGAAACAGTCAGTTACACACAAGGGAGCTCCAATAAGACTTCCAACTGATTCTTCAACAGAAAAACTTCATGCACAAGAGACTGGCATGAAGTATTCAAAGTAATGAAAAGCAAGGATCTGCAACCAAGACTACTCTATCCAGCAAGGCTATCATTTAAAATTGAAGGCTAAATACAGAGTTTCCCAGACACACAAAAAAGAGCTAAAGGAATTCGTTAACACCAAACCAGCATTACAAGAGATGTTAAAGGGGCTGTTTTAAGAAGATGTAATAGAGAGAGGAGAATAGATATAAAGGAATATAATGGCCATGAACAAATACCTATCAATAAGAACTTCTTCAAATGTAAATGGTTTGAATGCTCCAATTAAAAGGCACAGGGTAGCTGAATGAATAAAAAATATGACCCATATATATGCTGCCTACAGGATACCTACCTCAGAACAAAAGATTTACACAGGGTACAAGTGAAGGGCTAGAAAAAAATATTCTGTGAAATGGAGATAAGAAAAATGTTAGGGTAGCAATACATATATCTGATAAAACAGACTAAAACAACGGCCATAAAGAGAGACAAAGAAGGTTATTACATAATACTAAAGAGATCATTCCAACAAGACGATATAACCCTTATAAACATGTATGCACCCAGTGTAGGAGCATCTAAATATATAAAGAAAACCTTGGTGGAATTTAAGAACTGACCCCAGTACAGCCACAGTAGGGGATTTTAACACTCCACTGTCACCATTGGATAGATATTCCAGACAATAAATTAAGAAGGAAACAGTGACCTTAAATGACATTAGATCAGATGGATTTAATTGATATTTACAGAACATTTAATTTCAAAGCATCCAATTACACATTCTTTTCAAGAGCAAAAGGAGCATTCTCAAACATAGACCACATGGTAGGACACAAAATAAGTCTTAATAAATTCAAGCAAATTGAAATCAAGTCTTTTTCTTTTCCAGATCACAATGGCATGAAACTAGAAATAAACTTAAGTTAAAAAAACTCAAAGGTCATTCAAATACATGAGGCTAAATAACATGCTATTAAATAATGAGTGGGTTATCAGTGAGATCACGGAAGAAAATAAAAAGTACCTGGAAGCAAATGAAAATGAACACACAACCCAAAACCTGTATGACACAGTGAAGGGAGTCCTAAAGAGAAGTTCATAGAAATACAGGCACACCTCAAGAAGATACAAAAATATCAAATATTTAGCAATCTAACCCTACACTTAAAAGAACTAGAAAAACAACAAAACCAAAAGGGAATAGAAGGAAGACAATAATCAAGATCAGAGCAGAAATTAATGACATACAGACTAAAAAATAAATTCAAAGGGTCAGTGAATCCCAGGAGCTGGTTCATTAAGAATATAAAATTGATGAACCTTTAACCAGACTCATTAAGAAAAAAAAGAGAGAGAACCCAAATAAATAAAATCAGAAATGAAAGAGAAGGAACACTGATACCACAGAAATACAATGGATTGTAAGAAAACACTATGAACAACTATATGCCGAGAAACTGAACAACTTGGGCAAAATGGATAAATTTCTACAATCATACAATTTCCCAAAAATAATTCAAAAAGGAGGAGAAAACCTGAATAGACCAATAACAACTAATGAAATTGAAGCAGTAGTTAAAAAAAAAAAAAAACTCCCAGCAAACAAAAGTCCTGGACCAGATGGCTTCACAGGTGAATTTTACCAATCATTCAAAAAAGAACTAACACCTTTCCTTCTCAGAGTATTCAAAAAAATTCAAGAAGAGGGAAGGCTTCCCAGCTCTTTTTATGAGGCCAGCATTATCTAAATTCCAAAACCAGGTAAAGACAAAACAAAGAAAACCATAGGCCAATATCCCTGATGAAAACTGATACTAAAAACCTTAACAAAATATTAGCAAACTAGGTCTAATATATATTTAAAAGATCATACACTATGATCAAGTAATATTCATCCTGGGAATGCAAGGTTGGTACATTATTTGTAAATCAATAAATGATATGTATCTCATAAACAAAATGAAAGATAAATATCACATGATCATATCAACAGATACAGGAAAAGCATTTGATAAAACCTAGCCCCCATTTATCATAAAACTCTCAGCAAAGTGGTAGTAGAAGGATCATACCTCAACGTAATAAGGACTATATATGGAAAACTGACAGTCAATATCATATTCAGTGGGCAAAAACTAAAAGCATTTCCTCTAAGATCAGGAACAAGACAGGGATTTTCACTTTCACCATTCTTATTCAACAGAATACTGGAAGTCCTATCCATAGCAATCAGACAAGAAAAAGAAACAGAAGGCATCCATCCATATTGGAAAGGAGGAAGTAAAAGTGTCATTTGCAGATAACAAGATATTGTGCATAGAAAACCATATAGCCTCCACCCAAAACCTACTAGAACTAATTAATTTGGCAAAGTAATAGCATACAAAATCAGTACTCATAAATTGATGGCATTTAGCCCTGGCTGGTGTGGCTCAGTGGATTGAGTGCCAGCATGTGAACCTGTGAACCAAAGGGTTGCTGGTTCGATTCCCAGTCAGGACACATGCCTGGGTTGTGGGCCAAGTCCCCAGGTAAGGGTGTATGAGAAGCAACCACACATCGATGTGTTTCTCCATTCTCTTTCCCTTCCCCTCTCCCTAAAAATAAATTTAAAAAATTTTATAGAAATCAGTGGCATTTCTATACACTGATAATGAATTATGAGAAAGAGAAGCTAAGAAAACAATCCCACTTATTATTGCACAAAAATAAAAAATGGGGTACCTATAAGTAAATTTAACCAAGGAAGTAAGACGTGTATTTGGAAAACTATGGGACGCTGAAGAAAGCAATTGAGGAAGATACAAATAAATGGAAGAATATATTGTGTTCATGAATTAGAAGAATTAGCACCATTAAAATGTCCATATGACCCAAAGCAATCTATAGATTCATAGCAATTCCTATTAAAATACCAATAGCATATTTCACAGACCTAGAACAAATATTTCAAAAATTTATATAGAACCAAAAAAGACCCTGAACAGCCTCAGCAATCTTGAGAAAGAACAACAAAGTTGGAGGGACCACAATACCTGATAGCAAACTACAGTACAAGGCCTCTGTAATCTAAACAATCTGCTACTGGCATAAGAACAGACACATAAATGAATAGAACAGAATAGAGAGTCTAGAAATTAAATCCACTTCTTAATGGTCATTATTTGACAAAGAATGCAAGAACATACAGTAAAGACAGTCTTTTCAATTAATGCTGTTGTGATAACTGCCCTAGTACTTGCAAAAAAATGATACTAGACCACCAACTTACACCATATACCAGAATAAACTCAAAATGGATAAAAGACTTAAAAACATAAGTTGTGATACCATAAAGATCCTATAGAAAATCATAAGCAGTAAAATTTTACATATCTTGTGTAGCAGTATTTTTGCTGATGTATCTCCTAGGGCAAGGAAAACAAAGGAAAAAATAAATAAGTGGGACTACATAAAATTAAAAAGCTTTGCATAGCTGAAGAAACCATCAGCAAAATGAAAAGGGATCGACTGTATGGGGAACATATTTGCCAGTGATACATCAGACAAGGGTTTAATCACCAAATATGTAAAGAACTCCTGTAATTCAACACCAGGAAGACAAATAATCCAATTTAAAAAGTAGGCAAAGGACCTGAATAGAGACTTCAAGGAGGACATACAGAGGGCCCATAGACATATGAAAATATGCTTAACATCACTTGCCATCAAAGAGATGCAAATTAAAACAAGGAAATATCACCTGACACCTGTCAAAATGACTATCGTTAATAAGTCAACAAGCATCAAGTGCTGGCATGGAAGTGGAGAAAAGGGAACCCTAGTACACTGTTGGTGGGAATGCAGACTGGTGCAACCATTATGGAAAGCAATTTGGTGTTTCCTCACAAAATTAAAAGTGGAACTGTCTTTTGACCCAGTGATTCTACTTCTGGGAATATATCCAAAGAATCCTGAAACACCAGTTCAAAAGAATATATACACAACCCTATGTTCATAGCAGTATTTTTTTGCAATAGCCAAGATTTGCAAACAGCCAAAGTACCCATCAGTAAGATGAGTGGATAAAAAAGCTCTGGTGCATTTACACAATGGAATACTATGCAGCAGTAAAAAATAAAAGGAATTCTTACCTTTGCAATAGCATGGATGGAACTGGAGACTATTATGCTAAATGAATTAAGCCAGTCAATGAAAGACAAATACCATACTATCTCATTTATTACTAGAATCTAATGAACAAAAACTAAAGAGCAAAACAGAATTAGAGGCATAGAAACAGAATAGACTGACAGTTGTTAGAGGGAAAGTGGAGACTGTTTGAAAGAAGGCAATAGCATTAGATGAAGAACTTATATGAAGGACCTATGGATATCAACAATGCTGTGGAGATTGGGAATGGGGTTGGCTGGGGGAACAGGGGCAAAGAGGAAATAATTGGAACAACTAACTGTAATAGCATAAACAAACAATGTATAGAATTAGGAACAAGAAGAAGGTGTGTACCATCTACACTTCATTTGAACAGTGTACTTGAAATTCAGCCAGTCAATAAGGTAAAAGTAATCAGACTAAAGGAAGAAATTTTTCTTTCTTTACAGCTAGTATAATTGTTTATACAGATTCACAGGTAAATTATTAACATTGTTAAGAAGTTACTGGATATATATTAACTGCAGTTCTATGTACCAAATGGTAACAAATGGTTAGAAAAATGAAATTCAAAAAATATTGTTTAAAATAACAGGGCATGTTGTACATAGCCATAAATATAACAAGAGATGTGAAATATCTGTACATATTCTAAGTATAACATTAAGTCTTTTCAGTAAATGGAGAGATACACTGTGTATATTTCCAATGGGAAATTTAGTATTACTGGCATGTCACTTCTCAAATTGATTTTACCTGTTCAATGTGTTTTGAGTCCATTTCTCAACAGGATTTTCATGGTACTTGAAATGATCGTCATACCTTGATAAGACCTTTTTTAATTCTCTAGGGTGAGCAAAGGGTAAAAAAGAGTTAAGACATTCCTGAAGAAGCAGAGCCAAGTAAGGGTTGAGGGTTACATAGCCGTATTATAATGTTCTAGTAAATAGTGCAAGAGGTATTATTGTTCAAATAGACAAAGAGATGAAGGGAACACAACAGAGACTTAGAAACACACCCAATATATGGAAACTCAATTTATAACATATTGATCAATAAATCATTTGGGGGAAATTAGTTTATATGAGAAAAAATGAAAACAGATCTCTCCAAATATTTACAAAATCAATTCCAGATTAAATTTGAAAGATAAAGCTTTTAAACTTAACAAACTACAGAAAAATATTTTTATATCTTTGGTGGAAGAAGTGGTTTAAACACACACCCAAAGCCTAAAAGACTGACATTCTGCCTTGTTGACTTTAAAAACATCTGTTCATTAAAAGATACCATAAAAATAGTAAAGAAACAGATCTCGATGCATGTAACTGACAAATGATAAATATTCAGGAAAAGTAAAGTATTCTATGGATCAACCAAAAGACTCAAACCCACTAGAAAAATATGTCCAAAACTCATGAATAGCTATTTACAGAAGAGGTAAAAGGAATGGCGATATAAAGTGTGAAAAGATGCTTTATATTATTATGAAACTGGCTGGCAAAGGTAAATTTCACACCCACTAGATTGAAGTAATTTTAAAGTCTGACAATTACAAATGTCAGTGAAGATGTGAAATGACAGGAATTCTCATTTACTACTGGTGGAAGCATGAGTTGGTAGGATGATTTTGTAAAAACAGTTTTGGTATTACACAGTAAAGGTGATAAAGAGCAAACCCCCAGAGGTGTCTAATCCGTGGCCCACAGGCCACATGCAGCCCAGGATGGTTATGAATGCAGCCCAACACAAAATCATAAGTTTACTTAAAACCTTTTTTTTTGCTTCTCAGTTTTTGTTAGTGTTTGTGTGCTTAATGTGTGGCCCAGAGATATCAAAAGATTAGACACCCTAACTTAGCTTTTATACTCTATAGTATACCCTAGACTTCATGAAGCTCTCAAAAAATATGTACTAGCAGATTGTTTATAAGAGGAAAAAATCTGGGGGCAGGTTTGGGAGTAAAAGGGAGAAAACTGTATTTGAACAATGATTAAAATAAAATTGAAAAAAAAGGAAAAAATCTGGAAAAATCCAAATGTGCCATCATCAGTGGAATAAATATACCTATATTACACTATGTTTGTCAAGTAGACCATCATACAACAATGAAATGAATGATTTAAAGCTACAGATATAAACATGGATGAATATACAAAACAAATTAAAGTTTTTGCAGTATGACATTTATGTAAAGTTTTTAAACTTTAAAAACTTTGAATGAAAGTAAAATGAATCAATACATTGTATAGGGATAGAAACATGGTAAAAAACAGAATGAGTAAAACAGGATTTGGGAAAATGGTTAACTCTGGTTAGAAAGGAGGGTGCCCTAAAATACCAATCCAAAAGAACCTATGTACCCCAATGGTCATAGCAGCACAGTTTACAATAGCCAAGTCTTGGAAGCAACCTAGGTACCCATCAGTAAATGAATGGATCAAAAAAATATGGTACATTTACACAATGGAATTCTATGCCGCAGAAAGAAAGAAGGAGCTTCTACCCTTTGCAACAGCATGGATTGTACTAGAAAGCATTATGCTGAGTGAAATAAGCCAGGCGGTGGAAGACAAATACCATATGATCTCACCTTTAACAGGAACCTAAACAACAAACAAACAAGCAAAATATAACCAAAGACACTGAAATAGAGAACAGGCTGACAGTGACCAGAGGGGAGAGGGGAGAGAATTTCAGGGGAAAGGGGGAAGGGTTTACAGGAACAAATATAAAGGACACATGGACAAAAACGGGGGGGGGGGTAGAAATGGGATGGTGGTGGGGAGGGCTGGGAGGGTTGGCTGGGATGGGAGTAAAAGACAGAAAACTACTTGAACAACAATTAAAATTAAAACAAAAAAAGAAAGGGGGTGCAATCAGGCAATCATGGGAACCTTCAAAGGCACTTGTAATGCCATTTCTTTTTAACTTGGTGGTCATTAGCTAGGTTTTCATTTTTATTAATGATGTTTAAAATGTACATATGTTATAGACACTCTTGTATATGCATATATAGAATAAATGCATCACTCTCTTTTTTTACAGTGGAGTGGTACATGTCCCTGTGGTTCTTTCCTAGTTCTATAACTAAATGAGAAAAATAAGTGCACTAATAAGAGTTTGTCATTAGGTTGAATTCCTTCAGTGTAAAGAACTGTCCTTCATTATGAGATTGTAATGTTCTTGCTATCTGATGTTTAATGTCCCTTTATAAATTAATAGAGATTGTGAATTGTAGGTGTTTAAAAATGTCTTATCTAGATGAAAACCCTGATAGTAGTGCCACAATTTGAGGGGAAATCTTTAGTGGTCCACAGCATTTAAATCTAGGAACTGTAGGTTTGTGTCATTTACCTGTGTGAGGAGATTGTGGATATATGGTAAAGATAAGGAAATTTTTGTCATTAAATGGAGTAATAGAACATGAAGTTAGTTGGATATGTGGATACAACTGTGGAACCAAAATGGCTTCGTCAGGACCTTGTTGGCCTCATCATTACAAAATGTCTAGAGGAAGTAGCCTGTAACTTAATTTATGTCCAACTTCAAAGCCCCCCTAGGTTGGGTGGATTCTCTTGTGGGTAAGTAAAAAGATGTGAGCATTAGCACCAATATTTGATTAACAGCTGGAAGAGGGAATGGAGAGGATCAGTATTCATGCTTGTCATGCTAAAATGACAATATTGTCTTATAACTCAGATCTTATGCTTAGAGAAAAGGACTAGAAGTTGCATTACTTTTGTGAACACTTAGATTCAAATGGGTATACTAGAGAATGCAATTTTCTTTATGTGTTATGTTTTCAGAACTTAGTTATATGGAAGGGAAGAGCAGTAGCATTTTTTTTTACTCAATATTTGCACAGAGTTCTAGTGGAAGAATCCTTGAAACATAGTTGTTTTTTAAGTTTTGAGTTGAGCCTTTGATTTACAAACTATATTTATATGTAAAGGATGTCCAGTTAGTGAACTATCCTATAGGTACCCCTTTCTTCTTCACTATCATTAAACTGTACCTCATTTTCCCACTTCCTACCACAGACCCTATTGTTGCCTGGGACCTTCGTTTTTATCCCTGCTCTTTGAGTCTCACCTTACCACAAAACTGCTTGATGCTGCATCTGTGTTGATAGGCTTAGGAAAAGGAAAGTGAGGAGGAGTAGGGAGGTAAACAAATACCCCCATTCCTAGATTCTAACCTTGGCTCTATTCTAGTTTATTCTGTGACCATAAGCATATGTCTCTCAGAGCCTGATTACCTTATTTATAAAATCACTGTACTACTCATTTTATATATTGTATTGTTGGTATTTAAATCTATTGAGAATATATGTGAAAACACTAATTACTGTATAATGATGAGGTAATATTGTGATTGCATTCTTGGGTACTGTTAGTTTAGTACATTTTTAGTTACACAGACTTTTGTGGACAGTCTTACAAACCTAAGTATGTCATTAAACATTTACTTTGTAGAAATAGTCTCTGAGTTTAAATCAGCTTTTAATGAACATGCATTCACACATATATTGAAAGCTCAATGATAAGAGTAGCAACTAGGGACTATTATGTTCATAAGTATCTTGTGCTTAATATGGTTGCTAACACATAGTAGGTGCTCACTAAATTTTTGTTGAATGATCATATAATACGCATAAATTATTATAAAGAACTTGCCATCCAACAGAAAGTACTATGTTATACTTGTTGCAGTGAATGGGAATCTATAGACAAGAATGCTTTTCACTTATCTTGGGCCATCCTTTCAATTTTATATGTGCATTTGCATGTGCTTTTATGTTGAGAACATAGTTAATGTTGAGAACCTAGTTAATGTTTAAAAATCTACAGAGTTATTTTCTGAGGAAATGTAGGACAATAAGATTGCTTTATGTAATTTTTAAGTCATGTAATCAGCAACAAGAAATTACTAATTACAGCTAAGAAACTACTTTGCCATATTGGAGGATGGAAGTTGACAAAGAGCTGTATTGTTGAGCTTTGTTCTGTTTTAAAGGAAAGGTCATTATCTCCTATCTCAATTTATATGTTCTTTGGAAGGTTATTAACAGACTTGTTTGCTAAGCCTGTGCTACTTCAGTGTGTGAACTATATTTTTATTTGAATTGCTTGCACTGTAACAGAACTTATTGCTGAATTTGTGTAGTGACATCTTCATATATTTAGTCCATTCGATAGGGTAGTGATTCTCTTCAGGTTTGGACTTTCTTAAATTCTTGTTGATTGCTTTTGTTTTCAGTATTTTAATCTTTTTTCAACCCTTCTCGTTGCTTTAAGGACTTTAAAATTTTTTAAAGCCTTGTTTTATCATCTTGGAATTTGAGATAAAGTATATAGTTCTTATACTTTCATCCTAATTTAAACCAGTGTATTTTATCATGACGATTCATGTGGAACTCTATAGAATTTAAGTGGATTTTCCGACTACGAAATTAGATTATTTCAAAACATCAGCACTGTTTGTCATTCGTCATTTTGTAAAGAGATGGTCTGGAATTTGTTCAGAGAACTATCAGAGTTAGTATTACAGTGAAATGCCTTCTTCAGTCCTAATCTTTGGCTCTATAGGAAGAGAAATTAAAGCTGGGCATTTTCTTTGGACAGGAACATCTAGAAAATCTTTCTGTTGTGGCCTTTTGTGGCTTTTGCCTCTGTTTGGGTGTCTGCCACTTGAATATTGAAAGAGCCACTAGACCAGAGATAATGTATGTAGTTGTTCTCTTTAGTGGCAAGCTGTTAATAAAGTTTTGCAATTAGTTATTTTTAATGTTAAGGAGTAGCAAAAAAAATATTGTTTATGTCATGTTTTCCAGTTTTGGCCATGACCTATGTAAGAAATACACTTTATGTCACTATCTAAAACATTATATATACACACATATATGTTATATAAAAAGCATAAAACAAATTATTTATGAAACAACTTTCCTTTTGATATCAGAATGCAATGCACTCTATATTTCCTACCTTGGCTTATTCAACTTTACTTTTTAAAATACTATTTGTGACTCACTAAATTGATTTGTCTGACTTACCAACAGGTAGTGACTTGAATTTTGTAAAGCATTTTTTTTTTAAAGATTTTATTTATTTATTTTTTTTTTATTTTTAGGGAGGGAAGGGAGGGAAGGGGAGAGAGAGAGAGAGAGAGAGAGAGAGAGAGAGAGAGAGAGAGAGAGAGAGAGAGAAACATCAATGTGCGGTTGCTGGGGGTTATGGCCTGCAACCCAGAAATGTACCCTGGCTGGGAATCGAACCTGGGACACTTTGGTTCCCAGCCCGAGCTCAATCCACTGAGCTACGCCAGCCAGGGCTTGTAAAGCATTTTTAAATAAGTAGGTTTATCCATAGGTTAAAATCTTTTTCTAATACAAATGTCTCACATGACTTTCAAACTTATCTGCCTTTCCTCCACATCAAATCATTGTGAGGATAAATATAAATGTACATGTACCATATATATAAGTTATTTCAATGACCTGGCAACATTTTTTTTCTAATTTTTACTTGTTTTAATATATAAATAATATAATGTAAAATGGGAGAAATGGTAATTCGAGTGTAAACCCAGATAATGTTTTAAGTACTCAGCCTTGCTATAAACTTTATGGTAGTTGAATCTAGCCAGCATGACACAGCAAATGTGTTCATGCTATATAGATCTTTAAGAGAGGTAAATCAGGCTTTGAGCATAATTTGATCCCTAGTCTGACATTAAAACTAATACAAAATCCATAATGATTACAAATAATTATAAAATTAAATTGATGTCACAAGAGATACATAAAAATGTTTTTAAAGTAGACCTTAGGTTTAGAATAATAAATCTAGATTTTGGTTTTAAATTAACAGCTGCCTTTAAAAATTGTTTTCTAAAAGTTCTAAAAGTCTTTTTTTCTTTATTGAAGAAGAGAGTATTTGTGCTTCCCTTGTGAAGTTAATGCCCATCAGTTTGTTTGTATCCTTTCCTAAGACCATTGGAATATATTGGTTTTCTTTGAATTTAATTATAGACTTGAAAATGTAAGTTATTGTTACTATTTTGCATGTATAAAACACTTTATATTGATCAAAACACTATTTATATATATATTTATATTTCTCCTCACAATTATTTGATGTGGAGGCAAAGCAAATAATAATTGTGCAGATGCAGGACCCAGAAATATTAGCTCCTACTGTTGTTTTCACTGGTTTTATTTGAAGTTAATGCTTTTTTTACTTTACTGTGTATTTTCATCAAGTGAGTTTATCAACTATTTTTAAATCTCTAATTTAAAGAATGTTAATGGAAGCTTTGTGAGGTTTGTGTAAATACGGGTACCATATTTATTTACCACCATTCAGATGGAGTAAGAAAGATGGAGTTCCAAGGAAGATAGACAGAAGAATAAGCATTTGAGAAGAATTGCACAATTAAAGATACAGTGCTATAACCACTACCAACCTATTAGAATAGCCAAAAGCCAGAACACTGACCTTATCATTGTGGAGCAGTAGGAGCTCTAATTCATTGCTGATGGGAATGCACAATGGTACAACCAAAACTTGGAAGCAAACAAGTAGCTGAATGGATGGATAAACTGTGATACATCCAGACAATGGAATATTATTCAGTTCTAAAATGAATTGAGATGTCAAACAATGAAAAGCCATAAGGAATCTTAAGTGCATATTGCTAAGTGAAGAAAGCTAACCTGAAAAGACTTCAGACTGTAAAGACTTCAGACTTCAGACCTGATGCCACTACCTGTGTGGCATCATGGTAAAGGCAAAACTATGGAGATAGTAAAAAAGATGAGTAGTTTCCAAGAGTTACAGGGGAGGGAGGAATGGACAGGGGGAGCACAGAAGATTTTTAGGGTAGTGAGAATACTCTTCATGATACTGTAATGATGGATGCCTGTCATTATACATTTATGTAAACCCATAGGATGTACACCACCAAAAGTGAACCCTCAAGTTTGCTGTGGACTTTAGGTGATTATGATATGTCAATGTAGGTTCATCAACTGTAACAAATGTACCATTCTGGTGGGGGAAATTTATAATAGGGGAAGCATGCATGTGTGCAGGCAGAGGGTATGTGGGAAATCTCTGTATCTTTCACTTTTGCTGTGAACCTAAAACTGCTTTTAAAAATAGACTCTTAAAAAAAAAAGAAAGAACAATGTATTGGAAGTATCCTCATCTTACTCAGCCTATCCAAGCATCAGGTCATGGGGGAAAGAGGAAATTTCCTTAGCTTGCTATCAAGACAAGCCAAGGTCAGAAAAGAATTTGGGTAAAGCTCATGGAAATAATTTGTCCTTGGTTTAAAAAGAGAATAGTACAGTGATAGGGGACTTCTTGATGATGACAGCTATTTTCTGCTGAGTGCCCTGTTTCCTGTATCCCATGCATTCTTTCTTTTTTAAGATTTTATTTATTTATTTTTAGAGATAGAAGAAAGGATGGAGAAAAAGAGGGAGAGAAACATCAATGTGTGAGAGAAACATTGATTGGTTGTCTCTTGCTTGTGCCCTAACTGGGGACGGGGCCTGCAACCCAGGCATGTGCCCTGACCAGGAGTCAAATTGTCAACCTTTTGCTTTTTGAGTGTCTGCTCAACCAAGTGAGCCATGCCAGTCAGGGTGCATGCATTCTTAATTTGCTATCACCTTTTAGTAGAATCTATAATACTCCAGTATGGCCTTTCTCAACTGGGGTCCTATGAGAGAAGTAAGGACTAGAGAAAGTAATTTAAGTGACTGTTTTCTTAGTTTGCCCAAGGATATGTGTGTGGTTAGAGCCATTATAGATACAGAGAGAAAAAGTTAATTCATTTTGAAGAGTGGATATTTAGTGCATTAGGCCTAATTCTCTTGTAACCCCTCCACTCCAGGTGAGAAGAGTTACTTTAGTAAATTCTTTAAAAACATGCATGGAAAGTAAAATTTTGAGATTTTGCATGGTCAAAGAAAATATTTTACCATGACATGTTACTGGTAGTTTGGCTGAGTATGTAATTCTAATTTAGAACTCACTTTACTTCCAGTTTTGAAGGCATTACTTATATTTTTGTCCTGATTCCAGTATTATTGTTGATGTCAGTAGCTTATCTGATTCCTCATCTAGAGGAATGTGGTACTGTGAATTATGTGCGAAAATGTTCCTTTGGTATAAATACAGTTAGTTTTTACTGCTGTTGGTTTGTGATTTGGCTATCTTGGATCTGCAAGACAGTGACTACTTGCTTATCTCATACTTTCCAGTGTCAAATTTATGTTGTTGGTGTATCCTTTTCTGGATACATACTTGTGTGATATATGCCCATACATGTTTATCATTTTTTTTAAATACTAGTTTTCTGTCATTTTAGTTGAGATTTAGGAGGGAACACATTAGGTCACTGTCTTCATTCTGCTCTTTTAACCTGGTACATTTCTAGATTTTACATGTTATCCAATTTGATCCTTATAATAATCTCATAATATAGGCAATATTATTAGCATTTTATAGGTGAGGAAACACAGACCCAGAGAAATTAAGTTAATTGCTCAAATATATTACAGCTAGGATAGAACTAGGATTCGAACCCAAGGAGTTCAATTTCAAGTCCTGCAGAATTATTACAATATAATGCCTTTTGTGGTATTATGTCCTTTATGCCTTGAAGAGACAAGCACCATTGTATGAATTAATTATAATTATTTCTCTATTGTCTATAATTAATGCTAATTTATATTTCATGAAATAGAGATAAGCAAAAACAAAAACAAACCCTGCTGTAGTTGTGGTTATAAGCCATAAACTATTTTTATCATTAATTGATTTTGAAATGCCTTTGCCTAAGAAAGAATATATACAGGAAATCGAGTTTGTTTTTAAGTGTCTTTCCTAGTAAAGAGAAAGTCCTAGGTTACAGGGAATGCCGTTGTGTATGAGTGGAGTACCAGTCTTGAAGTGTATGCATAATGAAGAAGGAAACTGGTATCATCAGAAGGTACTTAAATGAACCACTAAATCAATTGTAACAAATTAATTGTTGTCTTACTAAGGGGGTGCATGTGCAGGTTGAAAGTAAAAACTATGACTAGAAAAATCATTTTAGGACATATAAGGACAATAATTGGCTAGAATTTTTTCACTTCAATTAAGGTAAAGTAATTGTATTTTAATATAACTAGGAAAGAGTTTTTTGGAATTTTAAGATGAGCTATAGAGATATGACATAATTTAACATTTTGGCTATAGGTACTGTCCTGTTAGATTTAATACTGTGAGATCATACCAGTCACTTAGTTTTAACCTAGTAAAGAAAGAGAAGAAAGAGATTCCTTTCTTTACTGTGATAATAAAGTACATTATTAATAGAAGGTTCATTTTTAATAGAAGAATTTTAAGTGGAAAATACTCATTCGTAGATTATATATTTTGAAAAGTTTAAATGTAATAAAGAACTGTAGCAACTCATACCTGTTTCAAGGGAACATATATTGGAGCATACAGCATTATTATGGTGTCTTTTTAATCTCTGCTAATTGGTTTGGATTAACTCTCTTACTGACTCATATATCCCTCCTAGAGGTGAAAGTTAAATGTTTATCATTTGCTTTAGCTGTTGGAATACATTAAAATTGTACTTGAAAGAATATCTTTCCTTATAAATTTTTAATTATGGCTGAACCAAGCAGTAGATTAGATCTAAATCTAGAGGCTACAGGAAGGATAGACAGTGTTATGTTTATATCCATTTTTGAAGTAAGCAAACAATGCAAAGGAAAGAATCAGAAGAGGTGGGTAGTGTGGTGGATACTACAGAAACTGGTTTTATTACTTCATCTTGAATCTCTTAAGTATTGATCTTGCTTTTTTTTCCCTAAAGCCGCAGTTCAGTGTAGGGCATTCCAGGAAGGTAAAACATTAGCAGAATAGTGCTTCTTGTTTATCAGGTCATTTAAAAACCCAGCAGTATGGTTTAATGCCTTTTCTGTTGGTCTTTTTCTCTGTCTGTTTGCTGATCTGACAGCCTCTGGTCCTTCTCCTTTGCTGTTAAACGTGTGTGTCCTTTGTTTGTACTGGTGGGTTTTGCTACATTTGGATGTGAGGGTGAAGCCTGTTGTTGCCATACTGACCTAATTAGCCTTCTGAGTGAGCATATGCATTAAATAGATCTTCTAAAGCATGAAAGAAGAGAGCTCACAACAACGTAGATTTTCCTCTTGTACTGTGGTTTCGCCTGTTTTATTTCCTCCACGAATTGATGGCCGAAAGCTTATCCGGAATGCTTCATTTGGAGGATATAATGAACTTTCTCCTTCGCTGCCAGGTTTGTTTTTTAGTCTACATTCTTTTCTTAATTTCCTGCTTTGATTTAAATAAATTAGCCATTTTAATATCTTAAAACTGCTTTGTTTTAAACACAACAATTCTATATGAAAGATTAGGTTTTAGTAACTGCTACTATATTGCTTGGTCTTTCCATTATTTCTCTTACAATCTCTTAAGCTCAAACTTGAAAACTAATGATTCAGTAAAGTACAAATCTTCAGTGCTTCTGGCATAAATTTTTGTTTTAATTATAGAAATAAATAGTATGAGCCTTTGATAAAATCAAAGCCTTTTCTGGACTTGAGATAATGTAAAATTCTATAAATAAATTAATCTGAGGTTTTAGCAAATGAAACCCAGATATTTAGTATTGATAATTTGTTTATCTATTTTCAGCAGAACAGTAACTATATTAAAATTGATGTTTAGTTTAAGCTTTAATAGCTCAAGCTCCTAACTTGAAAGTGAAGTTTTCTGCCTAATTTTTAAAATGCCTTACTTGTTGTTAGATGTGTTTGTATGTGATATGTTTTTGCTAAGAAAATGTTATGTTATTGTAGGGTAATAGTTACTAAATAAAATTAGGTATTTGGCAGCTGTGATTTAGACATTAATTAATTGGTCAGTGAGAAGTAAATATAAATTTATCTTTTATTGTTTGAAAAAGATTTATTATAGCACATATTTGGATATATATTTTAAAATAATATTTTTTCTTTTCAAAAATGTTAACTGCTACATAATTATACCTACTCTCTTTTAAAATAAAAATATTCTATTAATATTCATGAAAAAGAAATATTGACTGAAACTGGTGTTTGGCTTAACTATATATTTTTCTGACACTTATGTTTTGTTAAATTTGAATTATATTTTCTATTTTCACACTAACCTTTATTCTTGGCTTTTTGCAAATATTCATGTTGATAGGTGGTATATGCATTCCTTTGTGGTAGTGAAACACCTTGTAGAAGGTGTTACCTGGGCAATTAAATAAATTATTTTAAATTCACTGATTTCATTTTCTTTTCCAACAATGTTTCTCACAAGAATTGGAAACCATAGTTCTGAACTGTTGCCTTAGTAGTGTATAAACTTTAAATAATATCATAATCCATATTCAGTCTTCTCAGTGTAGCATGGTTACTGTCATGTTTCTTTCTTATGTTCTCAGGTATAAATTTTGGTATTTGCCTTTGTTTGAAGTGGCTTTGATAATACAATATATTGAATTTTTTAAATGTTGCTAAGTGCTCTACTTGCTTTTATAATGTGACTTCCATTTCTATATTTGTCTCTGTCTCTGTGTTCTTCTATTTTCAAGCCAGCAAGCTTGCTAGAACACATTTGGCTGACCTTCATGCCTTCAGTCTACTTAATACTAAAGAATCATGTGACCCTAATAAAAACTAGAATACTCTTCCACCTTTCAAAAATTGATATTTACTTAATTAATTAGACAACTGAAGGTAGAACCATCAGTTTTTCTTGTCACAAAATATATTGAATGTCATTTGGGATCATTTGTTTGAATTGGAAAAGTGAATGATTGGCTTTGTTTTCTAATTCTTGAAATAGAGAAAATCATGTTCATAAGGATGCTTTGTATAACCAACAGTTGCATTATAACCAGCCATGATTAAAAAAAAACTGTTTAAAATATGTTTTATCAGCTAAGACGTAGAATGGCATTACATACTTCAAAGAAGCAAGCAGCTTTTTATGTATTTTTTTAAAAGTAAAAGTAAATTTCTTCTTGGTCATTTCATTGTACTGAAAAAACTTTTTAGATGCATTATTTAACCTGACATTTAATTAGCTTAACAATAACCCACAACCTTTGGACCAAATAAATCTGACATTTAAAGATAACTTATCTTACTACTTTGACCACAACCTTTTTTCATTTTAGTTTTCCTTAGGAAAATCTTAGTATCACCCACCCATGTGCTCATAGTGATAACACAGTACAGTTTTTTTAAGTTTATATTTACTTATCGTCTCTTTCCTTAATCTCAGATGAAACTTCTAGATATGATCATTAAATCATAAATAGTTCCTAAAAACGGGAGTAAATGAACTTTGAGCAAAAAAATCATTTGTAGACATACTATTAGCTTTAGTGCACAGATAGAGTTCTTTTCTTGTACTTCGACTTCTCAGAGATTTTTTTTTTCTTGTATAATTTTTAAATTTTGGCTATGTTCAATATAGCAACAATTTTATATTTTATAAATACCTATTAAATCTGCATTTGCAGGTATAGGTATATAATTTCATTTTAATAAGACTGAAGCAGCATAAAACTTGCTTTATTATATCTAAATATTAGTAAACCAAATTTGTTCATGAAACATATAAAAGGGGCCCCTGGCTGGCGTAGCTCAGTGGATTGAGCGCGGGCTGGGAACCAAAGTGTCCCAGGTTCGATTCCCAGCCAGGGTACATCCCTGGGTTGCAGGCCAGAACCCCCAGCAACCGCACATTGATGTTTCTCTCTCTCTCTATCTGCCTCCCTTCCCTCCCTAAAAAAAAAATAAATAAATAAAAATCTTAAAAAATATATTTAAAAAAAAAGAAACATATAAAAAGGTTATATCTTATCAATGGTAATAGCACTTATAGTCTATTAAGAAATTAGACGTTAAGGACGGAGTGCTAATTCAGGAATAATATTCTCTTAGATTAGTAGGAGAAAATACACTATCTTTATGACCATGGATTTAGAGAAGACTTTCTTAAGACCAGAAAGCGCTAACTGTTAAAGAACAAGATTGCTAGATTTTACTTTATTAAAAACTGAGTTGTACATCAAAAGGAATCATGCAGAAAATAAAAAGACAAGCCACAGAGTGGGGAGATATTTGTAGTGAAGGACCAAGAGGAAGAATGCATCAAGAATTCTTACAAAATTCAACAAGAAAAAGATAGACAATGAGTTTTTAAACACTGTACAACAGATCTGAAGAGGTTCTTCACAAAGAAAGCATTAAAATATCTAACATGTGAGAAAGTGCTCAACATTATTAGTAACCAGGGACATGCAAAATAAAGCCTTATTGGTATACTATTATATATAGATACATACCCAACAGCTTGGCAAAAAAAATATTAAAAATTTATCAGTATTGATGTTACCGTGGATATGGAGAAAGAACTCTGACACACTCTTAGTGTAAAAATAAACTGGTAAACAATTTGGTATCCTTACAGTTGAAGACAACATGTAACCCAGAAATTCTGCTACTAGGTTTAAAACTTATAGAAACTCATGGACATGTATACCTACTAGATTTGTAGCACTATTGTTCACAAGAGGGACAAACTAAGAACAACCCAAATATCTATCTCCAATAGATGGGTAAATAATGATAGAGTCATGCAGTGAAATTCTAATCAGCAGTGAAAATTAATGAATTGCCTGCTGTGACATGCTGGTAAAAAATAATTGTAAAAATCAAAACAGTTACTTTTGAGGAGAAAAAGAGTAGATGGTGATCAAGTAGATGGTGCTACTGTAGGGAATCTTATGGGATGCTGATAATTCTTTCTTGATTTGGGTAGTGGTTATGCAAATATTAACTGTATACATCAAATTACACATTTATGTTTTATGCATTTTTCTGAAGGTGTGCTATATTTAATACATTTAAAAACTATTACAAGTGGAGTCCATTTTTATTAATTTTTAGATTAGTTTTTTTTGTATTTAAAAGGATGAATAAGGATTAGTTCCTTTTCAGGAAATCACAGTCAAGTACAGAACATTTACATGAAAACAAGTAATTAAAGTATGTTGTGATAATATGTATAAAGTGCTATGCGACTCAAAGGAGGGTACAGCTCACTATATGCTGTCACACACTAAAGCAAGGCCTCCCAGAAGAGGCAGCCAGGCATTCTAGAAACAGCATGACTTTTAAAGTTATACTAAGTTTGAGTCAACTCTCATACTATCACTTACTAATATTAGTCAATTTACTAAATTTCTGTGAGCCTTAGTTTTTTCAATTATATAAAATATAGTTAATTTTTTGTGGCATTGTTTAAAGATTAGAAAGTAAGTAAAGCGTCTAGCATAGTATTTTAGGATCACAAGTATTCCTACAAATGAATAGTGGTTGCTTTATTGTTTTCATTAATATTATTGTGTTAATTATTATAATTAACATCAGTGTTGATTAATTAATCAGAATTAATGAGGTACAGAATAGGTTAAATGGTTATAGGCTAAGTGAGAAAGAATGTCAAAACAAAAGAGACCTAATAATCTGGAAGAATAGAGAAGGATATCTGAGTTTTTTATTTACTTTTTATTGAGGCATAACTTACCTATAGTTAAGTATACAGCTTTTTAGATATGTATAGATATATGTAACTACTAACCAATTCCCAGAACATTCTCTTATGCCCCTCCTAGTCAGTTCCTCCTTCAACAAAGGTAAACCCTGTTCCAACATCTAATACCATAGGTTAGATTTGCCAGTTCCTGAATTTTATATAAATGGAATCATTCAGTATTTGTTTTTCCTTTTTTTTTTTTTGAAGGGGTGAGGTGGCTCCTTTCACTCAATATTATGTCTTTTGTTTTGTATACTAGTAATTGGTTGTATTCTATGTCTGTAATGTTCCATTGTGTAAATACTTTAATTTATTCTACCATTAATAGCCATTTATGTTGGCTTCAGATTTGGGCGCTTACGAATAAAGTTACTATGAACATTCTTCTACCTATCTTTTGGTGAGCATACACTCTCATTTCTGTTAGGTAGATCTAGGATCAGAACTGCTGTATATTAGAGTATATACATCCAGCTTTACTAGATCCTGTCGATAGTTTTACACAGTGGTTATGCCCCTTTATATTCCCACTAATAAGGAATGGAGTTCTAGTTACTCCACATTCTTACCTGTACTTGGTGTTAGTCCTTTTAATTTTAGCTATTTTGATGGAGTAACAGGTTTCTATCTCATTGTGGCAGTGGGGAGAGGATAGTAGGAAAGGAATTTACTACCTAAAATCACTAACAAGCAAACTTGGTGAAAAGTTGTGATCTGAAACTATTCTGCATTATTGGTAATGGTCAATAATGTGTTGTAGGTTTTAGGATTTTATCTATCACTTTTTTAAATAAAATAATTTTAAAGTAATCTTAAGTTTCCACATATGGTGGAAAATGAAAAGCTTAACAAATATTTTGTCAGAGCCCTTTTGGCTTCTAATAAATATACTTTTGTAACTGACTTTTTAAAATAAAGACTGATTTGCACATTTTTTTAGGAAACCAATTCTTTGAAGTATGTTTTATTGATTATGCTATTACAGTTTTCCCAATTTTTCCCCCTCGATCCTCTCTCCGCCCTGCACCCCCCCAACCTTCCAGCATCCCCCCCACTTAGTTCATGTCCATGGGTTGTACACGTAAGTGCTTTGAATTCTATTTCCTATACCACTTTTGACCTCTCTCCATCTACCAATTATGCTTCTTCTTCCCGGTACCTTTTCCCCTCTATTCCTCTCCTCCTCCTTCCCACTGAAAACCCTCCATGTGATCTTCATTTCTCTGATTCTGTTCCTGTTCTAGTTGTTTGCTTAGTTTTTGTTTTCATTGTTTTTATGGGGGGGGGGGTTCATTTGTTGATAGTTGTGATTTGTTGTCATTTTACTGTTCATAGTTTTTTATCTTCTTTTTCTTAGATAAGTCCCTTTAACATTTCATATGATAAGGGCTGAGTGATGATGAACACCTTTAACTTGACCTTATCTAGGAAGTACTTTATCTGCCCTTCCATTCTAAATGAAAGCTTTGCTGGATAGGGTTATCTTGGATGTAGGTCCTTGCCTTTCAAGACTTCACATACTTCTTTCTAGCCTCTTCTTGTCTGCGAAGTTTCTTTTGAGAAATCAGCTGATAGTCTAATGGGTACTCCTTTGTAGGTAACTCTCTTCTTTTCTCTTGCTGCTTTTAAGATTCTCTCTTTATCTTTAATCTTGGGTAACTTAATAATGATGTACCTTGTTATGTTCCTCCTTTGGGTTCAACTTCTTTGGGACTCTCTGGTCTTCCTGGAGGTCTATTTCCTTTGCCAATCTGGGAAGTTTTCCTTCATTATTTGTTCAAATAAGTTTCCAGTTTCTTGCTGTTGTTGTTTTCCTTCTGGCACCCCTATAATTCAGATATTGGAATGTTTACACTTGTCCCAGAGGTACCTCAGCCTCCCCATTTTTTTAAATTCTTTTTCCTTCATTCTGTCCCAGTTGGATGTTTATGTCTTCCTTTTGTTCCAAATAGTTGATTTGAGTCCTCACAGGAAACCAGCTTTATCCAGAATAAAGAGTGTTCCCTAGTGTGACATTTTGCTTTCCTTGGAATTACCCTTGAAAACTTAGTGCTCAATATGGCAATATTTTCTTCCTAAGGCCTTTAAACATTTTTATATGTTCTTTGTATTTTATGGTTATAACCTTCTTATTTGCGCTTAGTTGAAACTAAAAGCATTTGACCAGACTTAAAAAGCATTTTTGCTTTATGCCTCAATAATTTTAAATAACTTGGAAGTCATCAGGATCATTATTTTAAAATAAGTATCTGATTTTCAAGTTTGAGGTATAGAGAATCTTTTAAAATGTGATTTATTTATTGGTTTTTACAGATAATATACAACCCAGGTTTATGAATGTCCTTTTCCAACATTTGAAACTTCCCATGAGACATATTTTAATGTTAAGAAAAGTTTATTTGAACTTGAAACTTGTAGTTTTGTTTTAATTTATTGTTCTGCTCTTACAATAATATGTGAATGTAGACACAGTGAAGAATTTTAATCTAATAAATTGATTTGTCTAGATTCAGCTGAATACAAAACTTTACTAGAGGAGTTGAAGTAAACATCTATTTTTGTGAGAATAAAAGAAGACATCATTTGTAAATTTACCATATATACTTTTAGAAAATCCTTGTGCTCTTGTACAAGGTCTTGTAGAAAGTCTTTGAAGTACTTTATATTAGTTTCTTAATGTTAAGAATTACTGATTACAAGTATATTATTCTGAATAAATATTTTAGAATTTTTAAACTGAATTATGTAACTTTGGTTTGCTTTAGACTAAAGATTCAAATGCTGGTAAGTTTTTATTTAAAATTTCATGTTGCATTTGTGAAACAGGTTTTTTTCTTCTCCCCTATTGGAGTTGAGTGATCATTCTCCTTACCAGGGATGGGAGTAGGGGTGGGGGTGGGGGGAGATTCCTTATTTATAATTACAGAAAAATTCAATAAATTTCTGATATAGGAAAATTCTGATATAGGAATGGATTTGTTTCTACCTGATATAAACCAAATACAGAATAAATGGTATCACTGATATGCTAGAAATGATTTTCTAGTATTTTTAATATTGGCCTGAGAACAAATAATTTTAGGGAAGAGTTAATATTACCCTCAAAAGTAGAAAGAACTTCATTAAAATGAGTACAGCTCCTTTTGTGCTAGTCACATAAATCTCAGTATTAACATTTCTGTAATTGTACTCTTATAACATTAATTTGTTAACTACTTTTGGCAAAGTGTTGCGTTAATGTGTTAATCATGTTTATTAGAAGGATGTACATGCTTGTCCCAATACATTCATGTATTTTTAGATTCATCTTTTTAGAATTTACATAGCAATAGTCAGTGACAATAATAATAAGGGTCATTATTAATTGAATGTATAATGTGGTGTAGAATATTATGCTAAGTGCTTTCTGTGCATTCTCATTTAATTCTCACAATAAGCACATTGTTAGATTTGTTTAAGTCTGTTCCTCAATCAAGATTTATTGTCCTGGTTATCTTTTATCACCAATTCTGGAGTTGTTTTCCAGTTTGGCAAGAGGTGTGAAAAGTATGTTGGATTGGTTTGTCAGGATTCTTTGTTAGGAAACAGCTCACAAGAAGACTAAAAGCTCCCTGAGAACTGAATTCATGCCAAGAAGTCTAGGAGCACAGAAGGAGGTATTTAGCTTGATGTTGGTGGATTCAGGAAAAGACTTCATTGCCTCTGAAAGCCTTAATCTAGTCTAAGAATTATTATACTAGAAATCTTTAAACTTAGAATAGTTTAAATCGTATTTTCGGTCTAGGCTTCTTGTACTGATATACAGATGTAATGTATGAGGTGTGGAAAGTATGTTGGATTGGTTTATCAGGATTCTTTGTTAGGAAACAGCTCACAAGAAGACTATAAGCTCCCTGAGGCCTGAATTCATGCTAAGTACTCTAGGAACTGAGAAGGAGGTACATTCTTCCTTGAAATTGTATGACTTACCTGCTTTTGCTTTTTAATGCTTACATATCTTCGAAAGTACCAGTACTGATATAATCACAATGTTTTTAAAGGTTTTGAAAGAGGAAGGGAAGACATCTCTCAAAATAAAGATGACTCTTCACTTTCTATGTCAAAGAGCAAGGTAAGCATATTATCTTCCCCAAATATATAATTATAAAATTTTTCTAATATTTAAGATGAGAGAACTAACACTGTAATCCTGTCAGGTTTTTGTGAGATGGTCTTATGTTGGTATATCTAAACCATGTAGTATATATGAAAAAATGAAAGTTTCACTGGGGCTGATTTAATGTTGTTTACTTGCGAATATAGCCTATTGGTAACCAGTATCCTCTGTAGAGTTATATTGTTTCTGATGTGGTTGCTACAGCAGTACTCCTCAATCTGAAGCCTGAGAGTTTCCCTCCTTCTGAGAAATTCTCAGAGCTAATGGTTTAAAAAAAAACCTTAAATATTTGGGGTTCATTTGAAGGACAGTCAAAATACGTACATTTTACAAAAGGCCAAAGATCTCTTTCTTAGAAAAAGGTATAGTTCCCTAAATTAATATTTCTCAAACTGGGATACATGTATATATTCTTAGGTCTATTGAGATTTGTTTTTTTTTTTTTCATTCAAAGTACACGTTTGAGAAATACTATATGATGCCTTGGTTTTCCTAAGGGTTTGTAATTCACTAAATTTCCATAATGTCAAGGGAGTTGGTGTTTGCCTGTCATTTTTGGTCAGGTTTAATAGCAGGAGAAACTTTTTATATTTGTGGATTTGAACCAATGATATGAAGTAAGAAAACCTATTTCTTAAGCTTGTAAATTCTCTGCTATTCTCAGCAATAGGCTTCACTTTAAAAACTATGTTTTTTTGTTCCTGTTCTTGGGAGCAGTTGAGAAGATTCCATGATATGTTTTAATCTATAATTTTATACAAATTTTATTTACACTTAATTTTTCAAGTATTCATTATATAAAGATCCATCCATCAAATATGTAAAAGTACTTAGAAGTACTAAATATGTGGATATATATTTTATATGTAGCTATACATGAGAAATGCCTTGATCATTTTATATGAGATGTATAATTAAAATTGTAGAGTAAATAATCTTAGGTCTGCCATGGCTAGTGATAGAATGCAATATATGGAATTTTAAAATCCTATTTTCAAGCTGTTAATACCAGAATTGGTGAATGTATGGTGTAATGGTATTCCTTCCTATTCAGAAGTTTAAATACTTAAACCCCAGACCTACATACCACAGCTACCTATACGTAGTCTTTTAGTGGTAGGTGGATGGGTGCGGGATGGAAAGGGGAACAGGGAGCCTAAAAAGAAAGTTTACATACCTTAATGAAGCAATATGCTTTGGAACTGCCCTTTGAGTAAAAACAGCACCTGGTCATACGTGACTCTTTAAATTAATTAAAATTAAATAAAACTAGAAATTCAGTTTCTCAGTTACATTAGCCACATCTCAAGTGCTCAAATAGCCACATATGACTTGTGGCTACCATATTGGACAACTCAGATATAGAACATTTCTGTCATTCAGAGAGCTTCACTGGACAGCGTTGCTTTGGAGTCAAAAAAAGTGAGTTAGAATCTTGACTTCATCATTATGATTGTGGTCAGTAAGGTTATAAAAGAAGGAAAACTTAGTAAAGTATTTCCAATAAAAATAGTTTATGATTGTTGGTATTTAAAAGGTAACCTGTTCATTCTGAAAATTTAGTAATTTATTTTTTTATTTAATCTTTATTATATTTTTTCCATAACCACTTAGCCCCCTTATGCCCCACTCCCCCAAGCAATCACCACACTGTTGTCCATGTCTATGGGTTCTTTTTCCCTTTTGCTCAATCCCTCCATCCCCTAACTTTCCTCTGTCCTCCCAGATGTCCTCCTATTCTCTATCTATGAGTCTGTTCCCATCTTCCTTGTTAGTTCAGTTTGTTCATTAGATTCCAAATATGAGTGAAATTATATAGTATTTGTCTTTCTCTGACTGGCTTATTTCACTTAGCATAATGTTCTCCAACCACACTGTCACAAAAGGTAATGTAGGGTAATATTTTCTTCTTTTTTACAGATGAGTGGTATTCCATTGTGTAGTAGTTTTATCCACTCATCTACTGATGGACACTGGGGCTGCTTCCATATCTTGGTGATTATAAGTAATACTGCAGTGAACATAGACATGCTTATGTTCTTTTGACATAGTGTTTTGGGTTCCTTTGGATATATTCCCAGAAGTGGGATCACTGGGTCAAACAGCATATCCATTTTTAATTTTTTGAGGTATCTCCATACTGCTTTCCACAGTGGCTGCACCAATCTGCATTCCTACCAACAGTGCAAAGGGGTTCCCCTTCTTCCCCATCCTCACCAGCACTTGTTGTTTGTTGATTTATTGATGGTAGTCATTCTGATGGGTGTGAGATGATATCTCATTGTGGTTTTAATTTGCATTTCTCTGATGATTAGTGACCTTGAGCATCTTTTCATATGTCTATTGGCCATCTATATGTCCTTTTTGGAGAAGTGTCTATTCAGGTCTGAATTTTGTCCACTTTTTAATTGGGTTAGGGGTTTTTTGGTGTTGAATTTTATAAGTCTATAAATTTTGGATATTAACTCCTTATCAGATGTATGGGCAAATATGTTTTCCCATTCTGTGGGTTGTCTTTTTTATTTTGTTGATGTTTTCCTTTGCTGTTCAAAACTTTTTAGTTTTATGTGTTCCCATTTGTTTATTTTGTTCATTGGTTTCCCTTGCCTGGGGAAGATACATCCAATAAAATAATTGCTATGAGCAAGGTCCAAGATTTTGCTGCCTATGTTCTCTTCTAGGATTTTTATGGTTTGGGGTCTAACATTTAATTCATTGATCCATTTCGAATTTATTCTTGTGTGTGGTGTAAGAAGGTGGTCTAGTTTCATTTTTCTGCACGTATCTGTCCAGTTTTCCCCACACTGTTTATTGAATAAACTATCTTTAGCCCATTGTATGTACTTGCTTCTCCTGTTGAATGTTAATTAACTAGAAAGATGTGGCTTTATTTCCGGGCTCTCTATTCTGCTCATTTGATTTATGTGTCTGTTTTTATGCCAGTACCATGCTGTTTTGATTACTATGGCCTTATAGTATAATTTGATATTGGGCAGTGTGATATCAAACTTGGAGGTAACTTTGTTCTTTCAAAGGATCATTGGTGCTATGTAGGGCCTTTTGTGGTTCCATATAAACTTTTGAAAATTTGTTCTAGTTCTGTGAAATATGTCATGATTTTTGGTATTTTGAATCTTGATAGGAATGGCACTTAATCAGTAGATTGCTTGGGGTAGTATGGACATTTTAATTATGTTAATTCTCCCTATCCATTAACATGGTATGTGCTTCCACTTAACTTGTATCTTCTATTTATTTTTTCAGTGTCTTATAATTTTCTGAGTATAGGTTTTTTACATCATTGGTTAGGTTTATTCCTCAGTATTTTATTCTTTTTGTAACCATTGTAAATGGGATTGTTTTCTTAATTTCCCTTTCTGTTAGTTCTTTATTAGCATATAAAATGCAGCTGATTTCTGGATATTAATTTTGTATCCTGCTACTTTGTTGAATTCATTTATCAATTCTAACAGTTTCTTGGTGGAATCTTTGGGGTTTTCTGTGTACAGTATCATGTCATCTACAAATAATGACAGCTTTACTTCTTCCTTTCCAATTTGGATGCCTTTTATTTCTTCTTGTCTGATTGATGTGGCTAGGACCTCTAGTACTGTGTCTGGTACTGTTTCATAAGAGAGGTGAAAGTGGACATCCCTGTCTTGTTCTGAATCTTAAGAGGAACACTTGTAGTTTGCCCATCAAATATGATGCTGGCAGTGGATTTGTCATATATGGCCTTAATTTGTTTAAGTATGTTCCCTCTATTCCCACTTTGCTGAGTTTCTATCATAAATGAGTGCTGGATTTTATGAAGTACTGCATCTCTTGATATGATTATATGGTTTTTATCCTTCATTTTGTATTAGCCATTTAATTTAAAATACTATAGAACTCTTGGTCACTGGATCCCCCTTCCCCCCCCGCACCCAGAACTAGCCATATACTATATGGCAAGGATTTCTTGAAGTATATGTACTCTAATTTATCAAGTTCAAATGACACCCTTCTGGCCTGCTGGTCTCTCATATACTTGAATCTTTTAGGAACTACTAAGCCAGATCTTGTCATATCTAGGAAACATTTCCTATTGCTCATGAAGATAACTCTTATATTTGAGTCTGATTGAAATTATATTGAACAGTTTTAAAAGGTGAGAAATCAATATAGTGAGATGGCTAAGAGCCTGAGACTGAGAATTGGACTAGAGTACAAATCCAGCTTATCTATTTATTCACTCTGTGTGATTTTAGGAAGTCAGTTATTTAATCTAGTGGTCTTAATTTCCTTATTAGCAAAAAGGAGGATGCTACTACTGTCTCATGGGGTTGCTTTGAAGATTAAATGAGGTAGTGCACATAAAGTATTTAGCATAGTACTTGGTAAAGAGTAAAAAGCCATTAATTTTCATTAACTTTCAAACTAATACTGTAAGTATTTATAATTTAATAGTATCTAAGAAGTATGTTATATTACAAATTTTCCCATTAAGCCATGGAACATAGTTAAATTAATCTACATAGTTAAATTAATCTACCGTGTATACACAGTAGATTAATTTATTGATTACTTATTACTTCTTTTGGTTGTGGGTTTAGTGTGAATTAATGTTTAAATCCTAATCCTATACTACGTGGAAAAATCAGTATTTGAAAATCAACATTTGCCTAAGTACAGCAATAAATGGGAAAAATATCATAAGCATAGCTTGAACATTAATATTTTTGTGTCATATATATAGAATAAATGAAGGTTTTAAAATTTTTTGTTCATTTTTATGTGATTTTAGTCTGAATCTAAACTTTATAATGGCTCGGAGAGAGATAGTTCAGCTTCAAGCAAGCTCACGAAAAAAGAATCTCTCAAGGTTAGTTTCCACAGTTATTTCATGACTAACACTGTTTTTTACATGTGCTTTTGAAAGTAGGCTAACAAGATAAGTAGAAGTGTCTTCCTGAAAGACGAAAAAAATTCATGCAGGCACACATTAAAAATATCAATATTTGTATGACATTGTAGAGTCAACTGAAAAGGCTGCATAATGACTATCTCAGAGCTCCTCCATGGCTTAAGTGGCCACTGCTGGGGCTGAGGACTAGCTATCTCTGCAGAGCTGTGCTCCAGTCATGCACACCAGTGGGTTGTGGGGCACCTCATGGGCAGCTCCGGTACACTTTAAAATTCCCAGCCCAACTGCTGGGTCATGGCTGAATTGGCCCATGGGTAGATTGTATAGTAAATCGTCACCTAACATTGTCAGTAGATTCTTGAAACTGTGATGAATGATATATGACAAAACCAATTTTACCATAAGCTAATTAATATAAACAAGAGTTAAATTCCTACAGCATCTCATCACCATCATAACAAAACAGTGTTGAGCAAAATGTTATTTGAGGGCTGCTGTATTTTGTTTGACCTACACAGTGTTTTGAAAATTCAGCAATCACCAGTTCAGATTTCCAGGTTCTCTTAAGAAAGGTGCAATATGGGGGCTGCCTTCCAGATTGGCCACTGATCCTGGAGCCTAAGGAACACATGCTTTCCAATGACTCTGATCCCTGTGTAGTCTCTTTTACCCACCCCCCCCCACCCCCATATCTCATTTTGTATGTATTTGGAATTTCATATTAAATCTACTGTTAATTCAGATATGCATGATAATAAAGACTAAAAGTCTACAGTGTTTTGGCTGTAGAGTTATTAAAATCTTGTTATTTGTATGCAATCTCTTTACCATTAAGTGAAAATAGGAAGATTTGTATTAGAGTTAAAAAGTATTTATATCACAGATAGGTTACCACCACTCTTCTCCCATTCATGTAATAACAACAAAGCAGTAATGAGACTACATTAATTCACTCCTGCTTTCCCATATTATCACAGAACTGGCTTAAGAAGGTAAAACTTTGATATTTTGAATGAATTAATTTCCTTGTTGTGGTTTCTTAATTATTTTTTATATATTAGTGTCAGGAAAGAGCAAAATTGTCCATTGTAAACAATGGCTAAATTGTTCATAATATGAAAAAACTGCTAACAGATTTCCATCAGTATGAGAATATTAATATATTAAGAAAAACTTTACACTCAGTATAGCGTGGTGGTTAAGAAAATGCATTTTAGAGCCAGTCTGCCTCTGTTTGAATCCTGCCTCCATGACTTACTAGCTCTGTGATCCTGGGCAAGCTACTACCTGTGCCTCAGTTTTCTCTTTGTAAATTAAGGATACTAGTAGTCGTACTTCCCAAGGTTATTGTAAAGGTTAAATGAGGTAATATGTGTAAAGTGCTAAGAACTGTTACTGGTACACAGAATGTACCCAGTAAATGTTAGCTTTTATTATTTATACTAGGAATTCTTTGTAGCAATTTAAAAAATGCGGTGGTCATGGAAATGATCAAAAAAATATTGAATGGGAGAAAAAATTGAATATGTTTATAAACTCAAAAAAGGAGAAGCTATATATTTTTATAGGCTATATACATAGCAAAGGCCTGAAAAGATACTGTTTTCAAAAAGGTTAACAGTGGTCAGTTCTATGGATTGGAATAAGATAGGTATAAGAAAGATGGCATTTTAGCTTTATTTGTGTTGTTTAAAATTTTTATCATGAGATTATATTTATGTATTGTGTAATTTTAAAACTGTAAAATTCTTTAAAAAGATACAGAGAACTGGACTAGTGATCAGGAAAACATAGCTTTTAACCTTACTTCTTTAAAAATTTCTACCAGTTCTCAAGAAAAAACAAAACGAAACAGAAAAACTAGTTCCTTTATCCTAAGATGGTAGATTTCTAAAAGAGGGTTAGAATTTTATACTCTACATTCTATATGCCTAAAATTTTAAAGAGAAATTGCTCATTTCTAATGAATTTTTAATTTTTCTATTATTTCCGTAAAATAGGTACAAAAGAAAAATTATCGAGAAGAAAAGAAAAGAGCCACAAAGGAGTTACTCAGTACAATCACAGATCCTTCTGTTATTGTTATGGCTGATTGGTTGAAGGTCAGTTTGTATTGAATCTTTACCTGCTGGAATAGGAGAGCCCAGAGTGCACTGAAGCCTACAAGACATAAATAACTACTAGCATGATTGTTTTTCACTGACAGACTATTAATTGTATCCCAGAGGTTCTCTGTTCCAATCTTAATGAGAAGGAACATCTCTCTTGACACAACATCAAATATGCATAGCAGTTCTTTTAAAAAGGCTTTTTGATTTGTATGACATTAGACTAATCAATATGCTGTAAAGTAATTTTTTGCTTGCTTTTTAAATTATCATTTAGTATTATTGTAGACTTGGTATATACACTATTAAGAAGATTTGAGACAAAGTTAATACTAAAATTATCATTTGAAAAGAATTAGTGTTCAGAGAAATGTGCATGTTGCTGTTCCTGTACCTTACCTTTTTTGGCGTCTGTTTATTCCCACTTAGTTTTATTTCTTTTTTTTTTATCATCTCTGTCACTCTGTCCTCTTTCTCATTCTTATCTGAAGAATGTTTGGTAGTAATTTTTCAGGCTAAAGCTAACTTTAAGTATTATCTTGTAAAGACCCCGACACCCAAGAAGTTTTGGTACCTGGCATTGACCTAAAAATTACCCCAGTCCTGAAAGCTTTTCACTTTCCCAAAGAGTTGGTACAGTCTCCAACCTGAAATCTTGATGAGATCTGTCATTGAAGTTCTCTTACTAACATAGGAAGAACTTAGTGATGGTTTCAAGTAATGCGAGGGTCTTCTTCAATGTTGTGCTGAAAACACCTTCTAATTCTGGCTCTGCTTCAAAGACGTTAAGCTACAGATCTTACTTGGGTGTTTCAGGGCTAAATCTACTCTTGTCTTTTGACATGGGATTTTCCAACCAACTCCCCAAATCTTCCCAACACATCCTCCTGGCTGATAATTTATTTTACCTGCTAAGAGGCAAATCTTGATATCAGGGAAGTATATTTTAGTAGCCCCCTGACCTAACCTTCCAGGTTAGGAAAACCATTCTACTTAATGTATAGTATTTTGAAACTAAAGACCCAATTCTCCTGCTAGAATTTAAGATCCTCAGAAGCAATATTCATACTATTTTTTTAACTTTATTTTTATTGTTGACACTATTACAGATGTCCCCCTTTGTCCACTTCCTCCCACCCCCTTCCCTCTGGACATCACCACACTGTTGTCTGTGTTTATGGGTTGTGCGTGTATGTTCTTTGGCTAATCCCTTCACCTTCCTTTATCCAGTCCTCCCAAACCCCTGCCCTCTGATAGCTGTCATTCTGTTCCATGTATCCATGCCTCTATCTCTGTTGTGTTTGTCAATTTACTTTGTTCATTAGATTCTATATATAAGTGAGATCATAAGATATTTGTCTTTCACGAACTGGCTTATTTCACTTAGCATAATAATCTTCAGGTCTGTCCATGCTGCCACAAAGGGTAAGAGTTTCTTTTTCTCTGTTTTTTTTTTATCAGTGCTTGTTATTTAGTAGCTTTAAAAAATATATCCATTGGTTCTAACTTGTTCATTTTTCTGGAAATTTTAGATTAAAACATACTGTTTACCATTACTTAGTTTGTATCTTGTGGAGCAGAAAGAGAAAAACAGAGCTTTATTTCTTAAATTCATTTTCTATAGATTCGTGGTACTCTAAAGAGCTGGACCAAGTTGTGGTGTGTGTTGAAACCAGGGGTGCTACTGATCTATAAAACCCAAAAAAATGGTCAGTGGGTAGGAACTGTCCTTCTGAATGCCTGTGAAATCATTGAGCGGCCATCAAAAAAGGATGGCTTTTGTTTCAAACTTTTTCATCCTTTGGAGCAGTCTATTTGGGCCGTGAAGGTAAGCATTTGTTATATAGGTAAAAGGTGAAATGACAATCTTTGAGTAGACCAGAGACAGATCAGTTAATCTAATGATTGCTCTTCTCTGCCAACACTTGCGAATTTATTTTTGTTTTCAAGGGCATTATTCTTCTGTCTCTACTCACAATGAAATGCACACTAAAAGTCCTTTTTACCTTTAAGATCTAACTTAAAATTTTCTCCAGAAAATGTTTTTCTAATTTATATTGTACCTTATTATCTCTTTGCAATGGGGATTCAGTTTGTACTTAAAAAAAAGTTGCAATGAATAATCTTGCTTTGTGACATTGTATCATGTTTACTGTGTTTTTCTCTTTATCAAAATTGAAAGATCCCCTAGAACAGAAGCTGCCATTTATTTTGGGGGGTTTTCCTGTGGTGATGTAAATATGTGCTAAGAAGAAGCCTGTAAGCAATCACAGTCCTACTTACTCTTGAGATGCAGCTTTCTTTGAAGATGGAGCTCTAATGCTTTATCCAGGGGTGTCAAACTCATTTTCACGGGAGGGAGGGGGTAGGGCACGTCAACCTGCAGTTGCCTTCAAAGGCTAAATGTAATTTTAGGTCCATATAAATGTAACTGCTCCTTAACAGTTAAGTGGGAGCTTAGCACTGCTGCCGCCACTGGGTAGAAACAAGGTGCCAGGCCAGATAAAACAAGGTGGAGGGCTGGATTCAGCCCATGGGCATTGTGTTTGCCACCTGTGCTTTGTACCTAGAAAGCATTACTGTGGTCATTCCTGTGTTATAATAGCAGAAACTTAATCATGGAAGTAGAAATGCCTTGTTTAACTACCAAGAAATTCTACAAATAGTAGATATGTTAATGACTAAAATGAGTCTCGTTTAAGTTTTTACAAAGTAATCATTGTTTTATTTGAAAGAAGGTCAGTTACATTTGAATAAAGGGTTTAGGACTCCTTTCAGGAAAACCACCTAATTGAAATGAGGGCTAGGTAAAAGTAAGTTCAGCTTTTAAATACTTTTGGTATTCCTTAATTAGGCAATATACATATACCTAGGAAAAAACCTGGACTTTTTACCTTTATTTCAGTAGTCTGGAGTCAGAAATAAATTTAGGATTACAGAGTTAGTTTCATGCTGCAATTAGATATTTCCCATAAGGGGAAGATTTTAAGTCATATAACCTGTGGTGTTTATATATAATGTGATTCTCAAGTGAAAAAAATTATTTTAAAAACTTTTTATATATTGCATTTATTCTTTACTACTACTCTAAGGAATTTAAGAAATTTTTAAAAATCATATTGAGTTTTCTGTTTCTTCATTTTTAACCTGCATCTTTCCTTTTAAATGTTTATATACTTCTTGAAGTTCATTTTCTTCCTTCATCTGACAACCAAAAAATTATTTTTTCTATCAGAATTATACTATAAATTCAATTCTCAGATTTTGTTTTTAATTTGTATTTATTGGTTCGAGAGAGAAGGAAAGAGGGAGAGAGAGTGAGAGAAATTTGTTGTTTCACTTGTTCATATATTCATTGGGCTATTCTTATATATGCCCTGACATCAGACCTGCAACCTTAGTGTATCAGGAGGATGCTCTAACCAACTGAGCCACCCAGCCAGGACTTCTCAATCCTCAGATTTTCTTTTCTAGTAAGAACCATGTCCACCTAAGGTTAGCCTTGGTGATACTAATTACTCTAGAGCTCTTGGTGTCATATACTTCTAAAACAAATAACCCCAGCCAACAACAATAAAATTCCTTTTACTTTCTTGTTTCTAGTTAAATAAAATTAGCTTTTACAGTTGGTATTTATAAACAAGTATATCATTGGTTATAAAATGGAGCTAATAAAAAGTCTTTTAAGTAGACCTAATAGAAAGTCTTTTTTCTTTTTCTTATAAATTATAACTACCATATATTTCTAGCTGTTTCTACGTGGGCTTCTAGAAATTAAGTATTTTTTTCTAGTAGTATATGTGGGATAGAAATTCTCAAAGTAAAATTTTATCTAGTATGGTAAAATTTAGGTTTCCCTTTAATATGTGAACAAAGTATAGGAATAATGTTTAATGATAACTATTATAAGGTGTTCAGTTTTTGGTAAGGAGGTATATTTGTTGGAAGAGGAAGACTTTCCTTAATACTCAACATTTACTTTTTCAACAAGCATGAAATTAAAGCTTGTTTGCTTTTAAATTATAATCCATGCCTAACTTAGATCGTTACCAGTAATAATGGATAATACAAAGTTGAGATCTTATAATACTGTATGCCATTTATTTTGCTTATTTTTATTTTATTTGGCTGTTTTAAGGGTCCCAAGGGCGAAGCAGTGGGGTCTATAACTCAGCCCTTACCCAGCAGTTACCTGATCATCCGAGCTACTTCCGAGTCAGATGGTAAATACAGGTTTTAATGGATTGGATTTTGGTCTCATTTTTAAGGGTTTATTTAACAAACCACTGTGTGTTTTTCTTCAGGGAAAAAAAATGTGTTTAATATGGTATTTACAGCAGTCATATTATAATCAGAAATTGCTTAGAACACCAAATATTTCATTAACTTTGTAGACAACAGAGGCATCTGATAGGAAGGAAGCACTGGATAATTGTTAAATTAGCAGCCTAGAGTTTTCTTCTCAATCCTCCATTGACCTTTTAACATCTTTTTTGACTTGGTGAGTGTTCTCTGTGGTAACTCATTAAGTTTTATTGTTTTAAAGGTACATTTAATACTACTTGTACCACTAAGTATGAACATTTATAAAACACATGCAACCGTTGTTAAGTTTTTTTAACCTAAGATGTTTTTCTGTACTTATTAACTTAATAGTTAATTCCTGAAGCAAATACAGGGAGAACAAAACTTATTTATTTCAAATCAAAGTAACTTTAAAACCTTAATGGATTTCTGCCTCACTTTTATGTTTTATAATTTAGACTAGCCTAGCCTAGGGAATCGGGTAACCTTCCAAAAAAAGTTTATTTTTACCAGATAATTCTTTTTAAAATTAAAATATCATAGGCATGAGCTTTTGTCATGAAAGTATTTTATTTGACTGATATTTTCAGCAGATGTTGAAACAAATATGTATGAATTTTAAGTGAACTAATTTTTTTCTGCTAATTATAATTCTAAATTTTAATTTAAAAAATAAGGTTACTAATGTTTCTACTAACTAATAGGACAGTATTGTATAGACATTTTCCTGACTTAAAATTTTTCATACATATAAGTAGAATGGATGCCAAACCTGGGGATAGATCTACTATTGACAACAAAGGATTATTTTAGATAGATTATTTATAGTACAAACATAATAACCCCTTTGGTATATTTTATGTACCTATTTTGGTACCTTGAAATTATACTACATATTAATGTTCTAAGATTTTAAAAATAAAACACATGTATTTTCATTAGGTCTATTTACCAATGTGTACTATATTTTCTTCATTTACCAGTAGTTTCTAAATACTCACTTATAGTATGCAAAATCACATCATAAACTGAGAAATTGGATTAAAAATCCTTGTATAAGACTTTATGCTCAAAATAACTTTTCCAGTGCATTTTTCTCAAAGAAATAATAGTATGCTTAAAGGCTAACTGTTAAATTTAGATGGATGCTAGTTTTTATAGTTTCTTGAATTATATTGCTTATGCATCTGTGTTCTTCTAGGAAGGTGCTGGATGGATGCTTTGGAGTTGGCTCTGAAATGTTCTAGTCTTCTTAAACGTACAATGATCAGGGAAGGAAAGGAACATGACCTAAGCATTTCATCAGAGAACACACATGTGACTTTATATGGCTTACTGCGTGCTAACAATCTCCACAGTGGTGACAACTTCCAGTAAGTAGATACTACCCCTGATTTGGTGATTATTTTAGAGACCATGTTTTTCACTAGGTTAGCTGGCAAGCTTAGAATTTTTGTAGTGTATCTAGGATTGAAACTTAGCTGCCTTCTTACTATATGGCCTAAGACCAGGTTTAAGATTTAAGTTACAGTGATAAGGTATAGAAAGTTATTTCCTTGATCCTAGCTAATGTAAATTATTTGTTATTTCCCAAATGCAAACCATGCTATCTACCTTGTCTTTGTGCATGGTATTCCCTTCATTAAGAATGATTTCTAGTCCTCCTTGCTCTTTTGTCTTATCACAAAACTATGTATCTTAAAGAGCAGTCTCAAATATCAGACCATATGTGAAGACTTTCATGCCTCTTAACCATGAAATAATATAATCTGCTCTTCCATTGCTATTCTATAGCACTTTTTTTTTTATAATACCACCAGACTTATTCTTCCTGGTATTTGTGGAATTCTATTATATTGTGTTTCAAGTTGGAATTGTCTCTTATTGTGGTATTATCCCCTGAAGCATTTAATACTAAATACTAGTAGTTAATACTAAAAAAAAAATATTTCTCCAAGGGAAACTAAAAACTATTTCTTCAGGGAAACTCAATACTTTGCTGAGGTTCAGATCTCTTTGTTGCTTTGTAGGAAAACATTAGACTTTCCCTTTTCTTCCCTTGTCCCAATATTCAGTTTCTGCTCGGTAGCCACTTATTACTGTCAGTATTGGGTTGGTGTCCTCAAAGTTGTTAGACTGCTATTCTTCTCCATGTGACTTGAGATGACCATTTTGTTTCTCCTTATCCTTTTGCTTGACTCTTTTCCTTCACTGTTTGAAAACCTATATTTCCTGACCTTTTACATCCATTCTTTGCAGAATTATAATCTGGAGTTTTTTCTTAACCCTCAGAACAAAAGTTTGAATGGAATTAGATTGGGGATGAGAGCACAATTTATATAGAAATGGGTGTTTGGGGAAGGGGGACACTCTTCCTGAAATTTTTTTTCTCAAAGGTCTTCAGCTGTAAACTATTCATTGTTTTTGTTGCATACTGGGTAACCTTTAAATGCCCTTATTTGGGGACCTTAAAAATTCATCTGCTTCACCTATTCATTAAATTTTGAAGCCCTTTTCTGTGTAAGATACCATACATTTTTCTGTATAATTTACCACATTGTGAATAGGCAGATGAATCTGAAATGATCCTAAATTTGAATCTAATACAATAGTTGATTAGCTATGTGATTCTGAAGAGTTGTTTTTTATCATTTGAAACCTATAAAATTCTGGATAACTATAAATATTAGGGAGAAAAGAATAACATAAACAGCCAAAGGAGAGATGCTTTAGGGTAATATAGGATCAGAATTTATAGGATTAAAACATAGCATCTTGCTAGGGAATCAGGGAGAGGATCAATATAACAGATTTATATGAAAGTAGAATCAACATACCAACATATTTATTTGGCTATATGACAAAAAATGAGCTGGGAACTGAAGATTCAGAGATAAGAGTGGTGGGAGCCTAGCTTCGGAACTTAAAGTCTGCTTGGATGTAAGGGACAGGCAGTGGGTAAAGTTAAAGAAGATTACCAAACTTGAAGCCTGAGCGATAGGGAAGATGATGGTAAAGTAAAACAAAGGACCATGTTTGGGGGACAATAATTTATTAAATATTGTACATGTTGAGAATACATGTACATGTTGAGGTCCCAGGACATAGATGATATCAGCCAAGCATTTGAAAACATGGGTCTAAAGCTTATTCCTGCATGCATCGGTTTGGAGATCAAATAAAAATTGGATAACTTGCCAAAGGAGAGAAAAGATAGAAAAAATAAATAAGAAGCAAGGAGGATGAATGTATTTAAGAGTGGAAGGAAATAAGAGGGGTCGGAGAGCTTAAAATATACAACTACAATTATACATGGAACCCAATTATTAAGATTATTTCAAGGAAAATGATCACCATCTAAGTCCAATGATGCGGAGAAGTCAAAGGAAGTGACGATTAGATGAGGCCATTGGATTTGTTAACTAAGCCATCATTTAGTGACCTTTAAGGAAACAGATTCACTGGACTAAGGGGAGTGTAAACCAGATTGTGAGTGGTAAAGGAGACAATAGATGGTAAGAAAGGAGAGATAGCAATTTGAGACTACTTTTTAAAATATATGATCATTAAGGGAAAGAAGGAAAATAATGTGTATAAATACAAATTTCTATTAGTAATTCTCTGATTAAAATCCAAAGAAATGAAGATTTTAGAAAAATAGAGCCTAACATAGGAATCAGATAGGACTTCTCTGCTCTGATAACTATTTCATCATTGCTAAAATATCAATTATATATAATGCCATCATGTATTCATTTGTGAAGTAGTTTAGGGTTCATCCCTATAAAAATTTTATGTTCAGTGAAACCCACAGATACTTTCCTAAATAAGAAATTTCTAAATTAAAAATTTTGATTCTTTCTGTGAGGTTTTTTTAATATTCTTTTTTTGTTCAGATTATTAACCCTGAACACTTTAGGGTTAGTGTAAACAGGGTTGGTTATAGCCACTTATCAATGTTAGATTACAGGTTCATTTCCTTAGGCTAATATTTTCATTTCCAATTCTCCTTGGACCTTTTTCTCAAGATTAAGCTTATCAGTCAAGTAGTAAATACCTATAATTACTTACCTTTTACATTTTCTAATCTTATTCTTGGACTTATTTTGAGTAACTTTGGAGACCTTTACAAGTGGAAAGCCATACTTCATTTCAGTTCACTTGAAAGACTCTCTGATGATCTTGACTTGAAGTTTTCCTTCAGACCACAAGTGACAGTAAGGTTGATTCAAGTGATGATGATTGGGAAAAAAAAAATTGGTGTGGAAAGAAAAAATCTAGCAAGAGATAGCCTAAAATTTTGCTTTTGGACAATTTTAGCCCCAAGTGGTATAGAGCCAAAGAGTTCAGTATCATATTTTTTAACAGATTTTTTCCAGATTTTTACTTGACTTCTTTGTGCCATTTACTAATCTGTAACATGAGAATAATATTACCTCTCTCATAGGGTTAGTTTGACCATTAAATAACTAAAACTATATAAAACACTAAGAACAATGCCTGGCACATAGTAAATTCTCAGTAAATGTTTCATATCCATTCTTATTTATAAATTAAATATTCTTAACCTCTCTTATTCTTCCTTCTAATAATTCTTTTTCTTAAGGTTAAATGATAGTGAAATAGAACGACAGCATTTTAAGGACCAAGATATGTATTCTGATAAATCTGATAAAGAAAATGATCAAGAGCATGATGAATCTGACAATGAGGTGATGGGGAAAAGTGAAGAAAGTGACACAGACACATCAGAAAGACAAGATGACTCATATATAGAACCTGAGCCTGTTGAGCCTTTAAAGGAGACCACCTACACTGAACAGAGCCACGAGGAACTAGGAGAGGTAAAAGTCTGTGATTTTCAGAGATTTGAGGTTACTAATTCTTGAAAATTTTCAAATGAAATTGAATATATTACTTATTTGGCCTATTATTTATTTTTCAAAAAATATTTCTGTAAGACATTTTATTTTAAAAGTTGCATATATATGAAATATATCAGGATTCATAAATAATTAAAATGTACTCAGAAATATGAATATAGTTTATTAAATTTAAAGTCTCCATTTCCTTCAGGTTCTCTTTTGAAATAGGATGCTGCTAGAGGTCTCTACCAGATAGAAAGTAAATTGCAAGGAAACATGAATTTATCACTTTCTTATTATTGCTAGCGCACAGAATTAATAACAGTATAATGGAGTATAATATTTTTGTAATGGATTCTTTATTTATGAGTATATCATTCACTTTTATGTCTCTTACCATTTTCATTTTTACCTAAATTTCATAGCTATAGACTTTATTTATTTAATGGGTTATTTTCACTTCTTAAGAATGCTTGGAATGATCAAAAAGAGAGTTCAGACTTTCAACATTAGTTGCCTTTTCTACACTTTTATGTGTCTGAAATAAATATAATATTTCAGTATTTTTGTTAATTGCTAAAGGCAGGTGAGGCCTCTCAAACAGAAACTGTGTCTGAAGAAAACAAAAGCCTTATCTGGACACTGCTGAAACAAGTCCGGCCTGGCATGGACCTGTCCAGGGTGGTTCTGCCTACATTTATTTTGGAACCTCGTTCTTTCCTGGATAAACTTTCAGATTACTACTATCATGCAGACTTCTTATCTGAGTAAGTAGATTCTTATTTCTTAAAATAGAAGATAACTTCATGGTTTTAGAGATTTTTCAGAGTTTTATTCAGTGGTTACACCTGACCAAAATTGGGCTATAATGAGATATCACTCTTTTCACCATTCCTATAGTTGACCTTAATCAGAAGCATATTTAGTACTTTGGCATACTGTTTTCAGTTGAATTGAGAGATCACAAGCTTGAAGAGGACAGGAATTCTATTCCACCCCTGGCAGCACTGCTCTCATAGGCTCCCTGAGTGCTCACTGGCCTAACACAGGGAGAGGTAGCTGGCATTCTTTGTTCTCCCTCACTTCAGCTGGTGTTTAGATCCCATTCTGGGGCTTGTGCTTTTGTTTATACTTACTATCTCAGCATGCTTGTGAGGCATATGCAGCTTACCCAGTCTGGAATGCCTGCCAGTTGCTGGCTCTTGACATAAATCCCCACTTTCATCTTTGCTTTTTTTCCTACCAGCTGATCCTGGGTGTAATTCTGAACAAGGCAGGCAGAAAGGAAGTGGAAGAGGAACTGTCTATCTCTGTCCCAACAGTTGTTTGGACAAGCAGTAAAAAACAGCGATTTTGTATATACCTTTCCAAGTTTCGCCATTCCAGCTGCAGTGGTGTTTCAAGGCACTGTGTTTTCTAAGATTCTAAATTCTGGCCCTGTGGCCTGATTTTTAGATTCTGTATAAATAATCTGTATCCTGTTTATTGGTTGCATTATTAATATATTAGTTGTATTAGTAACATTGCAAAAATGATAAACTGAATCAAAAATCATTGATAAGTTGTGGGAGATTTTTGCAAATTGATTCATACACAAAGTATTGATCTCCATAAAATAAAAAGTGCTTATACAAAGTGATTGAAAACGATCAACAACCCAACAGAAAAGGAGTGGAGGAAATGACTAGTTTAAAAATGAAGAAATAGAAAGTCCCTAAACATGCACACCTCACATAAAATCAGAAAAATGAGATTCAGACATAAAGTACTTTTTCATCTATCACATTGACCAGAAGTCCAAAGGCTTTAATACCCCATTTCCACCTTATATTTTATTATATTTCTTTTTATCTGTCATTTCTCTCAGAATGTGAGATGCATTCCTATGAATCAAAATAAGATCTTGAGAAATGTGCATTTTTCCCAAATTAAAAGGTTGTACTTTTCTGGTAACACACACTTTTTTATTGCTAAGGTTGTGTGCAGCAGACACTCATACACTGCTGGGTGATGCAAACGAGCACAGTATCTGATGTGGATCCTGGCTGGCAGGATCTATGTATATTGTGGCTGCTATGAATAAATACACACGGACTACAGAAATCCTGTGGAGAAAAGGGATGGCATGGCCACTCTCTAAGTGAGAGGAAGTGCCCGACCCCTGCCTGGACAGGCTTTTATTGCTTCTCTGGGTACATTACATTGAGGATGGTCCTCATTTACTATGCACAGGTGTGCTACAGGGGATTACGTTTTACAGATAACAAAGGAAAGAATGCTGCTAATTACTTCAAAAAGAAGGATGTTGCAGACCAATGGGAAAAGTGGTTGAACTGATTATACTCCATACTTGGGAGGTTTAGCACAGATCTTAGGAAGTTATAGTAAGCACTTGCTGCCTCAATTCAGGGTGAGGGAGTTTTAGCAAAAGCAAGTCTCATAGCAGTCTAGGTACAATGCAGGCCTGATTCCCCACAGGAAATCCTCTCCGTGGACGTGGTCCTATGTGCTGACTTGTTCCCCGCTGGTTTTCCACATGGAGGCTGAGCTACATTCCCACACCACGCAAAACGGCCCCCTACAAGTACCTTTGAAGAGAATCTGGGAATACTTACCAGAATTATAGATGTGTTGAGTCCTTTGATCCACCATTCCTATAGTCCAAATATAGCTCCACATATACAAATGACATATTGGGTTGGCCAAAAAGTCTGTTTAGTTTTTTCCATAAAAGGCACATATTTTCATTTTCACCAATAACTTTACTGATTTGGATATTTTGAGTATGTTGGCGATCTCCTGCTGTTGGCTTCTAGTGGGTAGAGAACACAGGTGCTGCTAAATATCTTCCAATGCAGAAGACAGCCCCATAGCAAAGAATTATTTGGCCAAAATGTCAGTGGTACCTAGACACTTTCCAAAACACTTTTGACGCATTTAATCAGTCACAGCACCTTCTCTATACACTGCACAAATCTTTTCTTGCATTTCAGATATGTTTTTAACTTTCTTGAAATAATAAAGCATAATATGCCAAAAATACTGCATATTTTCTTCTATCTTCATTATTAAAATGGCTGCACAAAAGTGTTACCAATATTCACCAATTTTGGTAAGTTTTTAAAAAACCACATGCTGATATGACAGCTGTCACAATATGATCTAACAAAGTTGTTTTGAATGAAGTTAAAGATAGCTAAGCACTACTAGAGCCATAGCATGATAAAAACTAAACGAACTTTTTGGCTAACCCAGCCGTACAAGATGAGATTCTCAAGTGTCCAGCCACAGCTGACTGGTTAATAATGTATAGTGCTTCCACACTTAAGGAAAAACTCTATAAACAGGTAAGGAGGGATCTTCAGCAGTGTGTGTGTGTGTGTGTGTGTGTGTGTGTGGAAAGCAAGATACAGAAGAATGTGTATAGTTTGATACTTTTTTTTTTTTTAAGAAAAAGACTACACAGTTTTTCCTTCATGCTTAAAGAAAACTTTATTTAAACAAAGCTAAAAGAAGTTGCCTGCAGGACATAAGTAGGAAGACTATGGAGAAATGGGACAATGACAAGACATGTGTACTTTTTTATATTGCTTTGAGTTTTAAACTGTTTGTTCCATGTGTATGTGAAATGTAAAGTAAATTATTGTAGTAAGAGAATTTAAGTCAAGGTAGGAAGAGAGTGTTTGGAGGGTTGGTACTCTCAAAAAGTACAACCTTTCAACTCAGCACACTCGTCAGTAAGCTTAGGGCTAGCCTCTTCCATCTTACAATTTATCTTCAAAAATCACCACATTGGACCTTCACACATTCTTAAAAGGTGTATAATAAATAGTTAAATTTTAAAATAAATAAACAAATAATAAATTAGCTTCTCAGAATTCACTTCTGAAGTATACAGTCAATGTTTTACAATGTTTACAGCATCAGCAAAATCGCAAGGAGCCACCTGAGTCAAGACTTCTAGATATTTTTTTCTTCAAAATGAAAATTACACTTTGATTACATGTTATACAGGTAGGATTTGTTTGCTGTGGAAAATCAGTTGGTAGCACATAGGGAGAGTGGAGGCTAAAAATGGGTTAAGAAACATTTTGATTGTTTCAAATTATTTTATATCTTCCATATTTGTTATTTGAAACTTCTGTGTTTTCTACAAGGGCTTAAAAAGACATACAATCCTATACTTAGGGAGGTGGTTTGTGCTGGAGAGGCTAACATCAGCTCGTTGTCCTCCCTCCATGTACTATAGCACTCACCAGTTACCACTGACCTTTTCTAATTAACATCAACAAATGAGAATAGACTAAATCAAGTGGATATGGCCCTTCTCTGATCTACGGGACTGAAGACCTCTTACAAAATTGTTAATGAGGCTGCTTGGCCACCGGCACATGGTTGCAAATGCTAGGCATTAAACAATGCATGGATCTCAAAATCCTTTTTTTTTTTTTTTTTTTTTTAATCACTGTTTCTCACAGAAGCCTTAGCAACATCTAGGGTTCTACAAAGCCCCAGTTGAAAAATCTTGGTTTGGAGAGTTTTCAAAAACTATTTGAGAAAAGACCTGGGCAGCATGTGAAAGAATAGGAAAAATGGCAAAGAAAGTAACAAGATTATGAAAAATTCTTACAAACTGATGTACATGGTTGGTTTTGCCATCTGTTTTAAATATGGATAATGCTTTTCAGTCATATCTCATACTCACTTGTTGGCTTGATGAATATGAGGGAGAATTTGCCATATATTCTATAAAATTTTTGTGTTTGCCATTTTGTTTTTTAGGACTGCTCTTGAAGAAAATCCTTATTTCCGTTTGAAGAAAGTAGTGAAATGGTATTTGTCAGGATTTTATAAAAAGCCAAAGGTACTTTTTTCAGCCTCATGTATATGAGTTCTCTATTTTTTGTTAACTTTAGATTTATTAATAATTACATTGCAAGGCCCTGAGTTAGCAAAATTGCAAAATACTTCATCATTTAGTCCTGTATTGTGATTGAAGTTATTTAACTTTATTTCATGTCACTACTGTGAAACTTTGTAAGGATGGCTCCCACGTGATACAGCTAAAGCCATCCTGACCGGTTTAAACTATTTTGAATTTTCCATATTTGTAATTTGAAACTTGTGTTTTTTACTAGGGACTGAAGAAACCTTATAATCCTATACTTGGTGAGACTTTCCGTTGTTTGTGGATTCATCCCAGGACAAACAGCAAAACCTTTTATATTGCTGAACAGGTATTAGAAATGTGTTTTACAGAAACAAAACGTATTATTGGGATATTTTTAGAAGCTACTGGAATATTTTTATAGAAAATACTAAGTCAGTAAACTCACTATTGATTAGCCTTTATTAATGAACATTTAGTAATCATTTTTCCTTTTAGTACTGAGTACTAGTAAATACCATATTCAAAAATGTTGCTATTAGAGTCATAAAATTCTGTAACCAAAAATAATTTTTTCCTCCCCAACCACCCATTTGCCAAAATTCTTCAGTATTTCTCCAGTTCCTAAATCAAGCCTGTATCCATTTGTGTGGCATTCAAGGACTTCCATATCTTTTAAAACTTACCTCAAATTACATGCATTTCTGAGTCAAATCTGTCTATTCACAATTGGGTAACTCAATATTACACTTCTTTCTTTGTGTAATATTTTTAAATTGAATTTTCCCATCCCAATAATACTTCTCAGCTGTTCTTCATCTACATAAGCCCTGACCTCCTCATCTTTCATGATCCAGATGACTACAGCTCCCAGTGATTTCTCTCCTCTCAAATTTCTCTATTATTTTTTGTGATTGTTCATTAAGCTGTTATTTTAACACTTATATTAACTTCGTGTAGAATATTTCCCCAATGAATTGTTAGCTTTTTGAATGTATACAGCTCCATAATACATCTCTTTATTGTACACATAGTAGACAGTCAGAAAATATTTATTTTTAATCTTTCATTAATTTAAATTTATGAACATCTGTATTCATGATTGTTAATCTTCCTCTCATCCTAACAAACCTGAGGAATATGACATTATCTTAAAATAATAATGGATCCTTATGATAATAATCACCACTTGGACTGTAAGGAAGATGAGGAGACCATGAGGCATTTAAAAATCTTCCTCTTTCTTAGAAATTTTAATATACCCCTCAGATTGAAACCACTTATCTGTATTAATTTTTAATATGTTAAAATGATTATTACATTTTAATTCACTATAATGCTTGAGAAGAGTTTGATTTAAGCTTTGTCTCATTTCAGAAAACAAGATATTATTATTATTAGATATCTAAAGTAACGTACTTGTCAAAGTTTGGTTAGTTTCCTACACCTATTCATAATTTATGTGAAGAATAGCCACTGTGTTAGTTACTAGTTTCTGTATAACAAATTACTGCAAAAACTTAATGGCTTAAAGCAGCATTTATTATCTCATACAGTGAAGTTCAGGAATCTGGAGGCTCCTTAGCTGGGTGGTTCTGGCTCAGGGTCTCTAATGTGGTTGCATTCAAGATGTCATCCAGTTTTGCAATCCTCTGAAGGCTTAACTAGGCTGGAACTTGAATTCTACTTTCAAGCTCATCACATGGCTTTTGACAATAGGACTTAATTGCTCACCACTTGGGCTTGTCCATTGGGTTGTTCACAATACGCAAGCTGGCTTATTAGAGTTAGTGATCTGAGAGAAACACATCAAGATGGATGCTGCATTATAATCTAATTTCAGAATGACATACTATCCCTTCCACATAAACCAACTTTGGTACAGTGTAAGACAAGCCCACCTTAATGGTGTGAATACCAGGAGGTGAGGTCCCTTGGGAAACATCTTAGAGATGGATTAGTATAATCAATATTTAATTTTTACTTACTAAATTTTTGTTCTTTATTAATAAGAGTATACTTTTAAGATTTGAATTTTTTATAATACTGTAATAATGTACTTACTATATTCTATGTTTTCGCCTGTGTTCAATAGGTGTCCCATCACCCACCAATATCTGCCTTTTATGTTAGTAACCGAAAGGATGGATTTTGCCTTAGTGGTAGTATCCTGGCTAAGTCCAAGTTCTATGGTGAGTTTCCTCTTGTCTTAAGAGGCAGCCTTTTCTGAAAGGTAGTATTTTTCAGTGAACTTTTATTTAGGTGATGTCTTGAGATGTTTTCAGTAAGGAATTTTTATGTCATTTTAGGCATCATCTTTACCTGGATATAGACTTTTCTTTTATAGTGTCTTCTTTTGTCCATTCATAAATAGTGGTATGACGCATTTTATATAAGTATATACCCCATATGTGTAAATTTATCACAAACTCCATTTATTAAAAAACAGAATAATGATTGCCCACTATGTAGCCCTTTTAGTACATTATGTATTTCTTCATCTTAATGTACCTGAGAAATCGGTTTTTCTGTTTTAGTCTTTGACTAGAGAGAGATAGAATCCAAGTGCAATTAGAATACTTGGTCCATTGTCAGTTAGTAATAACATTTAGCCTTACACCCAAAAGCATACCAGTAAAAGCTTTTGTTAAATACAAGGGGGAATAGAAATAAAGTTATAGTAAGAAACCTTAATCCAAAAACTGACAATCTGAAATAAATCATGACCATAACTATGCACCCGTAAAAAATCTGTAACCTTAAATGTTTTTATTTGGTTTTTAAAATTAATTCTAAATGGAGAAAAATCAGTAAGTAAATTTTAACTGAAGAATTTTAAACTTGAAAGAAAAAATAATCATGGTAAAATAGGGAAGATACAATATGTCAACCAAAAGCAATCTTTGGTTACCTGAGAAGGTGGAGAACCATAGGTGAGTCTGTAACATGGAATACTGGCTGTGGTTTTTCATCTAGGAACTTGATGTATGCCTTTATTTTTCTTCAAGATGTCTTTTATTTCCCTTAATGTTAATTTTATTTGAGTTTGTTTTATTTTGTTTTTGCCTCATTTTATATTGTTTGTTTCAAAGGGTGATTGCTTTCTTCTGAAGGTTACATATATTTGTTATTTCCTTCCCATTGCACCTTCCTTTCATCCACACCCTTACTCTGACTATAGCCTAAATAGCTTATAACCAAAAAGAACACTATCAACCACCTTACCATAATTGATATTTCTAAAACATTACAGTCAACAATTATAGCATACACATTATTTCAGATACATGTATAGTGTTTTTTACTGGTCTAGACCATGTGTTTGACCACAAAACAACTCAATAAATTTCAAAAGACTTAAAATTATATAGAGTATATTCTGCAACTTCAGTGAAATAGAATTAGATATAAATGATGAGATTTCAAGATAAATTCAAAATATTTAGAAATTAAATAACACATTTCTAAATAATTCATGGGCCAAAGAAGAAATCACAAGAGAAATAATTAAGTATTTTAAATGATATGGTAATGAAAATATAACATTAAAATTCATGTGATATAGCAAAAGCAGTATGTTTAGAGGGAAATTTATAATTTTTAAGTTAGAAAAGGGCAAAGATCTAAATCAGTGATCTGAGCTTTACCTTACAAAATTAGAAAAAGCTAACTGAACTTAAAGTAAGCAGAAGAAAGAAAATAATGAAGGGTGTACGTCAGTGTAGAAAGTGGAAAGACGATACAGAAAATCCTAGGAATCTGAGAGTTGGTTTTAGATTGTTAAAAAAAGAATACACATCAGAAGTAAATGAGCAGAATCGCTGTTGTTCCTTTAGAGTCAGAAGTGATGATAAGGAAATACTATGGAATTTTATGCCAGGAAATTTGACAGGTTAGAATGATACAGGCAAATCCCTTGAAAAACACAAAATTCCAAAACTGACTCAAGAAAGAATATAAAAATGTGTACGAAATTGAATTAGTAACATAAAATCTTCCTTCAAAGACATCCTCAGGGCCAGATACCTTGAGTTCATCTATTTAAGGAAGAAAATATAAATTTTATCCAACCTTTTACAGAAAATAGGAAAGGAAAGTACACTTCACAACTTATTTTATAAGGCTGGCATTGTTCAATTTCCCAAAACCAGACATTGGAAGAAAACTATAAATCAGTATCTCTTTAATATACTTGTAAAAATCCCTAACAAATTAGTAACAAATCAATATTATAAAGGATAATATTTGAACACATAAAAGGATATATAAAAAGAATACGTATGAGTATCATCAATATATTAAAAGAATATCATAATCAAGTGGGGTTTATCTCAGGAATACAAGGTAGGCATGTCATTTGAAGATCAATGTAATTCATATTAATAGAGTAAAGGAAAACTGTGTCATTTTAAGAAATGTAGGAAAAGCATTTTACAAAATTCAGTGCCCATTCACAATAAAATTACAACAAATTAGGACTAAATTAAAGGTACTTATGAAAAATATATAGCCAACTTCATACTCCTAAGGTGGTAACTGAATAGTTTTTACCTAAGATCAGGAGAAAGGTAAGGATGTTCACACTCACTACTTCTGTATAAAGTTGTATTAGAAGTTTTAGCCAGTGTGGTAGGCAAGTTCAAAAGCATACAGGTTAGCCCTGACCGGTGTGGCCCACTTAGTTGGGTGTTGTCCAGCAAAGTGAAAGGTTGCTGGTTGGGTTCCCAGTTGGGACACATGCCTGGGTTGCTGGTTCATCCCCTGCTTGGGGCACATATGTGAGGTTACCAATTAATGTTTCTTCCTCCCATCAATGTTTTTCTCCCTCTCCCTTACCCCTCCTCCTCTCTCTAATTATAGATAAATAAATGAATAAATAAATAAATAAATAAAATTTTTAAAGAGGCATACAAATTAGAAAGGAAAAAGTTAAGCCATATACCTGCTCTGTATAGAAAATTCTTAAAAATATATCAAAAACTACTAAAACTATTAAGTAAATTTAGTAAGGTTGCAGAATACAAGGTTAGAATACAAAAATCAATTGTACAAAATGAACACTTGCAGAAAGAAATTTAAAAAACAACTTTTATTAAAATAGTTAATGAAAGATGTGAGACCTATACACTGATAACCACAAAACATTGCTGAAGAAAATTAAAGAAGGCTTACATAACTGTAGAGATAAACTAAAATTTTTAATATTGTTAAAATAGCCTAAACTGTTGACACAAAAGCATGGATGAATCTAAAAACCATTTTGCTAATTGAAAGAAGTCAAACACAATAAAGTACGTATTTTGTGGTGCCATCCATACAAAACTCGAGAATAGGTAAAACTATAGTGATAGAAACCAGACTAGTGTTTTCTTGGGGATAGAGGAAAGCATTGCCTCTCAAGGAGCAAGCAGAAATCTTTGGGGGTTATGGAAAATTCTGTGTCTTGATTGTGGTTGTGGTAGTTATATGACTGTATACAGTTGTCAAGGCCATCAAAATGAACACTTAAAATGGCTCACTTATTATATATAATTTGTTACACTGCAATAAAATTGGTGATGGGGGAGGAATACATATGGGAGAAAAGGCTAAAAGAAAACACCCTGAAATTTTGTCATTACTCTCACAGGTTATGCGTATTTTTATTTTTCTAAGTACCTATAACATTATTATGTCAAAAGTACTTAAAAGCTTGGGACTTAAATAATGTGACTTACAGAAGAAAAAATGTTTTCATTCAAAAATGGGCAAATTAAGCTATACAGTGAAATAGTGTTTTATTGCATGTCCTAACTGTTTAGGATTTTTCTTAAGAGCCTCATGTGACTAACATAAATGAGCATATAAGTATACTTTTTTTTAAATCCTCACCTGAGGACATGTTTATTGATTTTAGGGAGAGAGACAGACAGGCAGGCAGACATCGATGTGAGAGAAAAACATCTCCCTGTTGTCTCCTGTACATCCCCCAACCAGGAATCAAGCCCACAAGCTTGTGCCATGACCAGGAATCAGGCCATTAGTCTTTTGGTGTACAGGATGATGCTCCAATCAGTTGAGCCACCCGGCCAGGGCACAAAACTATGCTTTTAAAAGTACTTATTTTATAAGAATGGAAATATGAATCAAACATGTTCTGGATATAAGATAACAAATGTATGTTTGGGCACATTGAGATTGAGACATTTTTATTTTTAAGACATACCATGTAGATATTTTGTAGGTATCCTAAATATATTTCATTTGTTTTGAATTAGTTGAATTAATTTTTTGAAATTTAACAAACATTTATTTCAGGGAACTCATTATCTGCAATATTAGATGGAGAAGCACGATTGACTTTCTTGAATAGAGGTGAAGATTATGTAATGACAATGCCATATGCTCATTGTAAAGGTAAATAGTTTCCATACTTGAGTGAGATATTCCTAAAACCTTCTTTTTAAATAAATGTATACAGCTATAATTTGTTATGTTTTGAGATTGAAGAAGTCAGTCTTTTGTTTTAAAGCATCCTTGTTTTACCGATACTTAATACTATTGCTGTCATCTGAGTATTTCTGTGGTTAATTAATTAATCTACACTGGACTTTTTGTGACACATACTAATTACAGTAATGGAATTTCATTTGCCTTAAATTCAGGTTTTAAAAATTTGATGAAACTACCCATTATTTCAGAATCCTTGAAAGTGATTTTCATCTTCTTGTACTACCACTTTTTAAAATTTTAATTTATTGCTTTTCAGTTTATCACCTTAAAATTTTTTCTCATCCTTATTTAGAAATTTCTTTAGTGTATTATGATTCTCCCCTCTCCCATTATTTAGGATACAGATATGGGTATTAAAATAAATTTTCAACAATCCAGACACCCAACTAGTCCATGCACTTTATGTTTATAAATTCAGTCATTCTAGCAACCCTTATAAAGTAGGTTATATTATTCCTATTTTATGGACAATGAAAATGAGGCACAAAGAGGTTACTTGGCATGATATTGCACACCTAGGATGTGGTAGAGTCAAGATTCTGCAATCTGCACTATTGTGTTATAGGGCATCCACTCAGGTTGGTCATTGTCTGTATCCTCCTTCCCAACCCATTTCTTAAAAATAACTGTTTTTGCTAATTATCCTCTATTTTAGGAACAGATTTGTGAAAACATAGAATTTATTTAATATGACCGCATTTCACAGATGAGAAAACTGGTAGGGTTAAGAATCTTATCCAAGGCCAAACCAGATATTAATAAGAATGCTGAGACTAAATTCTAGGCTTATCAACTCCCATCTACTGTACCATGAATCAACCTAGTACTAAGTACAAGAATGGCCAACTTGTGGGCTAAGGCTAGATAATCCTTAGAGCTTCATGTGTTTCTTGAGATAGACATGAAGTGAAATATCTGAAATTATGAATTGAATTGATAAATATATTTTCAAATTTTGTGTCATTGGAAATAAATAAAATTATACCCAATACCATACCCAACTAGCAACAGGGGAAAATTTTTTCATAGTATTGTCCTTATTCCATGGAAAAAAAAAGTGATTATAACCATTTGTGAATGAGCATAGGAAATAATGATTATTTTTTACCCTGTGTATTTTCTAAGATGTGTTCCCCAAGTCACTAGTGTCACAAATAGTCTTACAAAATAAGAGTTCTGTAGCTGAGTAAGTATGAGAAGCATTGCATAGTTTGTTCTCCTCTTGGAAATGAACATTGTGCATCTGCATATTACGAGTGTCTTAACAGCTTGTCCCAGGAACAGATACACACACATAATTTTTAACTTTGTCCAACTCAGAATTTCCCCAGCTTTTAGCCACAGAACCTATCTAGGGGGATTTATCTGTTTGTCTTATACAGTTGGTTCTTGCTATTTGCAGTAGTTGTCTTCTATAAAGTCACCACAAACCCTGAATTAATGAATACTGAACCATTGATCCTAGGAGAAACACTTCTGGTGAGCTTCTTGTCACATTTTTATCAACCAGTCAACCCATAGCCTTGTTTCTGTTTAAAGATGCCTTAATATATACTATTGATTCATTAACATACTATTGAACTAACAGTCAACAGCACTATAACTCATGTCAGAACTGAGCTTTAACACATAGTTTCTCTATGAGGTACATTACGTCACAGCCTTCCATGCTTAGGAACACTAGACAGCACTTCAGCACTACATTTGGGGGCCATTTTAAACAGTAAAATCACCAACAAAAATGTGAAAAATGGCACTAATTGTACTGCAAAAAGTATACCTATTACCATCTGAGAGATGAAACAACAAGGTAGAATATCACCTTATTCAACCTAAGCTGAGAGTATGCACATTGGACAACTCAAAATTTCGCCAGTCTGCCCATGCCCATGAATGACTTCAAAAATGCTGTGGGTGGTGGTTTGGGGATTACTAATGTACAGGGTCCAGCAGAAGTAAGGCCTGCTTGAGTCTGGTTGGTAGGGTAATAATATGGGTGTGATATTTATAGTTTTAATTAGAACATTTCACCTAAAATGTCATGTGGTGTACTTGAGTGTGATATTGTTATGTTATAGAATTACATGCTTATGATTTTGTAATAAAAGATTTTGTAATAAAAAGGGGGTGTTTTTTGTTCCAGATCCTGTATTTGAGTATGTAAATTTGCAGATACAGAATCTACAAATAATGTAGCTTAATTATTATCTATTTAAATTCTACAGGACTAACTTTATATGTATATTATAGATTGTTATTGAGAGGGGTAAAAGATCCTTGCATTATTAGTTTCTCCTAGAAGGAAATTAGATTTTAAAGTTCTGCTTGTTATTAGCCAGTGTCTCTCTTCAGCCTTTTATCAAAATTGTTTTTTTTTTTCTTTAGGAATTCTTTATGGCACAATGACACTGGAGCTTGGTGGAACAGTCAATATTACATGTCAAAAAACTGGATATAGTGCAATACTTGAATTTAAACTAAAGGTTAGTAGAGAATGATAGAAGGTATCACCTAATTAAAGAGGAGCTGTGCTATAAATATTGAACTTAGAACACAGTTTAGTTTTTAATTAAAGACTAAATATAAGGACACAGAATTCATGAAAGGGTAGACTTGGGGGATCCAAATCAATAAATAGCCATTTTTCATTCTTAAATTTTAATTAATAAAATGGGTGGCATGAGATCTAAGAAGTAAATGGATAGAAATTTTTCAGTGGTTGAGCTATAGCAGTGTACACTGAGACAGAGTTGTGTTAGTTACTATTTCTGCCTAACAGTTTACTGTTTGAAACTCAGTTTGAAAACAACCATTTTCTGATCCCTAGGGGTTCTGTGGGCTGGGAATTTGGACAGGACATATTGGTAATGGCTAATCTCTGCTACATAATGCCTGGGGCCTCAGTGAGGAAGACTTGCAGGCTACCAGTGACTCTTCATTTGAGGCCTGGAATCATCTGAAGTCTCATCATTTAGTGACATGTCTGGTGCCTGGTTGAGGTGACTAACAGACTAGGACTGCTAATCTGAACACCTGTATACATGGCCTTTCCATGTAGCCTGGCTTTCTCACAGCATGGCAACTTCAAGGCATCAGACTAACTACTTACCAGCTTAGGGTTCCAAGTGCAAGTGTCCTTTGAGCAAAGTGGAAGCTGCATTACCATCCATGACCTTGCCTCAGAAGTCAACACATATCACTTTCACCATCCTATATTAGTTAACCAGTTATAAACCTACCCAAATTCAAGGGGAAGGAATGTAGACTCCATTTCTCAGTGGAGGATGGCAAGATATCATTGAGGAAGAGCATGTGGGCTGGAGCAGGGAGGGTAGATATGCATGAGACAAACTTTGGAAAATCCTGTCTGCCTTAGAGTGAAAGGGAAATTTAAGACCTTTCACAGTTCAGTGGTTGGTATAAGATAGTACATTATGTTCAGATAAAAATATTTCTATGAACTATTTAATATTTATTATTAGCTCCCATGTTGATATCCAGCTGATCAGGAACTTTTCTCTAATAAGGACCTCTTTTAAGTATTATTATTAGATGCAGTGTCATTTGTTTGATTTTTTCATTTTAGCAAATATTTGTATGGTGATAATAATACTTGAAAATCATACTAAAGAGGTCTTATGACACATTTAAGGATTAGATTGGAGCACCAAAATTTTGTGACTGAGGAAAAATATCAGTAATACAGCATAGTAACTCAAAGTGTTATTCTTCTAATTTTATTTTTTGGAGGGATTTTAGCTTGAGTATTATTTTACTGTTTTATTTTGAAGGAGGAGGTGTTCTCTCTTTTCATAGATTAGTTAAATCCTTTAGGTTTACTGAGTTATTCTTGCTTCATACATTGCAACATTGATAGAATGCACTCCTGAGTCACATGAAAGCACAGGACTCCAGTCAGTTCCACCAGTGTGATCATTTTCAATATGTTTATTTGAACTTCACATAGTCTTTTTTTTAACCTATTTTTTCCATAACAACAAACTCAAATTTCTTTTTATTGAACATTTATAGCTAAAATTTGAGTTAGTATTTCACCATTTCTTCCTTCAAAAGCACTGTTACTATGCAGTTACTTTTTCTGTTTTTTTCTCCTACACTGTATCTAAATATAAGTTAAAAGCAAAATGTTTATTTAGCATTTTCTCTTTTAAAAGCCATTTCTAGGTAGTAGTGACTGTGTTAACCAAATATCAGGGAAACTTAAACTGGGAAAAGAAGTCTTAGCTACTTTGGAAGGCCATTGGGTAAGTATTTTTATGTTTTATCTTAACAAAAGGATTTTATTCTATGGAAAAAATTAACAGTCACATTTTATAAACTCACCCCATTGGTGAAATCATCAATGGGGTGAGTTTATAAACTTCATCAAGTGGTGAAGTCACATTTTATTTACCCTAAGCTTCAGCTTAACAAACATTTTTGTGTTGCTCTGTTAACAGTACCTAGTTGTAGGTAATGTGTTACATTTCCAAAACTTTAAATCAGCAAAACCAGCTAACACTTATGTATCACTTACTATATATACTGTATTGTTTAAAAATGTTCCTTATATTAACTCATTTAATATTTAATATAATGACTGTATGTGGTGGGTACTGTTATTGTCCCCATTTTACAGAGGACACAGTTTCAAAAATTTGCTGAAATTAAGCAATGGAGTGAGGCACTCTGGCTCTAGGGCTGTGCTGTTATTACAGCATTATACTGCCTGGCACCTAGAAGGGAGGGGTGTTTCCAATTAGCATCATATTTCTTTATCAGGAACATGGGAAGGCTATAGTGGTATGTGAGAGCAATGGCTTTTAGTTATTTCTCTGTTGACCTAAATTCACAACTGTGGAATTTTGTTAAGAGAAGCTTAAATAAAAAGGATCACATCATGTTAATGCCTAAAAGCATTCTCACTGTGGACACTGAATATAGCATTTTATGCATTATAATCAGAAAATTATAAGAAATATAAGAAAAACTGGATCTAGAAACTTAACTAAAGGTCACATACCTTCTGTAATTTTTAAAATTAACTTCTATCTGAATATCATATGGCAAAAAGATAAAAATTTTCTTAAATGACATTTTGACATTGTGCTCAAGTTTTTAATCCTGAACAAGGCTCTTTCATGTTTTTCTATATATATTGAATGTGTAAATAGTTACCTGCATCTCCTTGTAGTTGCAGCAAACACTGTGATCCACTTTGGCAATTCAGAGATGGTTGGGAGGCTTTGCATAGATGTTTGAAATTTGCATATTAAGTAAAACTTGCAAATCTCACAAACTTCCTGTATATTCAGTCAAATTTTAAAATTCTAGTATGACATATTTAATCCTAGTATTTTTCTAAAAGAGACAAAAGATTTGGGGCTTTTAGAAAAGTACTAGTTATATTTGTTTTTTAAAATGTGTTTAGCTGTGGGATTAAGTATCAGGAAGTAGTAGTAGTATTATAGTAGTAACTATATAACACCCTTGTAAATAAAGATAATTTACTACATTAATGTTTAATTTTTTAAATACAGGATAGTGAAGTTTTTATTAATGACAAAAAGACTGATAATTCAGAGATTTTCTGGAATCCAACACCAGACATTAAGCAACGGAGATTAATAAGGCATACTGTAAAATTTGAAGAGCAGGGAGAATTTGAATCAGAGAAGTAAGTATACCGTTTTTCAGCTAATTTTATGATGACTCTGAGTATTTTTTTAAAACCTCAAAAGTGTGGTCACTTTTCTCTGCCTTCAGTCATATTTTAATTCAGCAAAATAGTTTTTGTGAGATATGACAGGGTTCTGTTTTAGTTTATATGAATATCAAAGAAATTTAATACAAATCATGCTACATTTTTGCAGTTCAAAGTCAAAACTTTTTCCTTTTTATTCTTATCTGCACTAGTATTCTTATCTGGGCTAGTAAAATAAAATAAAAAGAATTTCTAGTTTATCTGAATACAATTATGGGACTAATTAATGATTCTTGGGTTTTATTTAGTAGCTGTTTTCTAATCTGGGTAAGTCATATAGAACTCTAGTTGAAAGACGTGGCACAAAAGTCTACTTTTGTTTCATTATTCTAAAGTACATGAATAATGCCAGTGGACATGCAGGCTTCAAGAGGACTTGTATTAGTTGGATAATAATTAAGGCCATGTTTCTGCTCTTAAAGTCATAAAATCTTTGCTACATCTGTAATACTTTTGAACCAAATATATTTGCATACACATTGTCCAGTTTTATTCTTACTATATTTCTTTGTGTTAGGAGAAGGGAGCATCTGTGTATAAGACACTATGCTAGGTACTTTATATACATTATACAGTCAAGTCCTTTCTACAGGCTGCCATATGCATTGTCATTCTCTCTAGTTGGATTCAAATGTTTGTGTAATTACACTCAAAATTAAGTTGTCAAAGATGAAAGAATATGTATGGACCAGTTCTGAAATTCTGTTTCAGCTGTAACCACATAATGCTCTTCACTCAGAGTAAAGCTTTGCCAAGACATACAATAACTTTTGAGATGTGAACCTAATTTAACATATTGTAAAGATAAAGAAAACAAGTCTTAGACAGAATAAGTAACTTAAGTCCACTAGCCAAGAAGTGGCAGATCTAGGATTCAACTCAAGTCTGTCTAATTGCAAAGCCTTTTTTGTTCTTTCAGTCCCAACATGCTATCTTCCCAGATTAGTGGAGTATACATGTTACACTTTTGTTTATCTGATATAAAACTAAACCTTAGTAGGAGAAAGGATTTTTACTTCAGGGTTTTTTGTGGGGGTTTTTTTTGTTTTTTGTTGTTGTTGTTGTTGCTGTTTTTGTTGTTGTTGTCAAATCAGCAGCCTTAACACTGGCTGCACACTAAAATCACCTGAGAGACATTTTTAAAAAAACAATTGGGCCTACTCCCAGAGATTCTGATTTTAACAGTTCCCTGATAATTCCTACATTCAAGATTGAGAAACATGGCATTACGATATTGGATCATTGATGCCAGTGGATCTTAAATAGTATGTATAAGAATTATCTGGGGAGTTTATTAAGAATTTAGATTCTGGAGCCTTTATTACATTCCTGTCACCTTGGGCCAGCTCTCCTCATTGCCATGTGTTTAAAAACCCATGTAATAAATTTCTGTTGCCAAGACAAGAATTAGTCTCCACTCTGTCACTATACTCAAGGACCACATTTCTATATCTGCACTCATTTGTGAGCATTTCAGTGTAAGCTTTGTCAGCGACAAAAACCCACTTCTGTATCATTTTCTCTCAAGGAGAATTAAACCTATTTAATGTAGATTTGACTTTCTGTTTCTTTTTTATACTATTTCTGTACATGTATTAGACTCTGGCAACGAGTAACTCGAGCCATAAATGCGAAAGACCAAACAGAAGCTACTCAAGAGAAGTGTATTTTAGAGGAAGCTCAAAGACAATCTGCCAGAGATCGGAAAACAAAAAATGAAGAGTGGGCTTGCAAGTTATTTGAACTTGATCCACTCACGGGAGAATGGCATTACAAGTTTGCAGAGTAAGTAATTATCAGCATAGTTTGTTAGTTTGTTGCCTTTATTTCTGGAATGTTTATTGTTAGTTTTTTATAGGCCATGTATGTATATATATATATAAAAATTAGTGTGAGATTTAAACTTGATGTCCTGTTACAGAACAAACAAGGGGGGCCTGGGATGATATACTATTATTGAAAAAAAAAAAAGCCCCCAGGTCCGTCATGTCCGCCGCCAGGGGAAAGATGTCTCTCAATGCCAGAGATTCATGAAAAGGAAAGAAAATGTTTATTTAATGCTATACTAACTTAAAGTAGTGACCTAATGTCTTTATCAAAAAATCCTAAAGTCCCTAAAAACACCCACAAACACACAGTCCCTCTTTCCTTCCCCCTTTGCCCAGTCCAGAGTACCATATCTCAGGAAAGGAAATAGAAGTCCATGGCTCAGGCAGTCCTCTGGTTCTTCTCAGTTAGTAATCCCTCTCAACTGGGAGACCTCCCTGGGTTCCTGGCACCCTTGGCTGAGTCGCCAGGATCTCTGCTAAAACCAGGTGGTGGTTCCCCCTTCTAAAGCTGTGGGGGTCCCCACTCTGGCACAGGCACGTGGTCCTCTCTTTCAGGGCCACGGGAAGGGAGAGTCCCCACTCTGCCAAAACTGCATGGTTCTCTCCTCCAGGGCTGCCGTGTGGTTCTCCCTCTCTCAGGACTGCAGGAGTCTCTACTCCGTCAAGTCCACGTGGTTCTCCTCCAATGGCTGCCGTGTCTGGGTTTAAATCCTCCGCGCCAATCTTCTTCTGCAGCCCCATTTCCGACTCCTCCTACACTCGGGCACACTTGCCCTCAATCTGCTGTCTTCTCCAGCTTTTCTGGTCGCCATCGTGGGTCTGGGCAGGTGTGACCCCATGTCATGGAGCCAGTCTTCTCCCAGCTCCCACGCAGGCGCTGTAACTCAGGGACCTGCCTCCCAGGTCCCTTCTTGGGGGGAAGGTCCCTTTCCATCACCCTGGCCTTGAGCATGGCCATAGCTATTTAGCGTATCTAAGTGACCAGCCAAAGGCTATATGTATGCTAAATGACCATGCCATGGATTAGCTGCAAAGCTGCCCTGCATGTTCTTGCTCTGTGTGCCCCTTCCCCCAACTCATACCTGTGGGGGAAGGGGTGAAGACACCTTAAAATCTCCTGGACACCTTGAGTTCTGGACCCCATTTCAAATGCCTATTTGGGGTCCCCCCTCTTGGCTGCACCCTGTAACAGTCCCATTTATTGTAAATTTGACTTCATGATAGTAGTTAGCCTATAAAATAAGCTGAGGATCAGAATATTATATATGACTAATCTTAATCTTACAGCTCTGTTTATAATTACTAAAGAAAATCTAATTGAACCCTTGAAAAAGTTTTTGAGTGTTTTGTTTAGTCATTAAACAAATGGTGTTTTTTTAACTTCCGTAGTACTCGACCATGGGACCCCCTTAATGATATGGTACAGTTCGAAAAAGATGGTGTTATCCAGACCAAAGTGAAACATCGCACTCCAATGGTATGTAACAAAAAAGTATCTAAATCTGCTAGAAATATAATGTTTTACATCCTTACCAGGATCTTTGGCCACCAGCACTTAAAATTTAGTTTCAAAATTTAAGATTTGGGATCAGCAAATGGCAGAGCAGGCAGTTCCAAGCTCTTACTCCCCTCCCCCTCTCTCCCCCAAAAAAGCAAGCAGAAACTGTCAGAATCAAATTTCCCAGAATTCTGGAAAGCATTTAGAGGTTTGCAGTAATTAAGTGACACTGAATCAAGAAAGAAGTGACTTCAAAGCTGTAGGAAAGCTTTATGGCATTTTTATGTACCCTGACCCCATTCCCTTCCTGATGATGCAGTAGCATTTGAAGGCTTCCTACATTCTCAGTGTGAGTCTTGGTTCCAGAAGGAGAGCAGACCTTATAAATTGTTCTATACATTTATTATAACCTGTCTGGGGGCTACCTGAAAGATTTATGCAGGGCCCACATCTCTGGTTCATCTAATTCAGAGCTCAGCTAGAGAGGCTGCAGGCAATGCATGGAAGTACTGTTAGCCAGACTAACAAACAGCAGACACCCAGGGCAGAAGATTATCTTTGAAACATACAATAGATGATGTAAGGCCCAGGAACAAAAGCAGAGGACAGATCCTTAGGCAAACTAGAGCACTGAAAAAGCCCATGTGTTTGGGGAAATTTATAAAGCCATGCAAATGTCCAAGGCAGGATATTTATATTCAGAAAAAGACCTGAAAAAATTCTAAGCTTTAATCTCAGGCTAATGCCTAGTCTCATTGCAAACCTAGTTAATAGCATTGGAGTGCTCCTGCATAGAGTCAGTTTGCTAAGACCAGGAGAGTATTTTGTTTGTTTATTTTTGTGTTCTGCTTTTATTTGTTTACCTCTTAATGTTCAAGGAAATCTGTCAAAATACTGACTTAGCCCGGCTAAGGAACAGAGACTTCAGGTACTATGCACAACAAGGAATACAGGTATTTTCAAAATTAGTTCGGGTAATTCACTAAACAAATTCAACAATCCAGAAAACAGCAAACCCTGGCAAATTTTATTTCCAGAGTTATCATATTATAATAAGTAGATGTCCAAATTTCAACAAAGAATTACAAAGCATACAAAGAAACAAGAAAGTATGATTCATTAAACGGAACAAAACTAATTGACAGAAACCATTCCATATTAAATCCAAGCATCAAATTTACCAGAAGAAGACTTTTTATTTTTAAATTATTGTTCAGTTACAGTTGTCCCCATTTTTCCCCCATTGCTCTCCCCTGCCCTGTCCAACCCCTGCTCCCAAAAACAATCCCCTCTCCATTGTCTTTGTCCATAGGCCCTTTGTACACATTCCCCTTCTTTCCCTTATTGTCCCCTTCCCCTCTCCCTTCAGGTCCCTGTCAGTTTGTTGTTTATTTCCATGTTTCTGCTTCTTTTGTCTCATTTGTTTGTTTTCTTTATCAGGTTCCACTTACAGGTGAGATCATATGGTATCTGTCTCTCACTGCCTTGCTTACTTCACTTAGCATAATAACTCTCCAGTTCCATCCATGCTGTCATGAAGAGTAGGAGTTCCTTCTTTCTTTCTGCTGCATAGTATTCCATTGTGTAAATGTAAATTTTCTGATGCACTCATTTACTGAGGGGCACTTAGGCTGTTTCTAGCACTTGGCTACTGTAAATAACACTGCTATAAACATAGGTGTGCATAGGTTCTTTTGAATTGGTGTTTCAAGATTCTTAGGGTATAATGCCAGCAGTGGAATCACTGAATCAGTAGGCAGTTGTATTTTTAGATTTTTAAGGAATTCCACGGTGGCACCAGTCTGCATTCCCACTGACACTGTAGTAGGGGTGTAAACAAATTGTCAATTCCACTACATCTTAGCCAGTGGAGAAGTTGGAGGCCATAACTTCCCCAATATTTTTTCTCATGATAGTGTTACTTAGGCCTGTTTAACACCAGGGAAATTAGGTTGTGATCAATAAACTAAGGGTCTTATTGTACATTCAGAGATTGTTTACCCTCTAAGCCCCTCTTGGACTGTCACAGGGATTTGAAGAATCCCTTTTCTCCTCAACCTCACCAGCATTTGTTTATTGATTTGTAATGATGGCCATTCTCACTGGTTTGAAGAATGGTATCTCATTGTGGTTTTAATTTGCATCTCTCTGATGGCTAGTGATGCTGAGCATCCTTTCATATGTCTCTGGGCCCTCTGTATATCCTTGGAGAAGTGTCTGCTCAGGTCCTTTGCCTGCTTTTTAATTAGATTGTTTGTCTTCCTTATGTGAGTCCTGTGAGTTCTTTTTATATTTTGGATATCAAATCCTTGTCCAAGGTGTCATTGGCAAATAAGTTTTCCCATATGGTTGGTTCCCTTTTTATTTGCTGATGTTTTCTTTAGCCGTGTAGAAGCTTTTTAATTTGATATAGTCCCATTTGTTTATTCTTTCTTTTATGTCCCTTGCCCTAGGGGACATATCAGTGAAAATATTGCTATATGGGATATCAAAAATTTTCCTGTCTGTGTTCTCCTCTAAGAATTTTGTGGTATCGTTATTTATATTTAAGTCTTTTATCCACCTTGAATTTATTTTTTTGTATGGTACAAGTTGGTGGCCTAGTTTCATTCTTTTGCATGTACCTGTCCAGATCTGCCAATACCATTTAATGAAGAGGATATTTTTACTCCATTTTACGTGCCAGCCCCCTTCATCAAATATTAATTGACCATAGGTAGAGACAGGGTTTATTTCTGAGCTCTCTATTCTGTTCCATTGATCTATGTGTCTGTTCTTATACCAATACCAGACTGTTTTGATTACTGTGGCCTTGTAGTGTATTTTGGTATCAGGCATTGTGATCCCTCTTACTTTGTACTTCTTTCTCAAAATTGCTGAGGCTATTCAAAGTCATTTGTCATTCCATATAAATTTTTGAATTATTTCTTCTATATCTGTAAAATATATCATTGGTATTTGAGGAGAGATTGCACTGAATCTATAAATTGCTTTGGGTAGTATGGACATTTTAATTATGTGAATTCTTCCACTCCATGAACACAGTATATGCTTCCATTTATTTGTGTCTTCTTTAATTTCTTTCTTCAGTGTTGTGTAGTTTTCTGAGTATAGGTCTTTTACCTCCTTGGTTAAGTTTATTCCTAAGTACTTTTATTTTTCTGGTTGCTATAATAAACAGAATTTTTTTCCTAATATCTGTTTCTGATATTTCATTGTTTGTGTACAAAAATGCCTTTGATTTCTGAATATTGACTTTTTATCCTGCCATTTTGTGAAATTCACTTATTAGGTCAAGTAGTTTTTTGGTGGAGTCTGTAGAGTTTTCTGTGTACACTATCATGTCGTCTGCAAACAATGACAGTTTTATTTCCTCCTTTCCAACTTGGATGCCTTTTATTTCTTTTTCTTGCCTGATTGCTGTGACAAGACTTCCAGTAATATGTTGAATAGAAGGCATGAAAGCAGACATCCTGGTGTTGTTTCTGATCTTAGTGGGAAAACTTTGTTTTTGCCTGTTGAGTATGATGTTGGCTATAGGTTTCTTGTATCTGGCCATTATTATTGTGAGGTATGCTCCCTCTACTCCCTCCACTTTGCTGAGTGTTTTCATCATAAATAGGTGCTGTACCTTATCAAATGCTTTTTCTGCATCTGTTGATGTGATTGTGTGATTTTTGTCTTACCTTCTGTTTATGTGATGTATTACATTTATTGATTTGCAAATATTGTACCACCCTTGGATCCCTGGGATGAATCCCACTTGATCATGGTGTATGGTTTTTATAATGTATTGCTGGATACAAGATGCTATCTATTATGCTATCTACGAGAGAATCATTGTTGGTTGAAAGACATACATAGAGTAAAATGAAAGGATGGAAAAAGTTATTCCAGCCCTGGCTGGCATAGCTCAGTGGATTGAGCGCGGGCTGGGAACCAAAGTGTCCCAGGTTTGATTCCCAGCCAGGGTACATTCCTGGGTTGCAGGCCATAACCCCCAGCAACCGCACATTGATGCCTGTCTGTCTGTCTGTCTGTCTCTCTCTCCCTCCCACCCTTCCCTCTCTAAAAATAAATAAATAAAATCTTTAAAAAAAAAGTTATTCCATACAAAAAGTAACCAAAGACAAGCTGGGATGTCTATACTAATATTAGACAAAATGAACTTTAAGTCAAAAACTGTTACAAGAGACAAAGAAGGATGTTATTTATTGAAAAAAGAGTCAATTTTTCATATGTTCAAAAGAACATATAACTATCTATGTACAAATTAATGAAGCCCCAAAATATGTGATTCAAACATTGGGGAAAGGTTTATAGGAGTGTGGGAAGGGTTTATAAAGCCTTAAAATATATATAAATAATAAAATAAATATAATGCTGCTACTTTGCAGATTTCCACCTATCACAGGGGTCTCTGGAACATAACTCCCGAGATAGGTGAGGGATCACTGTAGACAGAAGATCAACCCGTATTGTATGGGCTTGACCCATACAATAAATCAACTAGGCCTACCAAACATATGTAGAATAGTCTACCCAACAACAGCAGAATATACATTCTTGTCAAGTGCACATGAAACATTCTCCAGTATAGACCATATGTTAAGTTATATTACATGTCTCAGTACATTTTCAATAGATTGAAACATCCAAAGTATTTTTAGCCACAGTGAAATGAAGCTAGAAATCAATAACAGAAGGAAAACAGAGAAATTTACAAATATGTGGAAATTGGCACATCCTAACCAATTAATCACATTAGAAATCAGAAGTGAAATTAGTAAACACTTAAATGAATGAAAACAAAAACATAACCCACCAAAACTTACAAGATGCAGCAAAGGCAGTGCTCCAAGTGAAATATATAGCTATGAATGCCTACATTCAAAAAAGAAAGAGCTGAAGCTAATATCTTAATGTAATAATGGGAAACTAGGGGGAAAAAAAGAAAACTATACCCAAAGCTAGCAGAATGAAATTTAGAACAGAGGTAAGCAAACTAAAGCATAGTAAAACAAGAGAGAATGAATAAAGCTAAAAGTTGTTTCTTTGAAAAGGTCAACAAAATTGACAGGCCTTTAGCTAGACTAAGAAAAAAAAGAGTGAAGACACAAATAACTAAAATCAGAAATGAAAGTGGGGCCATTATAACTGACCTTACAGAAATAAAAAGAATTATGAGAGAATAATATGAATGATTTCATACCAACAAATTAACAGAGATGAAATGGACAAATTCGTAAAAACACCTCTGTTGCATAAACTGGCTCAGAAAGATAGAGAAATTTTCAACAGACCTATAACAAGTTAAAAAATTGAATCACTAATCAAAAAACCTCAAAACAGCCCTGACTGATATAGCTCATTGGGTTTGGCATCACCCAGCAAACCAAAAGGTTGGCCATTTGGTTCCCCACTGGGGCACATGGTTGTGGGCCACGCCCCCAGTTGGTACACAAGAGGCAACTGATCGATGTTTCTCTTGCACATCAATGTTTCCCTCTCTTTCTCCCTCTCTCTAAAAATAAATAAATAAAACCTTGGGGGCAGGGGGTGGGGGGGGAAACCCTCCAAACAAAGTAAAGCCCAGTCCCAGATGGCTTCACTGGTAAATTCTACAAACATTTAAAAAAACACACACACCAATCCTTCTTAAATTCTTCCAAAAAATAGAAGGGGTAGGAAACTTTATATCTTCTACTAACCCATCTCTTAACTCATTCTATTAGCCCAACATTACCCTAATAGCAAAGCCATATAGAAATATCACCAAAAAAAGAAAATTACAGACAACCAAAATCACTTATAATATAAATATTAAAAATCCTCCACAAGGTACTATCAAATCAAATCCAGTAACGTATTAAAAAGATTATATACCATGACCAAGTGGGATTTATCTGAGGAATGCAAATATGGCTTAATATAAGAAAATTATTTTTTTAAGATTTTATTTATTTATTTTTAGAGAGAGAAGGGAGGGAGAAAGAGAGAGAGAAACATCAATATGCGGTTGCTGGGGGTCATGGCCTGCAACTCAGGCATGTACCCTGGCTGGGAATCGAACCTGTGACACTTTGGTTTGCAGCCCGTACTCAATCCACTGAGCTACGCCAGCCAGGGCAGAAAATTATTTTTTAATTTAAATTATTTTATTGTTCAATTATAGTTGTCTGTATTTTCTCCCTACCCCTTTCCCCCACCCACTCCAAACCCACCTCCCTCCCTTGCTTCCACCCCCCCCCCCCTTGGTTTTCTCCATGTGTCCTTTATAGTAGTTCCTGAAAACCCTTCTCCTCTACTGTCCCTTCCCCCTTCCCCTCTGGCTATTATTAGATTGTTCTTAATTTCAATGACTCTGATTATTTTGTTTGCTTTTTTCTTTTGTTGATTATGTTCCAGTTAAAGGTGAGATCATATGGTATTTGTCTCTCACCACCTGGCTTATTTCAAATAAGTGAAATATAAGAAAATTAATCAGTATAATACATCATATTAATAGAATGAAGGGATATATCACATGCTCATTTCACTTGCAATAGAAAAACCATTTAACAAAATGCAACGCCCTAAAATATATATCAGAATACTCAACAGTGAAAGACTAAAAACTTTTTCCCTAAGATCAGAAATGGAACAGGCATGCCCACTTTAACCACTGCTACTTTGTACTGTAAGTTTTAGCCATAGAAATTAGACAAGAAAGAAAAAAGGCATCCAAATTGGAAATAAAGAAATAACAGTGCCTTAATTCACAGATGATATGATTCTATATGTAGAATTCCCAAAGTATCCATATAAGAAAGCTATTAGATGAACAAATTTAGCAAAGTTGCAGGGTGTAAGATGAATATAAAAATCAGTTGTTTCTCTGTAACCTGCACTGGACAATTCCAAAAGGAAATTAAGAAAGCAGTTTAATTTACAGTATCACCTAAAAGAATAAAATACCTAGTAATAAATTTAACCAAGGAGGCAAAAGACTTGTACACTGAAAATTATCAAATATTGCTGAAGAAAATAAAGAAGAACTACATAAATGGAAAGACACTCTATGTTCTTAGGTAGGAAAACTTAGTATTGCTTAGATGTCAGTACTAGCCAAAGAAATCTGCAGATTCAATGCTCTCTATATAAAAATTACAACAGCTCTCTTTTTGCCAAAATGGAGAAGCCAGTCCTCAAATTCATATGTAATTACAAGGGGCCCTCATAGCCAAAACAATCTTGAAGAAGAAGAACAAAGTTGGGAGACTCATACTTCTAGTTTGAAAGTTTTCTACACTTCAGTGATCAAAACAGTGTGTTACTGACCTATAGACAGACATATAAACCAACAGAATAGATCTGAGAGTCTAGATATAAACCCATATCTATGATCAGTTGATTTCTGACAAAGTTGCCAGGTCTGCTCAGTGAGAAATGAATAGTCTCTTTCACAAATGGTGTTAGGACATTTGGATTACCGCATCCAAAAGGAAGTTGGACCCCATGCCATAAACAAAAATTAACTTCAAGTGGATCTACAACCTAAAATAAGAACTAAAACCATAAACCTCTTAAAAGAAAATAGGGCAGCTCTTCATGATCTTGTTTTTGACAATGGATTCTTACATATGTTACTAAAAACGCATAGAACAACAAAAAATAGATAAATGGGACTTCATCAAAACTCAATACTTTTGTGCCTCAAAGGACATTATCAAAGTGAAAGACAACCTACAGAATATTTGCAAATCATTTTTCTGATAAGGGTTTAGTATCCAGGATATATAAAGAACTACTTAGCAACAAAAGACAACATAATTTAAAATAAGCAAAAGATTTGAATAGACATTTCTTCAAAGAAGATATACAGAAGGCCAACAGCACATGAAATGATGCTCATTATTAGTCATGAGGGAAATACAAATCAAAACCACAATGGGGTCAGGTACTATTTCACACCACTAAAATGGTAATCATTTGAAAATGAAAATAAGTGTTGATAAGGATGTGGAGAAATTAGAACCCTCTGTATACTGCTGGCGGGAATATAAAATGGTGCCACTCCTGTGAAAAATAATTTGGTGGTCCCTCAAAAGCTAAATATAGATTTGACATGTGACTCCAGTTCAACTACAAAAAAAATTAAAAACAGAAACACAAATATTGTATGATTCTACATATGGTATCAAATATAAGATAGGCAAATTCATAGAAAGATGGGAGCTTACTACAGACTGAGGGAAGGAGAAATTGTGAATGTACCTAATACTACTGAATTGTACACTTAAAAATTATTAAGTGGCAAAACCTATATGTATACACATATACATACATGTCACAATTTAGAAATTCAAAAAATACTTAAGTTTTGTTTCTTTAACAACACTAATTAGAGGCACACAGGGCATCTGTATTTACTCATGAACGTAGAGTTTATGATCACAATAAATTTCTGTATATCAAAAGTTAGATTGCTGACTCCTCTTGTCATTTGAAATAGTTTCTCATCATTCACCAATCTTCAGTATGAACCTACTTGAAGGATGTGGATTTGGATTCTAAATGTTACAGAATTTTAAGTCTCCATCACATGAGAAGGAGGACACAGTGTAGGCTGAATACATAGCCTGCCTAATTATTTATTTTCTATAATAAAATTATAAAAATTACATTTTTATTTTAAGCACATGAATGATATTTTACAAAATTATTTCAAGGAATAGGTAATAAGAGGTAGTTCCTGTGAAGAACAGAAAATAGGTAAGAACAGAATTAAAGGCATATGACCACTGGTTTCCTGTTTTTCTAAGCGTGTAAGTTATGTTGCCCTTTTGATTCTAGTTTTCTTACATTTGGGTTTTTAAATGTAAGATTTATTTCCAAAATTGCAAACTTATTTATAAAATAAAGTATAAAATTTATTATTCTAAGGAAAATTTAGTCCTAGTTGATGGTTTGACATGCTTTTGTTCATGTGCTCAGATGCTTTTAGTAAGTTCAAATCATGCTCTGCAAAATAATAGTGTAATTTACTATTAGATGCCTTCTGCATTATCCAGATATTAATAAAAGGAGATAATTTTGTTGGAAACCCAACATCATTCAGTGGAAATTTTATAATGTTAGGAATAAGGTGTAAGTATAATTAAAAAAACACTATTATTTAACCTTCAACTAGAGGTACTCTCATACAGTTAGAAAAGGGGAGTTCTATATTTATATTTGTGTTTACATTAAAATGTCTCTTGAAGGATATATGAACAACTAGCAGTGAATATCTACTTAGTAGGGGTGGGGAGGCTGAATGGACAGGGATCAGGAGTGAGAGGGAAATGATATAAAAAACATACAATCTTCATTTGGTATTTGTGCCAAATTAATATTTTCTGTTAAAGTTAAATAAAATACTTTGACTATGTATGTATTTTATCTTATTTATTAAATTTAATTAGACTATTTCATCTTTGTTTTTATGTCTGTGTATTATGCTTTTGAACAGATAGTTTTGACAGTTGTACATTGGTCTTTAATTATAAAGGCCAGGTTCACATAATAGCATAATTTTTTTTTCAGGTTAGTGTCCCCAAAATGAAACATAAGCCAACCAGACAACAGAAGAAAGTGGCAAAAGGCTATTCATCCCCAGAACCTGATATCCAGGACTCATCTGGAAGTGAAGGTAAAAATATTATTGCAGATTATTCACTAAAGGAATCTAAATTTTTAAAGGATATTACTATGTTATGCTTGATAGATGAAAATTGGTTTTTTCTGTTGACTTAAGAAGATAGGTAAAAGTTTTGGTGGGGGCAGGAATGGTGTGCCAAAAAAAAAATCCCTATTTTAGATTATAGATCAATTGCAAAACCAAGCCACAGGTAAGGCACAGGGTATGAAAAAAGGGGAAATATGCAAATCAAGAACCACACTGTAGTGTGGCTCTTATACTTTGTTAGCTTCTGAAAAGTTGTTGATGGCTTTGTAGATTCAATGCATGAAATGTTTTTTGAGCTTTGAGCTTAGTTCCATGCTTCAAAAAAGTTTATCATTCTCAGAATAAATTATTGTAGTATTCAGAAATCATAGACAAGTTAAAATGTAACTGTATCAAAATTAGGGACCAAATTAACTAGTGTGCCATCCTTGTTCAAGTCAAATAATGTGTAAACCGTGTTGAACTACATTGAGATATAATCAAGAAAGGATTAAGGTAAAATCTGAGACACTTGGAGAAAAAGTTTTTCTTTAAAGGCATAGTCTCTAAGCTCACACTACACTGGAGAGCTCATTTTTACAGAGAACACTAGAGGTAAATAAATGATAAATGCCAGGAAATCAGTAGAAGGAAAGTAGCTAAGAGTTAAAAGGCAAGGTAGCTGAATTAAGTCTGAGAGAGTGTTCTTAGAAGGACTCTGATGAATTTATAATGAGTTACAGTACAACGTTCTAGGCTTGAGAAATGCAGGTAGAAGATAAGCTACTGGAATAAAGAGAAATAAACTGAATAAAGGTTTAAAAGCAGGATTTACATGGCACCCATGTGCTAGAAGGCAGTATTTGTTACACTGTTATTCCTGTTTTAGTAAGAAGGAAACTAAGACACAGGCTGACCTGCCTAAAGCCATATGTCCTATAAGGCAATGTGTATGTAATATAGGCAGATATTTTGGCTCTTTACTTCACTCTCTTATCCCGCCACTATATTACCTGACATTTATTGAGTATTTAATATGTGCCAAACTGGAACTTAAACATAGCTTACTACAACCATATGAAGTTTGTATGTTATTAGCCCTATTTTACAAATGAGAAAATTGAGACCTGGAGAGAGGTTGATATCTGAACAAAAACAGAAAGAAAGGAGAAGATACACAAGGGGAATTGGGGGGAAAAAAAACAATATAATTTCCAGGATAACAATAAAAATTTGTAGATGAGATATCAAAAGCAATTGGAAAGGTGCAGGGATGACCAACCTTTTGGTGTCTCTGGGCCACACTGCAAGAACAAGAGTTGTCTTGGACCACACATTAAATAAACAAACACAAATGAGAACTGATGCAAAATTATGCAAAAAAAAAAAAAGGTCCGTGAATAATTTTTGTGATATCTGCCACCACAGATAAGCAAAAACTCCCTCACATGTCGCTTATGGCTCGCAGGTTGGACACCCTAAAGTCTAGGTGACTAGGGGAATAAAGATAACATTAACAATGAACATAAAACTGAAATTGTGGCTCAAAAAGCTGACTTCCCCAGATGTAGGGAAATGGGCAAGAGACTGAAGAGGGTACTACCTTTCCCAAATTAATAGTATCTGTTTCAATGAACTATTTTTGTCTGTTTTAATTAGTTAAAAAATAAAACTGATACCATCCAAAATCTAACTAATTCATGGTTACTTTAAATATATCTATAGTGTTCTAGTTTTGGAAGGATATGGTTGAAACTTCAAAAATGCAGAGTATTCATATTATTATGTTAATCTTTAAATCATAAAAATGAGGCCTGGGGAAATTTGTATTACATGAGAATCATTAAGCTGAAATGTCGATTTTTTTATAATTAAACATGGTCACTGTTTTCACCACATTTTTCTAAATGTTCTTTTAGCTCAATCAGTAAAACCAAGTACAAGAAGAAAGAAAGGGATAGAACTGGGAGACATTCAAAATTCCATTGAATCTATAAAACAAACACAGGAAGAAATTAAAAGGTAATATATACTGACAGTGACTGTTCCTTTGAGTCAGAGGAGTAGTTAAGGCTCCTGTTGCTTAGGAAATCATGTGCAAACTTTACATTTGTGATATCATTGCTACGTTAAAATAGAGCCTTGGCTTCTGTCACTTGATGACAAATGTATGAAATCCTTTCAGCGCTAAAATACTGGGGAAGTGGGGAGGTTCTCAGCTGTGAGGGTGAAATTGGAATCTCTTTATCTTACTACTGTGGTATACTAGGAATGTATTATAGCTGGGCTGGATGTGGGAATGGGGTGGTTTCTGAGAATGTTCATCAACAAAGGCCTCTGCAGTCACCTTTGTTCATGGCTAATATTTAATTGTGATGTACCAGTTGTTGAAATATTGAAATATTTTCATAACAGTGGGTAAAGAGCCATTACTCAGACCTTCAAGTGCTCCACCAACAGTCCCAGACCTTTCCCCGCCACGGCCTCCCCATGATCCAGCAACTGAAGTACATTAATGTCTGTGAGGGTTCCTTGGAGGGAAAAGGATGCTTACCCTGCACCATTGCTAAGGCTAGCAATGGATTGCTAGCGTCCGATTGATTGCCTCCCATTGCTGTATCAGATGTTAAATTTTGTTTCATAATAATAAACATTTATAGAGTTGCCTACAGTGTGCAAGGCACTGTTCTAAGTACTTCACAAATAACTTTTATAAAACCCATATTAACCCATTTTATTTACTTATTTTTATTGAATTTATTGGTGTTACATTGGATAATAAAATTATACCGGTTTAAGGTGTACAATTCTATAATACATCTATTTGTATATTGTATTGTGTGTTCACCACAAGTCATGTCTCTGTCTGGAATTAATCTTCCTTCACACACAGATTCATAAAAAATGTGATTTCTAGTTCTGTTTTCCTGGGTAATTTATAATTTTTCTCCAGTTCCCCCTCTATCTCCCTTAAAATAAAAAATCTTAGTGGAACAACTAAGAAGCAAATTTTTGTTTTAAAATTACTGTAATAATAAAGGTGATATATTTCAAATCATCAAACTTTAATGATTATGTTTATGCACATCATTAAGTAATATATTTGGTACAATGTGGAATATAGAGTTAGATAAGACCTAACAATAGCTCCATATAGCATAATCAGCTCCCTGTTCAAGTAATAGTAACTGATTGAGCTAGTTCCTTTTGTTACTGTAATTAAGTGTTGTGGGCCATAGATCAAATTATAAGTTCTGTACTAAAATTTTTGACAAATCATTTACAAATTTATTGTTGTTTATTTTTGTAGAAATATTATGGCTCTTCGAAATCATTTAGTTTCAAGTGCACCTGCAACGGATTATTTTCTGCAACAAAAAGACTACTTCATCATTTTTCTCCTGATTTTGCTCCAAATCATAATAAATTTCATGTTTAAATAGTTCTTCACAGTTGAATCAATGGACTGGAATGATCAGATCCGGCCTGGGACCAATGTTCAAGTTGATTTGGTCTTTATTAAACATCATTCTGAAACGAAACCTTAGAGACAAATGCAGAGGTTTTGACCTTTCATACCTTTTATCCTTAACCTGATGCAAGAGCTATTCTATTTGGTTATTAAAGTGAGCTATGTGTTAAGTGCCACAACATTTCCAACTTTTGTGAGAATGTGTCTACATGTGAGTATGATAAATCCACATGTATACACAATGTGTCTTATGTATACCTGATAGTAAGGAGTCTGTATTCTATAGTATGTTCTGAGATGTAGCACTAATGTTCATAACAAAAATGTTACCAATATTATAAATATATGTATGATAAACTATTTTCTACATAAGCGGCACAAACTTCTATCAATAAGAAATTATAAAATGGGAAATGATAGGATAATACACATATTAAATAGTTCAGTAGACTATACTGTTAAAAAAAAAATCTTTTCCAATGCAGCCGGCTCAATTGTCATAGAAACAGCAAGAAAAAAAGTATGGTCAAAATTGATATATTGACAGATACAAGGTAGCAAATTGCTTTTCTTAAAGTTTATACAAGATTTTTTTAACACCCTCAAATTTAATATTTATAGATATAGGTACAAAGGTATACATGTGTATATCAATATAAAACTGGTATGCAGATACTTGGATCTGTTGATTATATCTTTGTTATACCTATATAACACCACCTTAAGCACTTGGTTGATAAAACTGTGGTCAAAATTGATTGCTGTCCTTATTTCTTATTTTTTTAACTCAGTCCAATAACACAGGCCAAATTTTAGAAATATTTATAGGGCATATGTAATGCTAATAATTCATGTCTTTTCATTATGAAAAATTCATTTTAGCATTCATTTAGACTCTAGTGTGTTCCATGAATAAGTAGAATAGAAGAAATTAAAACCAACATTTTACTTCAAAAGCCAAATAGGAGAAAGGTGGTAAGAAAAGACACTTTGTGTGGTGGCATTTATGTGTACAGTAAAATTGGTTTCTTTAACATGTGCAGTAAGTTGAGCATCTAAGAAGATCATCAAGTTCTGAAGTTTAGTTTTTTATTCTCCTCCTTGGTCTTGGTAACCTCTGTTGCAAAACTGTAACTCTTAAAGATTCCTTTTGTTCAGTCACAGGCAAAATTTTTCCTAAACTTTTTTACTTTAATATTTTTACTTTATGTTTTTACATAAATGTAGCCCTCAAAAGAAATTTTTGCAAATGTAAGGTAAGCTTAGGAACATGTTGTTCTAAGAAATATATCTTAGAATCCCAAAAGGATAGATTTTGAAATGGTTATTAATGAAAATTAGGTCAGAATAATTGCTCTGTCTACATTTGCCTTTGACTAAGAAGAGACTGTCAGACACTAGTAAAATTACAATCAGCTGTTTAATGTCATGGTAAATATAAAGGTAAAAGGATGGTTGCTAAATTATGAAAACTGAAAATGATAAAAAGCCTGCTTTTTCTCCCTAACCAATATAGCTATCTTAATTATTCTTAGGTTTTATGAAGAGCCACTTCCCATGTATTTTTGGCAAAACAATGCTGTATTCCATATGTACATATGAAACATTTTTTAAATTGATTAAAACATAAATAAGATGTATCTATGTCCAGTATAAGTATAGATATAACATGGCTACACTAGAACAAGTGGGAATTTCTGTTTGTGTTTCATACTTGTTGATATGATTTTTGTACTCACATTCTGCTACCAATGTTATGCTTAACTGCCTATTCACTGATATACATTTTGTAAATATTGTACAATTTGATCTTTTTTATGTTTTAAATTAGTATTAATTTATATTATATATAACTTGATTGGCTGATCACAAAATCATTTAATCATTAAACCCTGAAAATTTTGTTGGTAACCCCTTTTTGAGGTTTTAGCTTTACCCACTTGTGGGTTATTTACATTTGGTCTAAATAGTGTTTATTTGAATAAGTATCTTCTAAGACTGGGAAGGTAGTTGTTTTCTTTAATTTTTTTTTTTTAATTTTCCTTTTAGGGCAGATGTTATGGGTTCTTATTACCTGAAGAGTCAAAAACTAATTCATAAGAAAGAGCAGGGTTACTTAACGACTGTTACACTAAAAGCATGTATCTAATCTAGTTGTCTTCTTATGCTTTTATTTGTATGAGTTGCTTTCTGCAAACTGAACACAAAACTCAGGAATTGGTGGCTTAGTTTTAGATCAGTGCTTATACCAGGCTTAGTATGTGAATCCTTTAAAACACATAATTAACTTTGTAGTTAGCCATATATGTAATTGACTTTGAATGTTCTCTGAAATTAATCTTCCTTCACAAATGGATTCATAATAAATGTGATATATAGTTCTCAGTTGTCTGAGAACTATATGACTTAAAACCCTATTTCTTTTATTTTTCATTTAGTCAAAAATTTTATTTTTTTCACATGAAAATTTAAGTAAGAATTATTGGCATGTGCTTTTCTATTTTGGTTGTTGAATGTACTATGCCTTCAGTCATTCACTATTTAGTGAGATGTAGCTGGCCCAGGAAAAGACAATAAATAGGGCATGTGAAATAAGTTTCAGCAATAGATATTTTACTTGTATTTCACGTCAGCGGTTTTTTGTATTACTTAGGAAGAAATAGTGTAATCTTTGTCACCATTCCACTGAAAAAGTTGGCCTTGTAAAATATAACCCTCATTTAGTAGTATTCACGCTTTTGTGCCTTTAAGAAATACTTTTACTCATTTTGTGTTACAGAACTGTACAATATGATTCAAAGTGTTTATAGACTTAAGTGTCATAAAGGGTCATTTCTCTTTGTCATCTTATTTCCTTTTATATAGCTAAATATATTTCGATGGTAATGCTGTACTTTTATAAGGGTTGTCTGTTTACCTATTTCAAATATATTCTTCATCCTCAAACATCATTAAAGTAGCCCTTTGTCAGATTATTCTGAGTATTGTAAACAGTGCCTTTTTGATGGAATTCACACTGTTTTGGGTGTCAACTTGTGCCATAAACACACAAAATTCTTTGAAAGGCAGTTTTAACTTTTTGAAGAATATCTTAGTCAAATATTTAAGAAAACAAATGTATAAAATTCCATTTTTTCCAGTGTTTAGCATTTCTAGTGAGCAATGAATATTTTGGGGTTTATTTTGTTTGATAGGTGATAATGGCATTATTGATGAGCCATACATGACTCTGCAGATTATTTTGAATTATGTTAAATGTCAGAACTAAAATATTAAAATTAACATTTGTACCAAATTTTCCAATTTGAGCCGATGGGGGAAGGTGTACACAAATCACTAAGTTTACATTTCAGCTTCTTTCTTATTTTGACTACATGGAAAAAGAGATTCTTTAAAAATGTGTAATCTGCCACTATTATGTAATTTGGCTGCATTTTGTTTACCTATAGTGTGAATTTAGTATATTTGATTTACTTTTTGTTACTCTTAACATACTGTTTGTTTTGTTACAGTATTTAATTGAAGATAGACTGTTAAAATTTCATAGGACCAGTGTCTTCCCAATATGATTAATATAGTTAGAAGATCTGCAAGAAACCCATGACAAAATGAATGTGAATTACTTTCTAAAATATTAGAATATTATATTTCTGCATTTATCATGTAAAATTATTTTAGTATTACAATATACAATATTGAAATTCATTTAAAGAAAAATGCCACAAAACATTTGAACTGATGAGCCACAGAATGTCAGTTGAAATTTTTTTCACTTTTCAGCATGCTAAAGTGAAATATTCTGATTGATGGCCATTTATAAAGTCAAACACTACCACTGGTCAGTTTTGTACAATAGAATAAAAGTATGTTACATGTACAGTGTAAGTACAGCACACTGTCAATTTCTTTTCCTTAAGGTGCATCGTAAATGTACAGATAGTCATAGACTACTGTTTTGTAATGTATTACCTTTCTAATCTGTTATTCCTAACCTATTATGTTTGCAGAGATGAAAATTTGAATTTTTCTAATGATCTGTAAAATTATGCTAACTTCTACAAGTAGGCATTCTAAATAAAATTTTTAAAAAGAGAAAATTGTGATCAAATGACTTTGAATATAACATATAGTGACTAAATTACTTAGTACTAATTTTTAAATTAAAATTTTTGGTGAATGTTGTTCTGAAGGACTGGGGCTTGGAAGGAGTTTAACAGTTAGAATCCCTAATGTACTTGGTACTTTATATTAATTCTTCTTGAGTACTAATAATAACCTTAAGATAGGTGGAAGTTAGCCCAAATGTATAGATGATGAATCTGAGGCTCAGAGAAGTTAAATGACTCCAAAAGCATCATTGAGTAAGATTGATAGTGAGCACAAGTTTGAATCCAACTCGGATTGCAATGTCCATTCTCTTTCCACTGTACCCTTAAATGAAACTCTGATCGTACCACTTTTAAATGTTTGGAATAACCTTCTGTTCTAATCTATATTGAGTATGTAGCCCCTTTGTGATGGGAAGAACCCTGGGGGGTGGGGGGGTGGGAATCATTCCTGTTAAACAAACATATATACAAGGCCCATTTGAAAAAGTTTTTTCCCCTTTAGAATACCTATATGTTTATACTGAGTCAACATCAGGTGAGTTCCAAGAAATTATTCCTCTCCAGCTTTCTTCATCCTCCTCCTCTCCCCTTCTTGCTCTCTCCTCAAGGTCCAGTTGCTTCTGGCTAATACTCAGTTGCTTCTCCTATTGGGGAAAGGGAGGGAAGAGTTTACAGATTATAGCATAGGAATAAGGGATAAGGAAAACGGCCCTTCACTGTTCAAAGTCAATGATTGACATCTACACGGTAATTTCCTAATATTAACCACACTTTTAATAGGTGTCCTGTGTTGTGCTATTATGCTAATCAACCCCTGCCCCTTACAGAATATCCCACAGATTTGGGGCCCATACATTAGTGACATGTGGATGACCTGAAAATTAGACTGTTGAGTGCTTAATATATGCGGGGCACCATGCAAACAACAACAACAAAACTTTGTAAACCATGGCACCCTCCTCAAACCTTGAGAATTTTCATTTACATAGCTATTATTTCCTATTTTTTAAGGTGAGAGAACTGGAGACAAAAATGGTTACTTGCAGAGTGTCACAGATAAATGGCAGAGCAAATCTAGGTCTAAATCTTAAGCTCATGTTCCTGACTATTGTATCTTTTGAGAGTGTTTTTTTAATACATAAAACAGTATGTTTTTTCTGCCTAACAGGGTAGGGGTTTGTTTTTTTTTTTCTGCTGTTAGATTGTATCCAATAATGGTCTTTTTATTTTTTTTTAATTTTATTTAAATTGTTGTTGCAGTACAATTTTCTTTTACTCCCAATCCCAACCCACCCACTCAGCCCTCCCCTCCTCCCTCCCGTTTCCACCCGCCCCTAGTTTTTATCCATGTGTCCTTTATACTCGTTCCTGTAAACCCTTCCCCTTTTCCCCTGAAATTCCTCTGCAATAATGGTCTATTTTTAAAACGTGCTGTTGACCATCAGTGTGGCCACATCTTCACACGTCACCTCTGCTAAAGTTCAAGTAAACTCTTGCGGCCGCTATTTCATTGATATCTGAGCTCAGGAAATGTGGCAAAGACCCCTGCGAAGAGCACAAAGCCTACAGCTCTCGCTATCCGTCTCACATCCCCAAACTGCTATCGTGAGTGGAAGGACAACTGACGGAGAGTGGATAGAATATGTGTTGAGTCCAACGCAGAGGTTTTGCTGCGAGACGACAAGAAGCTTTGGTTGAGGGCAGGTACCAGCCGAGTTCTCCCCGCGGTACCCATTCCCTCTTTTTTATACAGGCTCCACTATCGTGCAGACTTTGGAAGCAAGCCTGGGGACACGGAGGGATTTGGTGGCAGCTGAAGCCAAGCCACTTGGGGAAATGCATTAGGGATCTGGGAAGGTACTGCGGTTTCCGCTCCAGGGGCAATTCCTCGGGAACCCCCTGACCCTATTCTATCTTCGTGAGCTATAGGACCCCTACCCCCGACTGGCTGCACAGCTGCACTTTTCTCTTGAGTGAGCAGAAGGGCGGCAGCCTCGTCCAACCGGGAAGTCGAGCTGCCCCGACTTCCGGCTCTTCCCAGCCTTTTCCACTTCCGGCTGCACAGTGCTCCGCCCCTGGCAAGTCGTCTTCTGCTGCTGGGAGCGACCTGCTCGTGCTCGAACCCGGTGGGCTATGGCGGCTGCAGGGTCTGTGAAGGCGGCGTTGCAGGTCGCGGAGGTGCTGGAAACTATCATGAGCAGCTGCTTGGGGCCTGAAGGTCGGCAAATTCTGTGTACGAAGCCCACCGGCGAGGTGCTGCTCAGCCGGGATGGAAGTCGCCTTCTGGAGGCGCTGCACTTAGACCATCCCATGGCCAGGTACCCGCGTTCCACACTCCAGCCCTTTTGGGCGTACTATAGACGGTCACCCCAGGCTATCTCCCCGAACTTAGTGCTCCTGAGGCGGTGCTCGTGGAAAACACTGACTTTGGATGAGACCAGTGTATGTGCAGGGTTAGAGCGCAGCCCTAGAAACACTGTATCATCAAATTGTATCAACTTTTAAGAATATTTCTCACTCCTCCCCCTGTGCCTAGAATCTTGCACAAAATACTAACTTGGAAAAGAGAAAACTAAGGACATAGCAAAGGACATAGCATATTCTCATTTTATGCTTATAGTTGTAAAAACGTGGTTTCAACTTGATCTAGATGTAGGAAGGCAGCCCACTGAAAATCTGAGTTGTTTTATTTCTTTTTTGTACAGGGTGATGGTGGCATGTGTTTCCAGTCATCTAAGAAAAACAGGAGATGGTGCTAAGACATTTATTATCTTTCTTTGCCATTTGCTCAGAGAACTTCATGCAGTCACAGACAAAGGAAAAGACTCTTTCATTTCCAAAAATATTCAAACCCATGAAAGGCATTGGAAAAATTGTTGTCAGTGGAAATATATCTCCCAAGCTCTTCTAACGTTTCAAACACAAATATTAGACTATGTTATGGACCACTACTTAAGTAGACACTTTTTGTCCATCTTTTCTTCATCCACTGAAGAGAGAATGTTGCGTAGGAGCTCTTTCGAGTTGCTCTTAGAAACATACTTTTGTGGAAGAGTGGGAAGAAATAACCACAGCTTTATTTCAGAATTGATGTGTGACTACTTTTTCAAGTGTATGGCTTGTGAAAGTGAGTTTGAAGAAGTATTTGAGTTAGTGGATGACTATTTCGTAGAGTTGAACATTGGTGTCACTGGCCTTCCAGTTGCAGATTCCAGGATCGTAGCTGGGCTTGTGCTTCACAGAGACTTTTCTGTGTACTGTCCAGCAGATGGGGACATAAGAATAGTGCTAGCAACAGAAACCATTCAGCCCGTCTTTTCAACTTCAGGATCAGAGTTTATTCTAAATTCAGAGGCACAGTTTCAGACATCTCAGTTTTGGATTGTAGAAAGGACAAAAGCAATAATGAAATATTTACAGACTCAGAATGTAAAACTCCTCCTATCTAGTGTGAAACAACCAGACTTAGTTATTTATTATGCAGAATTGAATGGCATATCAGTGGTGGAATGTTTATCATCTGAAGAAATTTCTCTTATTCAGAGGATCACCAGTCTTTCTCCCTTTGTACTGCCACAAGCCTCTTCACATCATGAAGTCTTGAATACCGCTGTGGTAAAATTTTGTAAGCCCCTTATACTTAGATCCAAACGGTATGCTCATCTTGGCTTGATTAGCACATGTTCGTTTATACCACACTGTATAGTTCTTTGTGGACCAGTGCAGGGTCTTGTTCAACAACATGAAGATGCTTTACATGGAGCATTTAAAATGCTTCAGCAGATATTTAAAGACCTTGATCTAAATTACATGACACAGATCAGTGACCAAAACTATACATCAAATCCTCTTATTTATAAAACCAGAGAAAGTAATCAGTCATCAGAACTTGTTAATGACTCGATACAAAGGACATATCAAGGCATAGATGTAAAGAACAAAGATGAACTGGCAAAAACTCAAACATATTTAAAAGTATATTCAAATGTGGTCATTCCAAGTGTAGAATTAGAAGCATGTATTTCATGTTCAACACCAAAAGTGACACCAACAGATACATACCAGGCAGACAAAACACTGAGATGTTTATCTGCAAACCCCAGGATGATTGATGACCATGATCCATTTATTGTGAGTGATCCTACCACTGATTCAACAACAGAAAATACTAGAATAGAAATTTCTTACAAAAATGTATTGATCACAAAAATTGCTGGAATAGGGAATATGTTACCAGAGAGATGTAAGTCACTGGAGGTGAGCTCTTCCCAGAGTTATTGCTTCTCATCTATACCAGCAGGTTGTGTTTTACCAGTTGGTGGTAATTTTGAGATCTTGTTACATTACTATCTCCTCAACTATGCCAAAAAAAGCCAGCGCTCAGAAGCAACCCTGGTTAGTGTGATAATAGCTAATGCACTTTTAAGCATTCCCCAAATCCTGTATAAGTCTAAGAAAGGAAATCACAGCTTTCCACAAATATATATTAGAACTCTCCGTGCACTGCAAGCCAATCAGCCCGTGGTGAGCAGTCAGACAGGTTTGGAATCAGTATCTGGTAAATACCAGGTACTAACTTCAGTACTTCAGTGTTTGACAAAAATTTTAACCATTGATTTGGTAATCAGTATTAAGAGACAGCCTCAGAAAATTCATGATCAAGATTCAGAAGAGGAGCTATGAGATGGGACTTCTTTATAAAACAGAGATAATCCAACTCAAGCCATAAAGTAAAGCAGGTGTATTACCACTGATTCTCAAGTCAATCCAGTCAAGGTAGGAAAAACAGCACAATTTAGAAAGTCTTTAGAAGTACACTTACTGCCTCTCCTTTCTGTATTTAGTTCATAGAATCATTTAATCTCAGATTTGGGTGCCGTCTTCAAATGCCATCCTATTTTAATTGTTTATAATATGAAATATCTGCTTCATTTAAAATAATTTAGTTTTCCTACTCATAATTTCTAAAGCAATGAGTACAAAATCTCTATTTCCTTTCTCAAAAAACATAAATTGGTTGTTAGTTTTATATGGTCCCTGTTTATTTCCATTTCACGTGGAAACCCTGGATTCTCACCATCCATATGCCATTAAATATATGCTACCAAAAATATGACTTTATGCATTGTGAACATATTTTCATTTCTGTAGTTAAAAGTTAAATCCAGAAAGGATATGAATTCAAACTTTAATTTTCTCCTGGTCCCTAAGAGCTTGTAAAACTAATATATTTACTGGTTGTTTTTTTTTCTTGTATTTGGTGCATAGCCAGAATTCGATAGTAACAATAATTTAAGAATTATTTATTTCTAATGGGAAGTTTAAATGTTTTTATTTTAAAGGTTTATAAATGCAAGCAATACTATGCATCTACCCGTGGATAAGGCAGTGTCTTCTACTTTTAGCAATTTTCTGTAACACCTAAGACAGTGCTGTGTTTATTCCAAGTATTTAGAAGTGCTTGCAGAGTAAAACTGTTATCTTTAATCTGTTCTTCTGGGTATCTGTCTCTGGAAGATACAACCTGCTGGACCACAGGAGGGGAGCAAGGACAACTGTATGCATTAACTACTTAGCTGAGTTTTTAAGTTACATCCCAAGCCACCTCTCATAAACACATATTTTCCAATAACCTTTATGAACTTCCTTTTTTCCCCATTGGGTCAGCACAAGCCCTTTTTATCCCCAAAACAGTAGACATTAAATACTTGAACCTGAACATCCCTAAATTTAGCTTTAGCTAGAGCAGCTGTGTATTCATAATCACGTTTTACTGGAATTGTCATGGTGTCCACGTTTCAGACTAAAAGGAAGGGGGAGAGGAATGCAGTTAGTTTGAGCCTGAACTTTTATCAGAAACTACTCAACCCTCCCAAAAGGAATATAGTATGTGTTTCCCATCGTCACAGCACGGCAGACACAAAAACTACAGCTCAGAAACCATGTAAACGGGATGGCAAAAGCAGGTTTATAGTTGAGAGTTTGTGAAACCATCTATTCTTGTATTACTATTTATTCATTTTTGCATTATTTTCCATATGAACAACTATAAACCTACTTTTGCCCAACCTTATATTCATTGCATCTTTGTGACAGCAAGAGATTGGTAACAACCCAAACTTTAGATGGATATACAAAGTGGACGGGGACAATGGGGGGAAACACGTAGGTGGGAAGGTCAATTATCAATGTATACTTTGTCATTTTGATTTTTAAACCCTTTGAATACTATCCACACTGAAATGAATTTTTTTAGATATTAGAGCAAACAGAGAGAATACTCCCCAAGTAGTGATAAAGTAATAGGGATTCTGATATAAGGAAATGCACAAACAACAGTGAGGTGGGGAGGATGGCTGGAGGGAAGGGTGGGGAGGAGGGTGGAGGCAGGCAAAGAGGAGGAAAGGGGGCCATCTGTGCTAGTGTCCACAATAAAAAAGCACGGAAGAAAAACTGCATGAGAGACACAGCAACAAATCAATAATAGAACTTTAACAAAAGAAAAGGCTTATAACCAAAACAGAATATTCTATTAGCTACACCTGGCTTTTGGTTTTCTCATCAGCTCTGGAAACATTCTTCCTTAGCAGGCTACTGGGAGCTAATGAAGCGTGCCAGATCAGATTCTGTCAACACATTGGAGACAGATTTGTCTCGGGCTGACTCGAACCGAACGCGTGTGATCAGTTTAATTATTTACTGTGAGAACTGTCCTGGGAACTAGATTATCCCAGCTTCATCTGAGCAAGCTTTCCTTTATGGGTGACTTACATGTGAAGTCAAGTAATAACCAAGTGGTTGCTCAGCAAGCATGCAATCTGAAGAGAAAAATAACTTTGTGGTCCTGCCCCCCTCATCTGCCAGGTGCTCAGCGCTGATCCGCTTCCCCACCAACACTTGCTTCGCAAGGGATTCTGTGCCACTCCATGACTTGGGTGCCACTACATGCTGATAATTCCAAATTGTGCATTTCCAGCCAACCTCTTTGAACTCCCAACTCATTTGTCCAACTGCCAATCCAGTCTCCACTGGGATGTTCACCATCGATGTTTCCAAAACAAAATTGCTATTTCCCATCCCCTAAACCGAGGCCTTCCCCTGCGATTCCATCTCAGTTAATGGCATCAACAACCTCACGCTTGCTCAGGACAAAAACCTAAGAGACACCTTGACTCCTCTCTTCCCTTCACATCGCATAGCCAGTCTAGCAGCAAAGCCTGCCGGCTCCACACACAACACAGATTTCAAATGCACCCGGTTTTCACATGGCCTCTCCAGCCCAAACCACCTCCCTTCTCACAGCAGCCTCCTAATGGCCCTGTTTGCCTCCCTTCCTCTGTAGTTCTCTAAAGTGATTTTCTCCCAACTTTGTATTTTAAAAAAATTTGAACTCTCTGAAAATTTGAAAAAGAGTGCAATATACACTTACATTCCCCTCACCTAGGTACGCCAATTACCATTTTACCCCCGTGGTGCATGTGCACGCACACACACGGAGCACACGTTTTACGGAACTATATGAAAGTAAGTTGTAGACCTTACACTTCATCCCTAAATACCTCAGTATGTGTTTCCCATAACAAGGACTTGCCTCTACATGACTGACTGATTTTTTTCATATGCAAATCATGTCATGTTCCTGCTCAAAGTCCTCCAGAGGTTTTTCATTTGTAGAGAATGAAATCTACATTCATTGTTGCCTACAAGGCTCTGCACAGTCTGTTCCCTGCCTGTCCCTTAGATGCCATTTCCTCCCACTGTGCCTCCAGCTTTCTCCCCACCAGTTACACTGTATCAGTCAGGACAGGCTATGCCACAGTGCGGTAACAACTCCAAGTCTCAGAGGCTTGACACTCAAATTTATTTCTTGCTCACATTCATGTCTGTTAGGGATCAGCTGAGGATGCTGTTCCCACACTGCTTTCTTTCTCACTCTCGGAGTGAGGCTGATGGAGCAGTCACTGTCTAGAGCATTTCAATCACCGTGCCAGAAACAGAAAAGGAAAGTGCTCTAGAGGGTCCCTCACTGGGGGTCTCCATTAATGAATGGCACACGTCATTTCTGCTCATGACTCACCATCCACAGCTAATCACGTGGCCTACCCATCAACAGAGGAACCAGGTAGTGCGGTCCTACCTTGTGTTTGGAAGGAGAAACAACCAGCACATTTGACAAACAGCACTAACTAACGAGCACAGACCTAGCAGCCTTTCTGTTCCTTGAGCACATACAAGTTCGTTCCAGCCTCGGAGCTTTCCACTTGCTGTTCTGGCTGCTCAGAATTCTCTTCCCCTCCGATCTGCAGGTAGCTCACTCCTCACTTCATTCATGTATCTCTGTTTTAATATCACCCCCCTCAGAAATACCCTTCTTGACCTTTCAATTTGAAATAATGCAATGTTTCCTACCAATGACTTCCCTCATTCATTCTATCTCCCCTACCCTGTTAAGCTTTTCTGAGCACTGACCTCATGTTATTAGAGTGTGTGTGTGTGTGTGTGTGTGTGTGTGTTTATTGGCTGACTTCCCCACCGAATGCAAACTTCATGAGGACTTGATTTATTCATTTCCATTTTCCAGCATGTAGCATAGTGCCTGGCCTAGTAGTCTCACAATAAAGTTCAATGGATCTGTGAATAAATAGGACTAGACCAACGTAAAGAATGACTAAGGCTCCCTTTTCCTGAGTGGTGATTGCATAGACCCAGCCAACATGTGCCTCAGTGACTCCATTTCCATTCGTTGCCAATGCTACCTCAACTCAGATGGACAGTTTCTTCTTAAAATACCAAATCACTGCCAACCTCCACCAGCCTGGAAGCCGTTCTATTTCTTCCAAGTGACTGATTTCTCTTTTCTGAACAATTATTTGTTCGTTTTAAAGGGTAGCTTTCAGCAGGAAATTTTATTTCCCAGTCTATAGCCCCATGTATTGATGATGCTGTAATATGATCTAATCACATTTCTCTTAGCTTAACATTATAATAAAATATGCCTAATTCCTGCAGTCTCTGCCATTCACAATAGCTCCTTTGGATGTATTTAGCATCAAGTAAAAGAGGGACATTCTTTTCTCCCCGATCATTGCAACCAAAGTTCTCACGCCCAGATTAAGCACACCTAGCTAGTGATTGGGTGCACTCCATGAACCCCCCAGGGGGGCTCTCACTATGATGAACTCCATGATCTGTGCCCCAACTATACAGAAGCCCCTGCTGCAGCAAGAGAAATGAGTCCCCGTGGTATGTTCAACCTGAGTGCACATTCCAAAAGTATATTTATGAACCAATTATTTGGTGTCCCCTTAATTGGCAAAGTATTAATCATTCAATGCAGATTGAAGAATTGTGAATATCAGCCCTTAATGCAATAGCAAACACACACACACACACACACAGTCCCCTAAACCCATCTCTGCCACAGACATCGCCAGGTTTCTATACATGTAGTGATCGCATCATACTGTGCTTAGTGACTTGTTTTCCCTTCCTCTTTTGCTTATCACCTCACTCCTTTCACACTATACCCCAGTCCCCAGTCTGCACCCCAAACCAGTGATCCTAAGAACCACCTACCAGGTATCCTTTCCTATTTTTCACTATGCTTATAAAATCATATACAAATATGTGTACATATTTAGGTGCTAATGGGTTGTTTCTGACCTACTTGATTGAGATTCCTCTGATCTTTCTGTCTCGCTCCCCGTCCCCAGGTGAAGGAGCTTACCCTACTGGTGCGTTTGGGTGGAGGAACTGGATGAATCTGGCTCAGCACTCCCCTTCTTTCTCTTGGTTAAGAGAAAGGAAGTATGGTCAGCTTCAAACCTGTAGGCCTGTGACAGGAGTCAGTCATGTTGGAAACCAGGCCTGGGTGGGTCTGAGTGATTCAGAGGCGGAGCACTGACCTGCCGGTTGCACGTAGCTCTCTAAGCCCTGCCAGCCTTACCAGGAGTTACTGTGGTGTTTCTGTCTCCCTCTGCCTGACTCCAGTGTCTGCCTTTCAGGGGGCAGGGGAGTTACTTATTGGGCCCCCTTAAACTCCATCCCTGCCACAGACACTGACACCTTTTTATGGCCAGTGTCAGTTATAGTAGCAGCAAGGACCAACTGAAACTGGACAGTGTCCTCAATGTCACCTCCAGTATGCCAGCACTCACATGCTCGCATGGCTGAACTCTGTCCCCCAGTCTCCACTCACCCCGCAACCAAGAAGCAGGCTGTGAAAAGGGAGGCAGAAGAGAGGCCAAGGCCTCACAGCACACACAGGGAGCTGCCCTCCGAGGGGAAGGACTGAAAAGGACAGGAGATTAATTGTAAACATCAGCCTTGAAAGCATTCACTAGAATGGGCTTCATTTGGCCAGAGACCCAAGTGCTGTTTCTTGGCAGTATACATTTTCCCCAGCTCCAGGGTCAGTGAAGACTCTGAAAAAGCAGAGTCATTGAGAGAACCAAAGTGTTCTGTGTGCTGTGCCACTGGAGATTCTTCAATTAGTCCCCCTCGGAAGACTTAAAGGTGGAATCACAGAGAGAGATGCTTCCAGCACTTGCCATGGCTCAGCAGCGTCCTTGCATGAGAAGGGAACTAGAGGCTATGCTTTCATAAGGAAAGAAAATAAAGATTAGTGGAGTGATTAGATGAAAGAAATGTTTTATTAATTTGGTTAGGAAAATGGGAGGCAGAGAGAGAAAAAGGGAAATGAGTCATTCCAGGATGATGGGATGGAGATAATTAGGTCTAATCAACATAGACTGGAAGACCACTAAGCATGCATATAATTAGCTTACAATGACTAATTAAGGTTGTATTTTAAGATTGGCGCTTTCTGTGTCATTTAAGAAGTCTTTGCCTCAGTTTGGGCCTTGGAAATGGTAACTAAGAAATAAATCTCAGGGAAACAGTGAATTTTGATTATTCCTTCATAAGTATTAAATATAAGTATTTAAATAAATACATATACTAGAGATATATAATAAATAACATTAAACACAAATATATATAAAAATCAAGCAATCTACTATAATTCATTCACACTCTATGAAAACTGTTTTACAACACCCATAATATAGCTAAGGAAAAAAGTTCCTTTAACTTACCTCTTTTCTAATTTATAACAAACTTGCTTCAGTCTCATCTTCAAAACGTCTTCACAAAAATTCTTTAAATAGTACAGTACCCTTCAACTTCATTAGAATTTCCTTTTTATTCATCATTCTTTTAGATGTTCTTCCAGTCAGCAGCTTCTTTGGAAACCCGGAAAGCAACCTCCTGACGCTGTAACATGAACCAGTCTGCAGAGACACCATGACCACACAGTCAAATGGCTCTGCACTGGCCACACTGAGCGACCTCAGGAGGCAGACCAGACGGAGACGGGGGCTTCAGAGCCACATGGACCTGTGTGTGGATCTTGGATGTGCCACATGCTAGTTGTGTGACCTTTAACCACCTACTTAAACTTGCTTTACTTTACTTCCCTCATCAGTTATTTTAGTTATCTATTGCTGCATAACAAATTGCCCTCAAACTTAGTAGCTCAAAATGGCAAACATTTGTTCTCTCACATGGTTTCTGTGAGTCAGGAATCAGGGAGTGGTTTAACTGGGTGGTTCCGGCTTAGGGTCTTTCACAAGGTTACAGTCAAGGTGTTGGTTAGGACTGCGGTAATGTGAAGGCTGTAACAGTGGAAAATTGTGACGGTAGGAAATTGTAACCCACCCCACCATTCTTTTGGCATTGTGTCTGTTTCAGACTCAGTTCTGACTCTGACTAATATGTGGCAGATGGATGAACAGCATGTTTGTTTAAGAATCCTAGGAACTAGTTTCAAAAGATACAGATCCTGGCCTTCAGGCATCCCAGTTCCAAGAGATCTGCTGACCTTCATCCATGGAGCCAGGATGACCTGAAGCTGGGGATAAGGTGAAGCCAGGGTGACTAAGCAGGAAGACATGGGCTGGACCATCACTTCCCTTATCCGAATGGACTGCGCTCATCTGCATGTGGAGAACTTTTCAACCCCCTCCCTTGATCTCTTTGTTCTGTTCCCCTCTCCTTCCTTATAAAAACCTCTGCTTCCACTGAGAGGTGGAGATGGGCTTTGAGACATGAGCCCCCATCTTCCAGGTGGCTAGCATCTGCAAATAAACCACATTCCTTTGTATCAGCACCTGCCTCTCGAGCATTGGCTCTCATAGCAGCCGGCAGCCAGACCTGTTTTCGGTTACAACTTGACTGGGGTGAAAGGATCTGCTTCACTCAATCACACGGCTGTTGACAGGAGGCCTCGGTTCCTCATACATGGGCCTCTCCATAGTGCTGCTGAGGCATCTGCGCAACATGGCAGCTGGCTTCCTCCATAGCAAGTGACTCTAGAGAGAGCAAGCAGAAAGCGCAATGTCTTCTCCGATCCTGTCACTTCTGCTTATTCTATTCATTCGAAGTGAGTCACTGAGTCACCTTACGTTCAATGAGAGAAGAACGAGGCTCCACACTTTGGAAGGAGGAACAGCAAAAAAGTTATGGTTTTTGAGACCATTATGATTGTTAAACAGAAATAATGATATTTACTTCATCACACCCTTGAAAGAATCAAAGTTAAACATTTAGAACAGTGCTAGCTTCAAAGTATGTATTCATCTACTTAGTCTTCACTGAGTCCCTACTGCTGAGCTGTATGCTCAGAATACGACCATGAGAAAGCCCAGCAGAGTCCCTGCCGTCATGAAGCTCACAGTTTAATGGGAAGGTAGACACTAATCAAGTAATACTAAACCAATGTCAAATTGCTGCTTCGCACATGCACAATGCAATACGAAAGCATTGGGACCAGTCAGGAAAGCTTTCTCTGAGGAAATGGTGTTAAGCTGAGATCTCAAAGACCAGTGGGAATTGACTAGGTGGAGAAGGAAGCAGAGAGGGTTCTAGGTAAAAGGAATACCGGGGTAACATTGTGGGTGGCAGCGCAGAGAGGACAAGGCACAGGATGAGGTGGGGGGGGCAGGGGAAGCCCTGTGGGTGAAGGCTGGAGAAGTAGCAAGGAATGAGCCTCTGCTCTGCTTTTCTGTGTCCCACGAAGGAGGGGAAAAACCATTTTACGCACCTTTATGAGACAGGCAGTTGCCAGAGAGTAGATTTGGGAGTAGGAGTTGACTACCAAGGGGTGTGAGAAACTCTTAGGGATGATGGGTATTCTGTATGTTGATTGTGGTAGTGGTTACAAGAGTGTACGTGTTTGCTGGAATTCATAGAACTGTATTAGACATAAATTATACCTCAATACATCTGAATTTTAAGAAGTATACTTTTATGCAGGCACTTTTATGGAGCAGTACCATGACATTGTGAATTTTCCTATAATATGGGTTTTGAATTTATTCCAAACAGTATTAATTCCTGCAGGATCAACTGTCTCAATGAAGTTTAACCTGCTGAAACTAAAACCCTCTGGCCAGTGAGATTGAGCTGTGTGTGTGTGTCTGTGTGTGTCTCTGAGTGTGTGTGTCAGTGGAAGGAAAAACACATCAGAGTAAACTAAATACAGTATAGTCTTTGTCATTAAGAGTAAGATGTTTTTTACAGCTATGGAAAGCATGAAGGGAGGAAAATCTTTAGAGGTAATAAATCAACTTACTTTAATGCACATGCTGACTTTTTCGGTTGCTCTATTTTTATTCTGAAAAGATGTTGCTGTGCAAATACAGTTCCAAATTCAACAATGATACTTAACAATGGAATTTGAGAGACTATTTTCTGTTAGAAAAACAGTAACAGACATGAAGCAAAACAGGTTTTCCTGGCTCAGAATCTGATAGAATGCCTGTAACATTATCCCGAGCAAGACGCTGATGCCATTAAGCTTCTGTGAAATTAAAGAGTTGAGAATAATGCCGTGTTCGTTGCAGCATTGGACTTCACTTTCAACAGCTGAGCTTTTGAGATTTCCAGTGTAAGATGTTGTTAATGGAAATGAAATGGATAGCATTCCATTGCATAAATGTGCCACATTTTATTTATTCACTACAAAGCAATGGGAAAAAAATGGCCCATGACTGCCCTTGACACCTCAGGTGAATCTCATGAACAAAAGAAGCCAGGTACAAACACTCAGATCGTATGATTTCATTTATATGAGGTACAACACCTGGCAAAACTAGTCGATGCTGTTACATGGCAGCAGAGCGGGCCCCTTGGACTGATGCGGAGCCAGTGACTGAAAGAGAGCACATTGTGGATTTCTTGGTGTGGATAACATTCCATTTCTTGATCTGAGAGCTGGTTACACAGATGTTTTCAGTTTGTAATATTCATTGTACTGTAATTTATGGTATGTGTACTTTTATACATGTGTGTTATTCTTCAAATAAAAAGTATTTTTAGCTCTGACCAGTGTGGTTCACTTGGTTGAGTGTTGTCCTGCGGAGTGAAAGATTGCCAGTCCAATTCCTGGTCAGGGCACATCCCAGGTTGCAGATTCAGTTCCCATTCAGGCGCATATGAAAGGCGACCAATCAGTGTTTCTTGAATTGATATTTCTCTCCTCTTTCTCCCTTCCTTCTCTTCTCTCTAAAAGTAAATGAATAAAATCTTTTTTAAAGTTTTTTTTTTAGATAAAGGAATATATGGAACAACTACTGGAAACATGTTTCCTAAAACAGAAAATTAGGACATTAGTCCACACTTGACCAAGATCACAGATGCACCAACCACATGGCCAGCAAACTGTCCTCCTGTCTGAGAAGACGGCCTTTCTGAGCTGGGGCTTTAGGGAGCAGTGCTCAGGGAGGGGCAAGGAGTTAAGGCCACCACTGCACACCTGGCTATCAGCAAGGTGACACAGATCAGAGCCCAGTCACCCTCACATTCTCATTGTTAGCTGGGAATTTTACACAATAATCCAGTGGCTTAAAAACTGACCCACACTGTGTGAAAATGTTGGGCATAGCATTTCTGTAGGGCTTAAAAGTTAGATAATCTGTTTTTTAGTATTTCTGATGATTTCATTATTTATAAGCAAATGTATCGAACACAATTTTTTTTCGAATCCCTTTGCCAAAAGCCATGAAAGTGATGAAAAAATATAGAAGATACAGTCCTTGGCTTCAGTAAGCTTGTGATCTGTAGGGAGATAGCTCCATACCATGAAAAGATGAACTGAAAACACACAGCAGTCTGTAAGTCGGAGTGAGGGAGCTCTGATCAAATGCAGCTATTGGCCCACAAGATGAATGTACTATGTTCAGTAAAGGACAAGGGAACCAGAGACAGAACCTGAGCTGGAGTCTGAGGGAAGGAATTTAAAGGAATCACGCAGGCATGGAATGTGAGGAGATGTTTCAGAAGGGAGATTAATGTTGTAAGCAAAGATGCCAAGGGATTAGTACACAAAGAGTGTTTCGTTGGGATGGCCTTGTGGCTCCATCTCTGAGACCACATAGTGAAACTGGCCAGCATTAAAAGTAATTCACATCTTTACTGAAACCTTTCAAAGGTCATCTGCAAGAATCCATCCAGTTGGTGACCCTTAGCATCACTTCTTAAAATAATCCTTTTCTACATTCCTTGAGTTCTCATATCTCCCATATTACAACTGTAACTAGGCCAAGAACTGGCAAACTGTTTCTATAAAGGGCCAGATGTAAATACTGTAGACTTTTACGGGCCAGATAGTCAATGCCACAACTACTCAACCTTGCTGTTGCAGCACAAAAGCAGCCACAGAAAAAAATGCAAATGACAGAAGTGGCTGTGTTCCAATAAAACTTTATTTACACTAACAGGCAGCTGGCTGGATTTGGCCTGCAGCCTATAGCTTACTCAGCCCTGAACAAGACTCATCCAATACTGGACAAAGACAACTCCTCACAGCCTGAAGTGTCCTTTTCATTTTTCTCCCCACCCCCATTCTTTTGCTGCTTCTCTCTCACAATTAAATTTTATCCCTCCTAATGCCAGTTCTTGTTCTGTGATAAGAGTCAGGGTCAATGGGTACAGAAGAGATAGGAACCCCAGATATACTGGGAACTACGCACTATTTCTAACCAGGGAGAGTGAGTCAACCCAAGTGATATTTTCAGAAAAGTAATCTGGCAGTAATGTGTAGGACAGATTGTCTGGTATAACAGAAGCAAGGAGAGCAATTAGAAGGTTATTGAAAAGAATTTATGCAATAGATGTGGAGTCTAAGCTAGAATATCAGCTTGGAATGGAAAGAAGAGATGGGTGTGAGAAAAAGTGTGATTCAAGGTTTAACTAGAAACAACCAAGCAGATGCAGGAGAAGAAGGGAGAGGAATCGAAGATAATAAGTGAAGGATTACTGAGATTTGGAGACTATGTAGGAAAATATTTGCATCATTTTCATCTACTTTTTGAGTTCTCCTTCTCCTTGCCCCATAAACACCAGTGTTCCTCAGGTTTCTTTCCTTACCTCCCCCTCTCTTCCTTTTCCTTCCCACTTTATAAAATTTTCCGGGGTGACATGATTCAAATTCATAGCTTTGACTAGGACTTTTTTATATGATGATTTCCAAATCTGTTATCTCTAGCCCAAAAGTCCCTGGTGAGCTGCAGACTCATTTACTCAACTCCTATTGGGTGTTTCCAGAAGAACCCCATAGACCCTTGACTCAGGTCTGGTTGAGGTTGATTTTACCCTACTTTCAAGCCAGAAGTGAGCCTATTACTGTTATATGGGTGCAGGCAACAGAAACAAGGCTTATGGTTCAGAGACAAAGGTCCCAAGTACTCACAGCACAGCAAGTAGCATGAGCATCAGCATGTTGACATCTGTACCCTTAGATCAGTACCCAAGTCCCACGTGGGTAAAATGAAGGGCCAGATGAGATGCCTCATAGGCAGTGGATTGTGTAACAGAAAGGGGAAGCTGGGCTTGAGGAACCTGCTGTTTTATTGCAAACAGCAAGCAAGCCTGCCCTTTGTCCTGGAAGGAGTCTCAAGGTTCCTCACTGCAAAAACAAGCTAGCCCAGGTAAAGAGCAGTGAGTGCTGTACTGAGCAGGATATAGGGGAGCGACCCAGAAGACATGGTCCATTCTAGCAGTCAGCATGTCCCAAACAGCATTCGCCAACTTCTTCCTTAGACCTGCACTTCTGTCTTCACTCTTGGTGAAGGGCTATGCCAGAAACTGGCAACTATGTCAGGCCCTATACTGTGACTTACTACCCTATGGAAACCCAGTTAGCCATGTATCAGACTCCTGTGGCTGCTGTAACAAATTACCACCAACTGGGTGGCTTAGAATAACACATTTATGCTCTCATAGTTCTGCAGGTCAGAAGTCTGAAATTAAGGTGTCAATATAGCTGTGTTCCTTCAAAGACTATAAGAGAGAATCTGTCTCTTGCTTCTTCCAGCCTCTGGTGGCTCCAGGGTTTCTCTGGTTTGTGGCCACATTGTTGCAACTTTTGCCTTCCTGGTCACATCCTCCTCTTCTCTCTGTCAAATCACCCTCAGTCCTCTGACTGATCTTATAAGGACATGTCACTGGATTCAGAGCTTACATGGATAATCCTGGAGAAGCACCTCCTTAAAGTCATCTCACCATTTGTCATGTAAGTTGTGTGTGTTTGTTTCTGCTACGTAAGCTAATATTTACAGATTCTGGGGATTAGAATATAGACACAGCTTTTTGGCCTAGTCTACTCCAGTCACCAAGTCCTGTAAAGATTCTAGCATAGTCACTTTTAAACAATAAATCTAAGTTAAATTTAGAAGTTATCTACATAGAAGTAATAGTTAAAGCTATGAACATTAGATAGTGAAGAGTTATGCCAGATTCAAACCCAGGCTGGATGACTTCAAAGTTCATGCTTTTAATAACTAACAATCCTGTCACCTTCTTGCCCTCTTTAAAAAATGTTAGTCGTTGGACTTCTGGCCAAGATGGAGGCATAGGTGGACGCACCGTACCTCCACACACAACCCAGATTGGAACAACAACAATTTAAAGACAGAATAACACCCAGAACTGACAGAGAATTTATCTGAATGAAAGTCGGACAGCCAAGAAGTTGAAGTAGACCCGTTCATCCAGACGGGTATGAGGGGTGGAGATGAGCAGCCAGGTGCGGGTCACGGCACGGAGAGCAGAAAGACTTGGGCGCATAAGGCACCCAGAGGCGTGTAAGGCATCTGGGGCATACAAGATCGCAGTGGGTGGACCCTGAGTACACAAGCGGCAGCTGGCAGACCCAGTGAGGCAGCAATTGTGGAGCAGGGCAGATCGCACAACCTAAGAGAAAGGACTGAGGTCCCATGGAGGCCGGAGCTACCGCCATTGTTCCCTCCCGCCCCCACATACAATATCACAGTCTAGCTACTGGGGTGCCCAGCCCCGGTGAACACCTAAGGCTCCGCCCCTCACCGTAACAGGAGCAACCAGACCAAAAAAATAAAATAAAATAAAAAGAGAGAGAGACGGCTCAAACAGAAGAACAAATCAGTGCCCCCAAACTCATCCTCTTAAGCAACCGAGAGATAGCCAATCTATCAGATGCGCAGTTCAAAACACTGGTGATCAGGAAGCTCACAGAATTGGTTGATTTTGGGCACAAATTAGATGAACAAATGCAGGTTACCATAAAAGAAATGAAGGAAAATGCACAGGGAACCAATAGTGATGGGAAGGAAACTGGGACTCAAAACAATAGAGTGGACCGGAAGAAAGAAAGAAACAACCAAACAGGAAAGAATGGAGAAACAAGAATTCAAAAAAACGAGGAGAAGCTTAGGAACCTCCAGAACGTCTTTAAACATTCCAACATCCGAATTATAGGGGTAGCAGAGGGAGAAGAGGAAGAACAACAGATTGAAAACGTATTTGAACAAATACATTCTGGCAAAGGAAATAGACTTCCAGGATGTCCAGGAAGCTCAGAGAGCCCCAAAGAAGTTGGACCCAGGAAGAAACACACCAAGGCACATCATAATGACATTAGCCAAGGTAAAAATGAAGGAGAGAATCCTAGAAGCAGCAAGAGATAAGGGGACAAAGGAATTCCCATCAGACTGTCAGCTGATTTCTCAAAAGAGACCTTACAGACAAGAAGGGGCTGGAAAGAAATATTCAAGTCATGAAAGACAAGGACCTATATCCCAGATTACTCTATCCAGCAAAGCTTTCATTTAGAATGGAAGGGCAGATAAAGTGCTTCTCAGATAAGGTCAAGTTAAAGGAGTTCATCATCACCAAGCCCTTATTTTATGAAATGTTAAAGGGGCTTATCTAAGAAAAGAAGATAAAGAAAAAACATGTATAGTAAAAGGACAGCAAACTCACAATTATTAACAATCACACCTAAAGCAAAACCAAAAGAAACTAAGCAAACAACTAGAACAGGAGCAGAACCACAGAAATGGAGATCACATGGAGGGTTAGCAACAAGGGAGTGGGAGGAGGAGAGAGGGGGAAAAAGTACAGAGAATAAGTAGCATAGATGGTAGGTAGAAAATAGACAGGGGGAGGGTAAGAATAATATGAGAAATGTAGAAGCTAAAGAACTTATAAGTATGACACATAGACATGACTAAAGGCGGGGAGATGGGTGGGAGAGGGTGTACAGGGTGGAGGGGAGTGCAGGGGGAAAATGGGACAACTGTAATAGCATAACCAATAAAATATATTTAAAAAAATTCCAAACTGAAAAAAAATTTAGTTGTCGATATGTTCAAAAGCCAGCAGCTACAGAAAGGGAGCACGGGCTTCAGCTGCACCATCGTCTCTGAGATCTTTGTGTTGGCCAAGGGTTCCATTTATATAAAAAGCCATTTGCCTCACCACCACCCCAAAAGTGATGCCTCACCCAGAAAATCAACGTGGTGCGTGGATATCCTGCAGCGGAGCCACCAGGGAGATGAATTCGCTCTTCTAGTGCTCAGAGTTTCAGTCTTGGGAGTGAAAATGACCCCGACTATCATCTACCTTCCCAGTGAGTTCTCTAAGGGGGTTGGTGCAACTCAGTGAGAGGCAGCCCTGGCTGTAGCATTTATAATCAGATTTCTGTCCTCCAGGCCTAACGAGGACACAGGGCCATCAATCCTTAAGATGTATCATGCACTTTATATTTCAGAAGCACTTAGCTAAAATTAATTACCCAATTAATCTCCAAGGATGATAACCAAATGATTTATCTTTAAAATTACCATTCTTTATTACAGGAGAAATTGGAGTCACTGAGGAACCAAATTCCAGCCCTTTTAAGGTCTCTCAACAGAAAAGCTGCAAAACCCAAACTCAGTGCAGCAAGCAGGACCTGTGGAGGACGGGCATTGGAATCTGCCAGTCTCAATGTGTGACAGTCATGAAGCAACTAAACCCCTGAGGCTTCTATTCCTTTGTCAACCACAACACTACAGTTCTGTCCCTGCTTCTCTTGCTAAGCTGACAAGGTGTTAAAGTCTTATGGAAATGAAAATGTTGTATTCTGGGGATGTTGATCAACTTGCATATTGAGTTAACTTGAAATAAATTATCATTAAGCAAGGATGCTTTTAAACCATGGATCCCTTAACTATTATTTATTATTTTTAATTATTTTTGTTGTTTATGCTATTACAGTTGTCCCAATTTTTCCCCCTTTGCCCCCCTCTACCCAGCACCCTCCACTCTCTCTGGCAATTCTCACCCATTGTTCAGGTCCATGGATCATGTGTATAAGGTCTTTGGCTACTCCATTTTCTATCCTGTACTTTACATCCCCACAGCTATTCTGTAACTACCTATTTGTCCTTCTTAATCCCCTCACCTCTTCATCCATTCCCCCATACCCTCTCTCCCACCTGGCAATCATCAAAACACTCTCCATATCCATGATTCTGTTTCTGCTCTTGTTTCCTTACTTTGTTTTTTAGATTCAATTTTTGATAGATTTGTATTTTTTGCCATTTTATTGTTCATAGTTTTGATCTTTTTCTTTTTCTTAAATAAGTCCCTTTAACATTTCATATGATAATGGTTTGGTAATAATGAACTCCTTTAGTTTTTTTCTTATCTGGGAAGCTCTTTATCTGCCCTTCAATACTAAATGGTAGCTTTGCTGGGCAGAGCAATCTTGGATGTAGGTGCCTGCTTTTCATGACTTTGAATACTTCTTGCCAATTCCATCTATCCTGCAAAGTTTCTTTTGAGAAATCAGCTGACAGTCTTATGGATACTCCCCTGTAAGGGACTAACTACTTTTCTCTTGCTGCTTTCAAGATTCTGTCTTTATCTTTAACCTTTGGCATTTTAACTATGATGTGTCTTGGAGTGGGTCTTTTTGCATCAGCCTTATTTGGGACTCTAAGTGCTTCCTGGACTTGCATGTCTGTTTCCTTCACCAACTGGGGGAGTTTTCTTTCATTATTTTCTGAAATAGATTTCCAAGTTCTTGCTTTTTCTCTTTTCCTTCTCATATCCATATGATGTGAATGTTGGACTCCTTAAATTTGTCCCAGAAGCTGCTTATACTATCCTCATTTTTTTTTGAGGTGGGGGGGGGGAATCTCTTTTCTTTTTGTTGTTCTGGTTGGCTGTTTCTTGCTTCCTTATGTTCCAAATCATTCATTTGATTCTTGGCTTCATCCATTCTACTGTTCTTTCCTTGTAGATTGTTCTTTATTTCAGTTAGCATATCCTTCATTTCTGACTAGATCTTTTTATGCTGTTAAGGTCCTTACTAAGTTCCTTGAGCATCCTTATAACCAGTCTTTTGAACTCTGCATCTAATAGATTGCTTATCTCCATTGTGTTTAGCTCTTTGGGGTTTCGATAAGGTTTTTTCATTAGGGCCATGTTTCTTTGTCTTCTCATTTTGGCAGCCTCCCTGTGTTTGTTTCTATGTATTAGGCAGAGCTGCTATGACTCCCTGTCTTAGTAGTGTGGCCTAGTGTAGTAGGTGTCCTGTAGGGTACAGCAGCACATTCTTCCTATCACTCAAGCTGGGTACTTGAGGTGAGTCCTTCATGTGGGCTGAGTACACACTCCTCTTGTAGTTGAGATTAGTTGCTGTTGACAGGTCAATGGGAGGGATTCACCCAGACCAGTCAGATGCAAGGACTGTGACCACTGACCACCAACTTCTGCCCTCCATGGGAAATCAACTGTGCAGGGGCAGGGTGGTGGTGCTTTGATGTGGTCTATAGCTATCTTCTCAAACTAGAGTAACTGTCAATACAACCTCACAGCCTATTCTGCAACTCCATGGAATCAGGTCCCTCCTGATAGCCTCTCAAGTTGGGGAGACTTTAAGCAATGTGTCTCTGAACATGTATCTTAGCAGGGCAGAGATGATGACTCAGTCAAGACAACTTAAATAAAAGTTAACTAGGCCCATATTTAATGATACACATGACTGTGATTGTGGTAATTAAGCACAAATGGTGAGGGGCTCATGTAAGTGACTGTAATTAGTATTACTTTTTCATAGCAAAGCCAAATGTCATTTCCCCTTCATACATTGATAATTCACCAGCATCTATAATCAGTGTCATTGTTATTTCCTGATGTCACATACTGTTTAATCATCACACCTTATGAACATATATAGATCCATGTACACGTGGATGAACACACACACCCTAAAAGACAAAGCCTGAACCCAACTCTCTAAAATGAGAATGCCTTTGTCCCTGGCTCCCTGGATCTCTTGCCCCCTTCTTCAGGGCAAAAATTTACTCTGCTCCACCCATTGACTCCCACTTTGCTCTCTTCCTTTCTGGCCCTGGAGCAATTGAGGTATCTTTAGAGAGGCTTGCCCACTGGCTGATGTCTTCTGCAAGTTCCCCTCTAACCCTGAAATTCTATTTTAAAAGTAGTACTAGGGGGTGAAAACATATAGGTGACTATGTTTTGGTACCTTCATAATTATCATCATCTTCATTATCATGAAAAACTGATCATTATTGAATTTTAATATATTTCAGATTCAATGGTGTGCTATTTACACACATACAGGTAGGTGTTACTTTTCATTTTCCAAATAAGGAAACTGGGACTTATTGAGGTTGTGTATTTGTCCACGGTGATGGAGCAAGTTAAGTGGGAAGTCAGGGTTCAAATTCTGGAGATTTTGACTTTAAACCAGAATATATAACAAACTTATTGTTCTTGCAAAATATAAAAAATAAGGACAGATATTTCCTTCCTCTCAATCTTTTTAAAAATATACTTCATTGATTATGCTATTACAGTTGTCTCATTTTTTTTCTCCCCTTTATTCCTCTCTACCTGCTACCTGCCTCCCACCATCATTCCCCCACATTAGTTCATATCTGTGGGTCATACATATAATTTCTTTGGCTTCTCCATTTCCCATACTATTCTTTACCTCCCCCTGTCTATTTTGTATCTACCATTTATGCTTATTCCCTGTACCTTTCTCCTCATTCTCTCCCCACCCCTCCCTGCTGATAACCCTCCATGTGATCTCTATTTCTGTGAATCTGTTCCTGTTCTAGTTGTTTGCTTAGTTTGTTTTTGGTCTGGGGGTGTTTTTTAGGTTTGGTTGTTGATAGTTGTGAGTTTGTTGTCATTTTACTGTTTGTATTTTTTATCTTCTTTTTCTTAGATAAGTCCCTTTAACATTTCATATAATGAGGGCTAGGTGATTATGAATTCCTTTAACTTGACCTTATCTGGGAAGCACTTTATCTGCCCTTCCATTCTAAATGATAGCTTTGCTTGATAGAGTAGTCTTGGAAGTAGGTCTTTGTCTTTTGTGACTTTGAATATTTCTTTCCAGCCCCTTCTTACCTGCACAGTTTCTTTTGGGAAATCACCTGATAGTCTTATGGGAATTCCTTTGAAGGTAACTGTCTCTTTTTCTCTTGCTGCCTTTAAGATTCTCTCCTAATCTTTAATATTGGGTAATGTAATTATGATGTGCCTTGGTACGTGCTCCCTTGGGCCCAACTTCTTTGGGACTCTCTGAGCCTCCTGGACTTCTTGGAAGTCAATTTCCTTTGCTAGGTTAGGGAAGTTCTCCATTATGTTTTCAAATAAGTTTTCAATTTCTGAACAGTAAGGGGTGGGGCATCTAGGGAGCAAACAAGAGTCCGGGACTGCTGCCTCTGGAGAGGCTGGAAGTTTCAGGCCCCAGGGCTGTGAGGAGTAGTGACAGGGAATGGCGGGACCAAAAGCATGTGGGGACCAAAGACGTGTGCACAAGTAAGCTTCTGTCCCAGTCACTAATTCCTTGGCAGCACACTGTAAGAGTGGCGTGAAGCATCTGCAGGCTCCTCCGTCTGCATTTCATCCAGGCTTGCTCTTCTCTGGCGCACGTTCTTTGGCATCCTGGCTGCTCTGGCTGTGGTCATGGTTGTCTGAGTGGTGGCCTGGCTGCTCCTCTGAGAGTCAGCTGGGCTCACCTACACAGCAGCTGCCGCCCTAAATGCCACACTTACTGACATGTGCATAAGGGCCACTTGCTCTGAAATTATTTTGCTGCAAGAAGTTTTGAAAGATGGTTTCCACAGAGACCTTTTAATAAAAGTGAAATTTGGAGAAAGCATTGAGGTCTTACAGACCTGCCGACTCTTAATTAAACAGTACATCCCAACAAGGCTTTTTGTATATCCATATGAGTTGGCTTCATTACGAGAGAGAAACATAATAGAGGTCTGCATTTGAACGTCAAAAAGACAGAAGTCATGACTACAGAAAAAATACACAACTTTAATGTAGACGGGTAAGACATCACAATTATTAAAGTTTTGCTTACCTTGGTTCAGTCATCAATTCAGATAGAATCTGCACTCAGAAAATGAAAAGAAGAAATTCAGATCCAAGATGGTGGAGGAGTAAGTGGAAGCCAACCTCCTTCCCAGGACAAATCTGGAATTACAACTAAATTGTAGAGAAATCAAGAATAATCAACTGAACACTAGCTGGAGAGAAGCCTTATAACCAAGGACAGACCAAAGAAACCACTTCACCACAACAAGACATGTCGGCAGTGCAGAGGAGGTGTAAGAGGGCTGACTGGACTCCCACAGGCAGAAGCTAAAGTTCCAGTGGGATATTTCAGCATCCAGGGATATCCCCCTGAGAAGTGTGGGGTCTAAACCCCAAGCTGGGTTCCCTAGCCTACAGCACCAGAGTGGGAAAGGAACCCAGATAACATCTAGCTGTGAAAAGCAGCAGGGTTTCTTCCAGGGAGAGATAGCTGGAGATGCAGAGAGCCTCTTAAGGGGCCAAACACAATTTCATTTGCAGCCACATAACCTGGGCTCTGGTAGAGGGAGGGCATTATGGACTAGAAATGCTTGAGGAGAGTCTGGGGCTGGTGGCTCTGGGGAGAGAACTGAAGAATGAGCTACCAGGATCCCTGTGCCGAGTCCCTGCACTATAGAAGCCATTTTTCTCAGGCAGAGCACTCCTCTCTAAGTGGCATCAGCCTGAGGGGTAGCAATAGTGAATTACTCTGCCCCACTGTGTGATGCCTTAAGCCAGGCTGCTGATCACAGCTTGATTAGATCAACAACTAATCTGTTTTATGACTGATTAGCAGCTAAGGCAGAAAATACAAAGAAGCAGCCAAAATGGGAAGACAAACAAATAGATCCCAAATGAAAGAACAAGAAAATTCTCCAGAAGAATTAGATGAAGACAAGCAATTGATCAGATAGAGAGTTTATAGTAACGATTATAAGGATACTCAACAACATGAAAAAAGATATAGCGACCATAAAAAGGACCAGTAAGTAAGAAAGAATGCAATATCTGAAATAAATACTACACTGGAAGTAATAAACAGTAGGTTAGATGAAGCGGAAGATCAAATGTTTTCCAATGTTTTGGAAGACACTGTAGGAAAGTAATAAACAGTAGGTTAGATGAAGCGGAAGATCAAATGTCTTCCAATGTTTTGGAAGACACTGTAGGAAAAAACACCCAGGCAGAGCAGCAAAAAGAAAAAATAATTTTAAAGATGAGGAGAGCTCAAGAAACATTTTGGACTACATGATGTGTAACAATATCTGCATCATGGAAATACCAGAAAGAGAAGAGAACGAGCAAGGGATTGAGAACCTATTTGAAGAAATAATGACTGAACTCTTCCCTAATCTGGTGAAGGAAAACATCACACAAATCCAGGAACCCTAGAGTGTCCCAAACAAGTTGGACCCAACGAGGCCTACATTGAAACATCATAATTAAAATGACAAGGCATAAAGACAAGGAGAGAATCCTAAAAACCATAAGAGAAAAGCAGGTAGTTACATACAAGGGAGCACTGATTAGCCTGTTATGGAGTAAGGGGCAGAGACTTAGGTATTTGCCAGGGCAAGGCAACCCACCTTGTTGCATTGTTGGGGAGTGGTCAGAGAGGGAACAATGCAGCTTCCTCAGCTCTCAGCCCACTTTCAGTCACTTCCCCTACTACCCACAAGCAAGTTGCACCCTTCTGGTGCTGATTCCCAGGTGGGTGGGTGTGTGTATGTCCTAGGACCCTGTGGGTCTCTCCAATGAACTCTCCTGTGAGGCCGGGAGTTTCTCCTGCTGCCTCAACCTCCACAGGATTTTTCCAGTAAAAGGTTTAAAGGCTTTATTTCCCTGTGCTGGAACCCTGGGTTGCATGGTCTGTCTTGCTCCCCAATTGTTCCTCCTGGTTCATCCCCACAAAAATGTGGGACCGCCTGCTCTGCCAGCCACTGCTGTGTGGTAAGTCCTCTCCACTCTGGCCACCTGTTTCCGCCCCTCCCTCCAGTCTGGATGAATGTTTCTTCTTTAACTCCTTGGTTGTCAGACTTCCATACAGTTTAATTTTCTGGCAGTCCTGGTTATATTTTGTTTTTACATGTGTTGTTGTCCTTCTTTTGGTTGTGCAAGGAGGCAAAGTGTGTCTACCTATACTTCCATCTTGGCCAGAAGTACCCCTTCCTCTCAATCTTAATATTTTCACCAGTAATTTATTTTTTTCACTGGACAGACCTGTCTTATTTTTATGAGAAAAAGGGATAATGGGCATTGGATACTTGAAAGGGGTTTTGTTGCTAAAAACAAAGAATGAAGAGGCACAGAGCACAGCCAATACTCAGATGTTTATTACAATCAAACCTGCTTATCTTCCCTAAGTGACCATAGAGATCATTTACAAAGTTCTAAGGACTTCAGAAAAAGGAATCTGGGCATTAGGGCTGTGTCAGTTTCTGTCTTTAATACAATAAAACAGCCTCTCAGCGGTTCTAGTTGGAGGACACTCTAGGAAGAAGCTTTCTCCTCTCCTACTGGGTTTGCCCTTCACACTCGTTAGGCAAAGAGTCCTCTGAGTGGTCCTCCCCTAAAGGCAAGGTTGAGCTATTTACCTGGAAGGAGGAAAAAGGGGATTTCCTGGACACAAATGGAAAGAAAGGGTGGGGGCTGCCCTGCTCACCGTGGGGGCCGAGTCTAGGCTACTCTGTTTCAAGAGCTGCTCCTCTCCCTGCTCTAGCCTTTAGGTTGGCTCGAGAGCAGCTCTTTGCTGTTGACCCTGTTTCTGACCATTGTGAGTGGTTCAGGGATAGGCACATGTACCAACTCAGATCGATACAAACCCTTTCCTAGGATTTAGCCAGCTGCATGTGGGGGGAGGGCCTCTGTGGTTCGATGACTGAAGCATTTCCACTGGGGCCCTCCTTGTCCTTGTCCAATGTAGCTTTGCATCCCCATCTGCACAGGAGCTCAGCCCCTCATGATTCCTCCCACTGCTCTTGGTAAATTCAAATTGTCCAAACAGTGGCCACTAATTAGTTAGAATAATTCCTCCCTTTCCTGAGAACCATCTTTGAACAAATATTCTTGAAACCAGCTGAACTTCAGCTGACCCTGCCTGCTGAAGCCCTTTAAATATTTCCACCCTCCTTCCCAAGCTTGAATGCTCCTCCTGTCGACAGTTTTGAAAAAAAGACTTATGCTAATGTTGCCTTTGTTTTTTTCCACAAAGGATATGAGTAAGAGATACTGAGATGCTAGCAGCCAGTAAGTCAAAACTTGTAGAAAAGAGATTCTGGGAGAATAGAATTAACATGAGAACAGGTAAAGAGATAAGTGCTGGGAGGTGAGGGGGAGAGACATCCAATGGCATTTGTCTTTCTATCCTGTTTCTCTAAGGCCATCACAACATCTGTTAATACCTTTTTTATTAGTTATATAAGTGAACTTGTTAAAATGTAGGATAAAAAAGAGAGAGAATGACAGCAGTCCTCAAATTTGACTGTGCAAACATGTAATGTGTTTTTTATAACTCTGTACTGAAATAAACCCAAATCTAGTGCCTCTGTGTGCAGGAGTGAGGGTAAGCATTATCTTGCCCTGATAAGTAGCTCATTCAACTAGGCGCTTCTGGGTAAATACTCAAAACTTCAGGTTCTCTCCTTGCCCCCTGGCCAACCCTACTTTTGGGATAAACTAAGTGGCTGGAGAATCAGGATGCTAAAAGATGATTTTTAAAAATTGTGACTCATACAAATATAAAATAAATGTGTCAAAGATTTTTTTTCCTTCACCCAATATTTATTGAAGAAGCCAGTAAGAAGTAAAAATTGATTCAGAAGAAATTCCAAAGGAAAAACATGTATCTAAGCAATCAGGAATCCTGAATTGAATTTGCTGACTGATGCAAAACTGGCCTCTTACATAGACTGGAAATTGGTGCACCTTCATTAGACAACAGTTGTTTGTATTTCTAAGAATGGGAATTAGTTGCATCACTGTCAGCCTTCCACAAGTTAGCTGCAATTTCTACATGCCTGCAAATTAGTCAAGAACAATGAAAGACACAGACCTCTGTAGAATCAGATAATCTTGGAAGGGTCCTTTTTCCAGCAATTCTGCCAAGAATTTTATCTGCACAATCTGATCCTCTACACAGGATCTACAGACTGGCTAAAATAGAAATGAGATTTGAATAACCAAATTTGAGAAATTTCCTGCCACATATGACACTATAAATTGTTGCCAGACTAAAATTATTCTTGTATTTCCGTACAGTTTCCCAATCCAATTCATGGGCATTGTGACAACATAATAACTATTTAAATTTCTGGCTTTCCTTATTAATTTAATTTAATTATTATTTTGAAAAATCCTCAGCTGAGGATATGTTTATTGATTTTAAAGAGAGAGAGAGAAACTTTGATTGGTTTCCTCCTATATGTGCCCCAACAGGGGATCAGACCCACAACCTAAGTATGTGCCCTGACCAGGGATATAACCCACAATCTTTTGGTGTATGGGATGACACTCCAACCAACTGAGCCACCTGGCCACGGCTTCTTCACTAATTTTAACTAGGGCAATTTGTCCAGGCTTATCGGGAAACTTGATCACAAGCCTTGGCACTCTACCTTGACATTCATGTGCAGGTGGAGTACTATCTCCGAAACAAGGTTTTCTATAGGAGGAGGAAATAGGTTTAATATTTCAAAATCAGACTGATGCAGACTCCAGCCAGTGTGGTCCATGAGTTGTGGCTGTGACAAAAAATTCACACTGACTACAGAAGTCCTGTGGAGAAAAGGGACGGCATGGTCACTCTCTAATGAGAGAGAGGGCCCCGACCCCTGCCTGGACAGGCTTTTATTGTTTTTCTGGGTACATTACAATGGTCCTCATTTACTATGGTTCACTTTAGGTGGTTACCTTTCATAGATAACAAAGGAGAAGATGTTGCTAATTACTTCAAAGATAAGGATATTTGCAAATATCCTTTCTGAATCAGGGGCTGGGCTACTTCCGCCACTGCCATGTGGAACAGTTCCCTATATCAGACAAAACAGGTTATCTAAACATGGATTTGTACCCCAATTAGGGAAGGCTGAAAACCATGAAGAAAATATTTAAAAACAAGTATCCCTCTTACATGGCCCCTATCTGCCTCTTAAACACATGGTCCTTACATTTGGACATTTCATATTGACTTTTTCGTATTAGGAAACATGATGCACATTTTCGTTTGGAAAGGGATCAAGAGATCAAAATATTCATGGTTCGGTGGGATTGCTCCTCAGAGCTCAGAGTGCATTTATGTATTCTTTACTGGGAGGAAAGGAAAAATGGCCAAATAAAGCAAATTAAATACCTTGCTGCAGGTGGAAAATCAGCCTCTTGCACAGCATCCCCCTTCACCGTTGTGAGAGCGGCGGAGACACACTGAGAGTCAGTAGTGGCAAAGGCAAAGGCAAATGAAGGTTCAGTACAGGGCAGGTGAAGGGGTACCGTTAATATTCTAGATTAAGGGTCAGAAATTTAGAGGAATCAGACAGGTGACACCCATTTATTTTGCTTTCCTCCTGGTCCAGGATGGCCCTCTGGGGTTTAAATACCACAGCTGACGTGTTACTTAGTAGCACAGAACTAGGTTCATTCTTTCATCCATTTCTTCATGTATGTATGTATGTGTAAACACATATGTCCCTAAGCCCTCTAGTCTATGGAGTTCCTTATATATTTAGTGTTTATATAGTTAATGTTTAAATAAAAACTAATGAATCCCTATCCTACATTCTGTGGAAAATTCAGTGATTTTCCCAAGATTTCTGCAAAGCCAAGCTGCTTCCACTGCTGTGCTCACTCTTTGCTCAGATTTCCTGGTCCCACTAAACTCTTAATCCACTTCACATTCCACTTCCTATGGCTCCCCTCCCCTCTCCTCCCCTCCCCTCTTCTTCTCTTCTCTTCTCTTCTCTTCTCTTCTCTTCTCTTCTCTTCTCTTCTCTTCTCTTCTCTTCTCTTCTCTTCTCTTCTCTTCTCTTCTTTTCTCTTCTCTTCTCTTCTCCTCATGTTCCAGCCCCCTCCAAAAGGAAAACAGCACATATTTCTCTGACTTTTTCCATCAATGAAAGAAGTTCACATGTAGCCAGCATCTATCAAAGTTTGAAACAATCAATAGTTTTACAATGCTGAGCAGTTTAAGCAAATAATTTAAAATAAAATATGCCTCTTCTTAAAATTAAAAAACAAAAACAAAAACAGATAGCCCTGACTGGTATAGCTCAGTGGATTGAGTGCAGGCTGTGAACCCAAGGGTCCCTGATTTGAGTCCCAGTCAGGGCACATGCTGGGGTTGCAGGCCAGGTCCCCAGTGGGGGGCACATGAGAGGCAACCATACATTGGTGTTTCGTTCCCTCTCCTTCTCCCTCTCTTCCCCGCTCTCTAAATAAATAAATAAAATCTTTAAAAAAAAAACAGGTGAAGTAAAAAAAAAACAGATGAAGTAAATGTGGTTAAAAGTTACTAAAATCTAAAAGTAGATGGTTACACCCTGGCCAGTGTGGCTCAGGAGGTTGGGCTTCATCTGGCAAACCAAAAAGTTGTAGTTCAGTTCCCAGTCAGGGCACATGCCTGGTTGTGGGTTCTGTCCATGCTCAGAGTGAGTACGAAAGGCAGCTGGTGGGTGTGTTTCACTTTCCCTTCCTCCCTTCCCCTCTCTGTAAAATTAATAGGCATTCCTCAGGTGAGGATTAAATAAATAAATAAATAAATAAATAAATAAAACTAGATGTTTACAGTGAGTTAATTATATCATTTTGCTATTTTTAAGTTATAAATTTTCATAATAAGAGGGTTTTTTTTAATACCTTAACCATGGGGCCATGGAAGATATTTTGCTGTCTGGATTAGTTAGGGTAATGGCAGGACTGTGATAATACAGTCACCCCCAATACAGGGCCTAACAATGCACACATTTATTTCACTCTCACATAACAGCCTTGAGGGGAATAGTCAGATGGCTAGGATGACTCTGCATGGTCACACAGGTACCCAAGCTCCTTGCATTTGTCTCCCTGCCTCCCCCAGGGCCTTGTTCTTGGCTGCACAATCAGAGCTGGGCTGCAGATGAGTCCATGTTCCCATTCACAGGTAATAGACAGAGTGGAAATGCAAGGTGATTAGATTGTTTCTAAGTACAGACATTCTATCCTTCACTTGAACTCACATTGCATAGTCCATGGCCACACCTAGCCACAGTGTGACTAGAAAATGCAGCTTTTATCTGGGTGGCCATATGCCCAGCCCATCTGCATTCCTCTGGAAGAAGGGCAGACACCTAGCAGGCTCTACCACCTTGTCTGTCTCCCTCCACAGGATCCCTGGTCTCCCTCCATGGGGTGGGGCTTCTGTGTCCCCTCCTCTGTCTGCTATTCTCAGCTTCCCATCCTCTATCTGATACCTGGTTCTTATGGGCTGGATTGTGTTCACCTCAAAAAATTCATATGTTGAAATCCTAATTTCCCAGTACCTGTGAATGTGACTATATTTAGAGATATTTTGCATTTTATCAAAGTGCAATTGATATACAAAAACTGTATACATATTTAATGTATACAGTTTGATGGGTTTCAACATATGCATGCACACATGAAAATATCACCACAATTAAGGTAATAAACATATCGATCACCTCCAAAAGTTTTCTCTGCTCCCCTCCTTCTGTGTGTGTGTGTAGCAAGCACGTAACTTGGATCTACCCCCTTAACAGTTTTCAGTGCACATCAGAGTACTGCTGATTATAGGCAGTGTGTTGTACAGCAGGTCTCTAGAACTCGCTCATCTTAATAACTGACACTTTATATCCATCGAACAACTCCAAATTTTCTCCTCCCCCAGCCCCTGGTAATGACCATTCTACACTCTGCATCTATGACTCTATTTTAGATTCTTTACATAAGTGAGGTCAAAATGAGGTATCACCTCACACCTGTGAGTATGGCTATTATCAAAGAAAAAACAAAAGGTAACACCAAAAAAAAGAAGACAACAAACAAACAAGGATGTTAAGGATGTGAAGAAATTGAAACTCATGTTGTTGGTGGAAATTGTTATGAAAAATATTATGGAGGTTCCTCAAAATAATTAAAAATAGAACTGCCATAGGATCCACCAATCCCACTTCCGGGTATATATCCAGAGGAACTGGTAACAGGACCTTCAGGAGGTGTCTGTTCTCCAAGGTTCATTACAGCACTACTCACAATAGCCAAAATAGACACAGAACCTATCTGTCCACTGATGGATGAATGAATAAAGCAAGTGGTGTGTGTGTGTGTGTGTGTGTGTGTGTGTGTTCAGCCTTGAAAAAGATGGAAATCCTACAATGTATAACTGCCAAATCCAGGTGAACCTGAGGACATCATGCTAAGTAAAATTAGCCAGTCACAGAAGGAGACAGGGTCTTTTTTTTTTTAAAGATTTTATGGTTTTTTTTTTTTTTAATTTTTAAAGGGGAAGGAAGGGAGAAAAAGAGAGACACATCCATATGTGGTTACCTCTCGAATGCCCCCTACTGGGGATCTAGTGTGCAACCCAGACATGTGCCCTAGACTGGGAATTGAACTGGTGACGCTTTGATTCTCAGGTCAGTACTCAATCCACTGAGATGTACCAGCCAGGGAGGAGACTGGGTCTTTAAAGGAGTAATTAAGTTAAAGTAAGGTCATTGAAGTGGGCCCTAATCCAATATTAATGGTGTCCTTATAAGTAGAGGAGATTAGGACCCAGACACACATAGAGGAAAGACCATGGGAAGACAGGGGGAAAAGCTAGCAAACTAACAAGCCAAAGCGAGAGGCCTCAGAGGAAAACAATCCTGCCAACACCTTAATCTTGGACTCCTGACCTCCAGAACTGTGAGAAAATAGATTTATGTTATTTAAGCCACCCAGTCTGTTTTATTATGGTATGGCAGCCCTAGCAAGCTAATACACGACTCATTTTAATGTAGAACAGTTTTATTCTCTACTTCACTGCTGTGAACTCATGAAAGCCTCCCTTAGTAAATCCTTGACCTCAATAGGGTGCTTTTCTAAACAAAAGGCCATTCTCTCGGGATGTCTGCCCTTCAGTAGCGCAGAGTACCCACAGAAGCTGAGAAATGAATATTTCCTTGAACGAGATCAAAGTCTTTGGCACACCAATCTCCTTAACTTGGAAGGGAGCAGAATACAAGTCTATTCTCCCTTAAGAAATAAACCACCTCTTAAGAAGCTGGAAGCATCTACAGCCAGACTTTCTTTTGATTGTTTGAAACAGCAGTTTTCCCTTTCCCACTACATTCACATGCATTCACTCACCATTCAGCTAACAGTAGTTTATTAAGAGTTTCCTACGTGTGAGCCGCTATGTCAAAGTGCATGGCCTGAGTGAAGGCGACCAGCTCCAGTCCTCTCAGGGCCCACATTCTAGTGAGGAGACGCATGAAAAGAGTAAACAGACAAATAAAATAGAAATTGACAATCATAGAGGACTGGAATGAAAGAGGTAGGTGCACGTTGCTGGTGCTGTCTGAAAGCAGAGCATTCCTATGAAAACATCCGTAACCCCAAATGGCAAAAAGGTGAAAAAGCAATTACCATGAATGTATATGAAATATTTTTAGGGTTCCCAGATCCAGAATATAAGCTACCAAATTACCCCAAATATCCTTAATTATGTCCAGTTTCATGCTAAGCATAACACCCTTATGAGCTCTCTTGGGCTTTTCTGACATCCAGGGGTGTGTCTTGCTAATGGATGCACAAAATAGCACAAACGCTCAGGCAGAGTTCAAAGCTGCAGGGACTGATGCTGAGGTGCTGAGTGTGGCTCCTGGGAAGGAGTTTGGTGAAGACACCAGCACTGCCCCCAGCTCCCCACACCACCCTGCACCCCCATGTACCCTGCCTCCCCAACAGCTAACTGCAAAACAAAGTCGACTGCTATTTTCACCTTTCCCACCTTTTGTAGAAGCAAAAATCTGCTTTGGACTTCTTTTAGTTACCAAAATGAGGTATTAATGTAGGCCTTCTCTTAAAGCAAATTGGTGGAAAGCAAACTTTCAAATAGTAGGGGACACCCGCCCTGCGACAGAGACTAGAGCCAGCCGGTTTAGATGACTTTCAAGTTGTCTGAGAAGACACTAATCAACTGCCACGTGGTGGAAATAAACCAACATGCCTTGTGGAAAAACTAGGGTGGGAACCTTCCTGGAAGGGCTTTTTGAGAGGCATATCCAGAGGTGTGTTTTTCTTGGTGAAAAGAAATGAGGCACCGTGTTCATCTAGGTACTGGGAATACAGAAGTGGAGGGGGGAAATGGAATTCTGTCTCATAGAGCTAATGGTTTAGTGGAAAGAGACTTTTAAAAAACAACTAAATGAGTGAATGGATAATGCAGGTAATGATAAATGCTGTGAAGGATAAAATAAACCAGGGTAAAGAAAAGAGTAAAGGCCTAGGGAGAGGTTGCTCTTTGTCTAAGGGGGAGAGAGAAGGAGTTTTCTGATGAAATAAGATTCAAAGATTTTTTTTTCCTTTTAAAAAAAAAGAAAAGAGATGGGGAGATATCCCAGAGAGACTTGAAGGGAAGTGTACAGTATCGCAGAAGAACATTCAAAGGGTGGGTAACGCAAGAGCCAGGCCTGTCCAGACACCGCATGGAGGTCAGAGGGCCAGGAGAGAGGCAGGAAATGATGCCAGAGCAGACCCAGAGCTGAGTTGACATCAACCACAGTCGAGTGTTCAGATTTGATCTTCAGTGAGGTGACGTGTCTCTGGGGAGTTTTGAGCAGAAGAGGAATGTGATCTGATTTATATTTTACAAGGATCATTGCAGCTGCTGTGTGGAAAATAGTCTGGGGACAATGGGCAAGACGAGAGGCTGAGAGAGCAAGTAGGAGGCTACTACAATTGTCCAGGGCAGAGATTCTGGTGGACGGGTGTGTAGCAATTGCAGAAGCATTGAGAAGCTGTCAGGTTCCGAGTACATTTTGACAGTAAAGCCCAAAGCCAAAAGGACTTGCCTACACACAATAGGATGTGTGTAGGATGTGAGAGTGAGAAAGGCATCTATGATGACTTCAAGGTTTAGCCTGAGCAACTCAAAAGGGTGGAGCTGCCACCAATGGAGCTGAATAGTGCTGTAGGTCTCAATGCATCCTTCCAGTGGAATTCAGGGCTGCTCCTCTGAGGGGCCCTCATCTCTGCCTGCAAGTATTACGGACAGGTGCAGGGCACAAGAGAAGGAAGGGGGCAATGTTTGCTGAGGGTTTGATGTTTATCAGTTACCCTGTAGGGTGCTTTATTGTGCATTATCTCATTTCTTCTGTACAAGAAAAACCTTACTAATTTCATTTTTATTTGTATTTTATTATTAAAACAATTGGGGAGGGGGTAATAAAACTGAGATCAAGTAGGTTAAAGAAACACTACCCAAGTCCACCAAGTCAAAAGAGGCAGAGCTTCTTCAAACTCAGGAAGTCTACTGGGGTCTCAGGTGTTTATTCATCCCATTTTTTGAGAAAAGTCCATGGGACAGGAAGCCTGAAAGGTGCTGGGAAAGACACATGGGTCCAGGGCTAAAGAGAACACTGCGGAAAATGAGGGTAAGTCCCAGGGAAACCAGAACATTCTTTAAAGCCTGCTCTTTTCTGGTCCACTATCTGGACCGAACCACATTTTTTCCCCCTTTCTCCACACTACAGTTTTCCTTGCTTCGTTGCCACAGCCCAGCCCCCTACCCCCATCCCCAAATCATTGAGACATTCTCTAAGGGAGACAGGCAACTTTGCGTTAAGGTCCTCCTGAATCTCGCCTGACATTGCTACTGAGCTGTGAATCCATATACCAGGTTAAACTAGACTAGATTTAGAACTTGTCCACTGTAAACTAGCTCCTCTTCCACTCTTTCCCCTTTCTATAATAGCATTATGATATTTCCTGTCAGCTGGGCTTGATGCCTAAAGGCTTCTCTTGTCTCACACCCACACGAGTCTAAGATCCACCACCTTGATGCCTACCTAGCACAGCCTTTCCTGCAATGGAAGGTCACTGCCCTTCATGACCTTTCACCTGGATTCCAGCAGCAACCTCCAGTTTCCCACCCCTCCTTCAGTAAAGTGTTTCTGTACAGTTTATCTTGGACTTTTTCATCTCCATGTGTTTGCTGACACTAATGCTTTACACTCATCCCTCCGCCCTTGCTGTGATTTGGAATCCTGTGTATCATGCAAAGTTTATCTCAAATCCTACCTCCTCCCTGCAGTGATTTGTTAGGAAACTTTCCTTTGAACTTAACATATGTCTCTCTTTTGGCATTTATCAAGGCACAGTTTGGCTTGTTTCTTTACTCATGGAGTGGATATGAAGTTTCAACTACAAATTCAGATGGGCAATGAATGTCAATTAAAAAAAACAATGTATTCTGATTCCATGTCCAAATACGTCCAGATTACTGGAGAATTCAATCTTCCCTAGGGATGAATGAGAATTTAAGGCACCTAAATAGTACCACTGAGCCAGATAGTGAGAGTTATGAGCCTCTAGTTTCTAGCCCATCATTTGGTCTCATTATACAAGCCTTCATAGTGTCTTGAAGGGAACCCAACAGCTGGGACATGCCCACTATCCATTGTCCACTCCAAGCTCTGTCCTGCTATTTATGGTGCTTGCTGTTGGAAGGAGGAGCAGGCACCAGCTGCCCTAGGATCCAGCTGAATTTTATTTCCTTTTCATTTAGGGAAAATTTCCCCCTCTCTTCGCCCTCAAATATATTTCTTTTCTTCTGCCTCTTTACTGGATGCCTAATATTTAAAAAAAAAATTATAAAGCTTTTCACAAAAGCTGGAAGGGCAGGTTGTCTTCCTGTAATTTTGCTTTCTACCCTGAAACACAAACTTCTTGAGGGAAAAGAGCCAGTGAGCCCAGCTTTCTTCTTAGCCTGGGGAGACTGAACAGTCACAGTGAACAAATGACATGTTCTATCTCAATAAGGAATCCTGCTACACTTGTTCAAGTTATTTTTTGACAGCAATAGCCTTACTCATGTTTCTATCCTTTGCTGCCCATGCACATTGCAAAGGTATCTGGTTTAATAATGTGCAGGACTCAGGAGTATTCAATCAGAAACACATTTTTGTTTTGTTTTGTTTTTCCTCTATTACTAACATCAAACATCCCTTGCCTGCCCACAGACAATATCTCACGCAGATCCTTGGCTTTACCTGCCCAAGTATTAGAACGCTCTTATTTTCAGTAATTAGAAAATCTGACCAATCATGTTAGACTTTTGCTCTCTCTTCTGGTTCAAACCTTCCCTTTCCTTGCTCTTGCCTAACATATGCTCAACCTCTGGAACCAAGAGGGGGCTGTGGTCTGTTCTGACTCCACATCCCCTCCTGTCCTCCAGGATTCTATCGACTCTTCCACACTGGGAGAAAGGGGTGAAAGGAAAGAGGGTGATAGGAAAAGGGGCAAAATGTGAGGATTTAGCCTGTTGTTTGAATATCTCTCTTGACCATTGAATGCCTTCTCTCTCCTTGAAAAAGCTCAAAGGCTGATTTGTTTTTTCTTGTGAGGAACATTTGCAGGTACTTTGAAGGACATTGTCCATGACCACATCCAGACTTCCACTCTGTCTAATGTACTCTTTGGGTAATTCCCATGAAATTCTCCTGTGCCCAGTGTCTGTCCCTGGTACTCACCTGATCCCCTGGAACATAGTGTACAGGCTTACCTCCCACACTCCCATCCCCACTAAAACCTAGGTCAGTCCATTGGGGGCCATCCAGGGCAGCCTCTGTCATCACCATGTCTACACCTAAACTCTTGTGGTCACATGCAGACTCCTGGCTCTGGCAGGAGAACTGTTGCACCTCAGTGAGCATCTAGCTGAGGACTAGTTGAGCTGCCCTTTCCTCTAGTGGCAGACACCACACCTCCAGCTCCAGGGCATTCTCTGGATGCCTTCTTAACTTGGCTTGGAGTAGAGGAACAGTCCAGAGCCCACTCTCGTAACTAACAACTCTCTTCAAAGAAAGCCTCTTTCTTCCACCAAATTTCTAGCCTTCCCTTAGACAAGATGAAGGTGGGTAAAATGCTGAGAGTCACACAATCACTTTTGGCCACTTGTAAAAAGCCTAAGTAGGCATGTCCAACATCTCTCTCTTTAGAACTTACAGTACTCCTTAGCTATTGTTCTCAGCTTTAGATTTCAGGTGAAATTCTGAGACAACAGGAAGAAACTGTTGAATTAAATAAACTTCAAACCCATGTATTTCTTTGGGCATATAAATATGAAATAGCAAAGGCAATGACTTTTGACAAAAAAAAAAAAGAAAAAGAAAATAGACTTTACTCTTATAAAAATACTTTGAGCAGTTGCATAGGCAGGTTGACTATCGCCCACCCTCTTAAAATTGGAAAAGGGCTGTTTGTATGTTCTGCAGCCTCTTGAGTAGCCTTTTACAATCAATTATGGTAGATATTTCCTTCATCATTTTATTTTATTTTTATTTTTAAAATTGATTTGAAAGAGAGAGAGAAACATCAGTGTGAGTGAGAAATATCAGTTGGTTGCCTCCCATATGCACCCTGACTGGGGCTCAAACTTGTAACTCAGGTATGTGTCCTGACTGGGAATCAAAACCACTATTTTTTGGTCTACGGAACAATACTCCAACTAACTGATCTACTTGGCCAGGGCTCCTTGCTCATTTTAATTTATTACATGGCAAATGCTAGTATAAGTAATTGCATTTCAACTGCTTGCAAAAGCATTTTTTTATGTTTTTTAAAAGTTGCAGTGCATGTACAAAAATTAAACTTAGACTCAAGTGCTGGACAACTGCTCTCTTCTTTTCTGAACCCAGAAAAAGGACTACCACATTCCCCTATTTCCTACCACTTCATGGAAAAAAGTTACACAGTGTTCTAGAAGAACTGTTTGCATAAAAAATAGCTTTCAGATTCATACAAGGCCCTCCTTACCATCTAAGCAGCTGTGTGCTTGGGAAACCCCATAAAAGGAGAGGGTCAAGACCTCAGTTTGCAGGGATGAGTAGAAAAGTGGGCTCTGTAGGGGCCTGGAATTTAACCTTGTGACTTGGAGGAAGTGCTTGTGTTTGCATTTGTAACATGTTTTTGTTTTAATCATTAAAAAAGAATTTTGTCTTTATCTGAGTTTCCCAGAGTGTGGTCCACGGACCATCTGTATCGGAATCAGCCTTGGAGCAAGTTTAAATGCAGGTGCCTGGGCCTCAGGTAAGACTACAAATCAGAACCAAGGAACCAGAACCCTGTAATCTACATTTTCAACAAGTCCCCCCACTTCTTAAGTTTGAGATTCCTTGTAAGCTATGATCTCAGTGTAGGCACAGACACTCTGAAGACATTGTCAGGCTCAGGGTTATTCATCTTCTTGTAGCAAAACCACCAAAGCTCACAATTTCAATTTCCTGTTCATCCTAACAACCTGTTTTCACAAAATAGTGTCATGTTTTGTTCTCCACTAATCCCTAATTATTTCTTTTATTAATCTTTAAAAAAATTTCAATTACAGTTGACATACAATACTATATTAGTTTCAGGTGCACACCCCAGGGACTAGACATTATATAACTTACTAAGTGATCATCCTGAAATCTCATACTCATCTG